>NW_027530512.1:4499493-4534101 GCF_008692635.1 Crocuta crocuta | reverse complement strand
CCTGCTGCTGTAGACAAGGGGGCGCGACTCAGAATGCCCAGGCGAACCTTCGGGATCTGGCTGTGGGGAGGTGTCAAGGGCAGGTGTTAAGTGGTGTTACAGGACAGGCAAGATAACCGGCCTCGCTGACGGACTGATCCCAGCCTTGAGAATCTTGTATTTATTCGTGCGGGGGTAATCATGCTTGCTACTCACCGCGAGGCTTCTGATCAACAACCATTTACGTGGAAGTAAAACCCTCTTGAGTTCGTTGTAGCCTAGGTACATTAGGGTGTGCCCAGTTCGGAGTGCCATAATCAAGAATTGCAGAAAGCATCAAAACGGGAAGCCGCACTATATCCAGTTAAGATCATATTAAACATCTATGATGTCCCAGCACGGGGATGTCCTAATGTATGAAGCTGAACCTATCCCTGACTTCATGCAGCTCACAACTGTAGAAACAAAAACAATACCGTGGCGCCATCAGTTTAAAAGTGTACATCAAGTCCCACAGGAAGAAAAACCAAGACACTTTCAATCCTAAGATAAACAAAGTAACTGAACTACTCTTTTACATCTGGTGTCCAAAATAAGGGAAATGTTGGGGCGTCTGCGTGGCTCAGTCGGTTAAGCGTCTGACTTCCGCTCAGGTCATGATCTCACGGTTCCCGGATTCGAGCCCTGCATCGGGCTCTATGCTGACAGATCAGAGCCTGGAGCCTGCTTCAGATTCTGTGTCTCCCTCTCTCTCTGACCCTCCCCTGCTCACGCTGTCTCTCTAGAAATAAATAAAACATTAAAAAAAAATTTTTTTTTAACAAAATGAAGGAAATTTTGAGTCTAAGTTACTGATTCCCTAATGCAAACCATTTTGTCAAACTTTTGAATCCAGAAATTTGGGGATGTGTGACATATCTCCCCATGCAAGCATGTCACCTGCTTAAAAGACAAATGTAAACTGGTAATCTTCCTTTTACATTTTTTTCCCCTTTAAATATCTGTTGTATTTTTTACTCAGTGATTCAGTCCTAATGAGGTCTGCATATGTTTGCCAGTAAACTCATCTTTTCTAAATACTTTGGTCTCCTAGTCTTCCTTTCACATCCAGTGGGGGAATACAGACAAAAGCAGATCTTTATAAGAGCTGAGGGGCTGTAAGGGAGACAGAAAGGTAGTTCTGGGTGAGTTAATTATCTGGGTATTAGAAACGATGGCTAACTCATATTAGAAACTAGGACAAACAATTATTTGGTGCCAGTTACATGCAAATTATAGGAGAACACTGGCTACAAGTTAAAGTCACTCTGGGGCTATTAAAAATTCTGATGCTCAGGCTTCACCCCAAACCAATTAAGTCAGAGCCTTTGGGGGCAAGAAGCAGGTAGCATTTTTTTTTTTTTAAAGCTCTCCAATGTGCAGCCAAGGCAGAGAACCATTGCTATAGAGGATGCCAAGATAAATAAGATAGTCTCCCACTGAACTGTACATTTTACAAGAGTAGATTTTATATTTTGTCAGATATTATATTTCAGTAGAGCAGTTATATAAAAAACAGGATAATGTTTGGCTACCCGGAATCTAAAATCTGATAGGGAAGTAAATTTTGAACACAAATAATTGCAATGAAAGCAGACTATGTATATGTTAAATTAGTTACACAGACAGTGAGCATCATAAGAGCTCAGAGGAAGGAGAAATATTTTCAGATCTGAGAGGGGTGGGAAGATGTCCATGATCAGTTAAGTCTTAGGCTGTTAGCTCCATAGGGGCAGAAACAGGGTCTGCAGAGACCAGGTCAGATTTTGGTCACCATGAATCCCCAGTTGTTGGAGGGAGGCCTGGGCACATCAGAGAGTGGAGAGGAAAGGCTTTCCAGTCAGAGAGACTAAAGATTTTAACACATTTCTTTTTAGTAATTGATAGAATATGAAGACCCATCAACCCGGTTAATAAATTTGACCTAAGAGACATAAGCCACTGCAACCAACAATAGTAGAATATATTTTTTTAAGTACTCATGGAACATTTACAAAAATTGAGCATGTTCTGAACCATAGAACACATATGAACAGTTTTCAAAGGACTGTGATCAGACAGTATGTTCTTGGACCTAATGCAATTAAAGTAGAAATAGTAACTAAAAGGTAACTAGAAAATCCTTTTAAGTTTAGAACTTGAGAAACACTTTTAAGTGACACGAATGGAGGGAATTTCACGAGCAAGGTGCATAGAAAAGAACTAGACCTACAAGAACAAAAATTTCGTCTAGTTTTCTTTTTGAGCACTTTTCTGATATGAATAATAATCTAGGACCCTAAGAATTCATTTTCATCTCTGCATGCTTGAGTGTCTTTGAAAAAGCCCTGTGTGAGATTATCCAAGACTGGGCATTGTCAGTGGGCGTCCTAATCTAGCCCCTTGCCGCTTCAAGTTTGGTCCAGTGGCACTTATTAGAATTACCCCAGACCCACTGAATCAGATCTGCAATATGACAATATTCCCAGATGATCCATCCATAGAGCAGAGTTTCAGATGCTCTGATGAGGGACGAGGGGCCAGCCAGTGGGGAGGGACAAACAGACTACCTCCACTTTCTCCTGAGCTCTTCCACAATGTGGCTTCCACTCTACCACTTGGCTAACATCACTCTTATCCGGGCCACCAGCTATCCCGGATTGCTAAATCCACCACTCCTCTTTCTCAAAGGCCAAGAAGAACTCCCCTGCTGCCCATACCTCCTTCTCTGCCCCCTCAGTTTCCTTCTGCTCTGTCACTGAATTCCAGTGGCTCCATGGTGGCTCTCGCCTCTTCCCTTCTTACCCTCTGCCTTGTGGGATCCTGTGCCTCCTGCAGCTTTCATGGCCATCTCTCTGATGGTGACCCCATGACTGAGTCTCTTAAACTTTAGATTGTTATTTTCAATTTGTTTCTGGGCACAACTACTTGGGTTATTCCACAGGCAACTCAATGCTTGAGGCTTATGGATGAGTGAGAAAGAGTAGGTTTGACATAGCATTTGGAGTATGACTCACTCAAAATTGAATATAGCTGTATGAAAATGTACAAAAGTGAACATATCTGTAGAGAAATGTATAGAAGGATAGCCAGCAAACATGTAAAAGCATTTGTTTCCAGGCGGTGGGATTTCCGCTGATTTTTCTTTTTAAGTGAGCGCCATCATTGTCATTCAAACAGCAGAGCTATTAAAAGACAACCACTATCTCAGTGGTTCTGTTATCTTTCCTGAACAGCAAACTTCTCAAGCCATAATCCTTAGGAAGACCGTCCCATCCTTTTCCGGAGTCACTTATTCTTGCTTTCTCCTTATTTAGGGGAGACGGTGTAACCATGAGGGGCTCAGCAGGAACAGCTGGCACAATCAAATTAGGATCATGCAAGGAGTTGTTTACAAATACGTGGGCAGGGTGTAAAGAAACCACAAGGAATTGCACAGAAACCCTGGGGTGCCTACCCCAGGCCTCTAGGGGAGAGAGCAGGAGTGGTTATCAGAGCGGGGATGGGGGCTGTATGAAGTGGGCCCTCAGAAAGGAGCTGAGACCCAGGGCCCAGGACAACTGGATGGAGAAGGTCAAGGCAAAGGTTTCTAACACTGCAGAGGACACTTGCTGCCTCTTCTTACAAGTTCAGAGAGGGCTGGAACCTCTAGTCCTTTTCCTGCCTATTCTCCATCTGGTTATTTCCTGCCTATTCTCCACTATCTATCTCTGATAGATGGATCTATCAGAAATGAAGTATCTTTACTCTTTCTATTAAACCTTTCTATCCCTCTCAATGCCCTCAGGATAAAACTTAGACCCCATAGTCTGGCACCTAAGGCCCTTTGTGATCTGGCTCCTTTGCCAGCCTTATCTTTTAGCTCCTGTTCCCTCACCCTCTACAAATCCAGCCATGCAGAATGTCTGGCCTTTTCCCCCAAGGACCGTGGTTTTTTTCTGCATCCGGGGATTTCCACATGCTGCTCCTTCTGCCCTGAGGATTACCTCCCCCAAACTACTACCATTCACCCTCCTTTTCTTCTCATCCTTTGCGGCTTAGCCAACATCTTTAGGAAGTCTTCCTGGATTCTGCAAAACTGGATTTAGGAGACTGGACTGAACCATAGGCAGCCAGTTTGTCCTCTCAGTCTGCAAGCCCATGAGTCACTCCTCTTCCCAGCGGGGAATAAAAGAAGGAGTAGAAAGACCAGAGTATTCCTCCCATACATTTCTTCCCTGCAGACTAGACTATTCAGTTCCTTGAACTTTCAGCCTCCAGAACAGGGAACAATAAACGTCTGTTGTTATAAACCATCTGGTCTGTGGTATTTTGTTATAGCAACACGAATGGATTAAGACAATCCCCTATCTGTTTTGATTTGGTGTTTGTTGACTTGTTTATGGACACTCACCCCACTAGACCATAAGCTTTATGAGGTCAGGGACCATGCACATTTTGTTCCTACTCATATCCACAGCACCCAGCACCATAGCTGGTGTGTGGTGGGGTGGACAATAAATGGTGTGGGAACTGAAGCTTGCAGTAATTTATTTCAACCCTATCATACTTCATAGACTACATGGATAAATGTTAACTCACTCTTAGAAGTGTCTGGGGAAAAAAAATCATGAAGACTGTATTATCTGTATCACCAGCCTGGGGGGCTGCGTAGAGTTTCCCTACCTGACCTAAATGTCCCTGGGTTGATAGAAAACGAAGAGACTATTTGTTTGGGCCCCCATGCCACACAGTGTGCTTGGGGCAGGGCGGTCCCTGCTGATAATGCCTGATTCTGAATTCTTCTCAAAATGTGTTCAACAATTCTGAGTACTTAGGGGTCAAGATGCAGAGGAGGAGATTATGTCAAGGGCCAATCTGTGTTTAGCTTATACTTTACTTGTAGTCCTTGAACTAATTTGATTCCTTTGTTGGGAAACCAGAGGCATTGATTATAGCTTTTATAAGAAAGAGCCAGCAGGGATGTTTTGTTCTTTACCGCCAGGTTTAGCCTTCTTGTAGACATTGGAAGCTTGTTGATGGAATTTGTTTCGTTGACCATTTTGGCTACTATTAGTGATATACAATGTTTCACTATTTTCATATATCATGAGTTTATATCATCTAGGAGAAATTTCAATATAATGAAAGAATTTTACATATATCATTTGTTTCAGTATATAATCAAAGCCCAAGTTACAAAGAGCAAACAAACAAAAATCACAAGTTTTAATGGAGACATTTGAGGTTGAACGGGACAAAACCTAATTCAAATAATAATTTGATCAGTCTCTGTTGTGACGCTCTCCAAAAGGCAAAAATGTATTCCAAGAGGCAGCTTGGAAATCAGTATTTTAGTGTGACAGGCTCCACAGCTTTGACCCTGTTTCTCCCTTTCCGTGGCAAGAATAAATTTGCCAATAAGCCCCGGGTTCCTTTCACTTTAGGGGAACATACATGTCCCAGGGTACGTGGGTCCTACAAAGGGCGTCCTTTGTCTCCCCCCCCCATGACAAAATTAGAGACCTTGGAAGGAATATGATTTTCTGTAGCTTGGTGGAATTCAGATACCCACTGCCAAACTTTTAATTAACAAATTAATTGGTTAATTATTGGTGTTATTTAAGCGGATGGCTTAAAACATTAGACATTCGCAGGAAAGGGAAGATGAGAGAGAGAAGTGACTACAGGGGCTATGACATTGAGGCTTCTGATCGAGTCAGAATGGAAGAAGCTCCAAGTAAGGGGCCCTGGGGTTCTGGGTCTGCTGAAGTTCCACTTCCCTCCAGAAACCTCACCTTCCTATAGCAAAGATGAGAGAACTTGCCCTAGGTGATGAGGATGTGGGACTAAAGTGAGAATATGTGTACATCAATATTTTCTTTTTTTTCAAGCTTATTTATTTTTGAGAGAGAGAGAGAGAAAGTGTGCTCAGGAGCAGGGGAGGGGCAGAGAGAGGAGGGAGAGAATCCCAAGCTCTGTCAGTGCAGAGTCCGACAAGTGGCTCCATCTCACGAACTGTGAGATCATGACCTGAGCCGAAACCAAGGGCTGGACACTGAACCGACTGAGTCAGCCAGGTGCACCTGATTTTCTTTTAATTGAGGTATAATTTACATAAAGTATACTTTGCCCTTTTTAGCGTCTATTTCTGTCAGTTTTCACAAATGCATGCAGTCATGCAGCCTAGCACCGCAATCAATATATAGAATAATTCCATCACTCCCTAAAATTCTCCTGTGCCCCTTCCTCGTCAACCCCTCCGGCCATCCTCAGCCCTTGAAAACCGCCACTGACCTATTTTATATATCTACCATTTTGCCTGTTCTAGAATGTCATAGAAGTTGCATCATACATTATGTAGTTCTAGCTTCTTGCACTTTGCATTTGAGACTCATTCATGCATAGGTCACTGGCCCATTCTTTTGACTACTAGGTAGTATTCCACAGATAGATGTGCTTGTTTGTTTATCCATTTACCAACTGAAGGACACTGGGTTGTTTCCAGTTTAGACCTGTTTTGATTATGAATAGAGCTGCCCTAAGCATCTGCAAACAGCTTTTTGGGCAAACAGTTTTCTTTTTTTTCAATTTTGGCTACAAATTTTATATTTATTTATTTATTTATTTATTTTTACAAATAGTTTATTGTCAAATTAGTTTCCACATAACACCCAGTGCTCATCCCCACAAGTGCCCTCCTCCATGCCCATCCCTCCTCCCCCCCACATCCATCAGTCCTCAGTTTTTGTCAGCATTCAAGAGTCTCTCATGGTTTGCCTCTCTCCCTTTCCCCCACCATTTCCCCCCTTCTTCTCCCCCTTGTTCCTCCGTCAAGTTCCTTCTAATCCTCCTATACGTGCAAACTGTGATATTTGTCCTTCTCTGCCTGACTTATTTCGCTCAGCATAACACCCTCAAGGTCCATCCATGTTGCTACACAGGCAAACATCAGTTTTCATTTCTCTCAGATGTGTACCTACAAGTGGGATCGCTGAGTCTCATGGTGCGTGTATGTTTAACCTATCAAAAACCACCAAACTGAGTTCCAGAGCAGCTGTACGCTTTTGCTTCTGCACCAACAATGGATGAGTGTATGACAACATTTTGAAAAATAAACATGCCTACATATCACTTATAAAAGCGGGTGGAAGACAATGTTCCTACGATTGAGAAAGGCAACTTAGACACAACTCTGACTTGTTTACCAAACTAGCCTGCAGAACCCACAGAAATCAGCTGAGAAGGTTTACTGAGTCTTTGGAGCAATGCTGTATAGAATATTGTTTACTTAGGAACACAGTTAACACTAGCAGACATTTATTGAGCACTTACAATGCCCTGAGCCTTGGTTTTCATGCTCTGTGTGAATCTTCACAATGACCCTATTATTATTCCACCTTACGGTCAGGACACGGGGCCCAGAAAGAGTAAACAATATACCAAACAAAGGCAGCCCAACTTTAAGAGAACTAACAGGGAATAAAATCCAGGTGTGTTGGATTCCCGACACTGTACCCTTAAAACTGCTCCCTTATGCTGGCCTTTTAGCTCCTTATAATTGCTAGTTATTAGCGTTCGTCAGATTCTCCCTTCTGCTTTTCTTTGTACACAAAAACCGGGCCCAGGAATATTGGGCAGAATGTAAGCTTTGTGCCTGGCAACTCTGGGCCTTTCTGTTGCTGTTCTTCCCATCCAAACCCACAGGGCTTCCCTGCCAGGCCCAGTCCTCCGCTCTCAGCCTTCCCAGCTTCCTCTGGATCATGTTGTAAATCACACGTCATTTCTTTGGAGAATATTCTGGGAAGAAAGCCTCTTGCCATTGAATGCAGGAAGTTCCAGTGGAATGGCCTTTCCCTTCCAGTTTGAGAAGGTCAGGCTAAGAGTCTACTGCCAAGAGCTGGAGCCGGTTCTCCCTCTCCAGCTCTTGCTTTTTAAAAAGGAAATTAAATTAATTTAATTAAAACTTTTAAACGTGTAGTTATTTTGAGAGAGAGAGAGAGAGAGAGAGCAAATGCACATGAGTGGGGGAGGGGCAGACAGAGGCAGACACAGAATCCCAAGCAGGCTCCAGGCTCTGTGCTGACAGCTCAGATGCCGGACTCACACTCACAAACTGTGAGATCATGACCTGAGCTGAAGTTGGACACTCAACCGACTGAGCCACCCAGGCGCTCCTCCAGCTCTTGCTTTGATGTGGGTCCATTCCTGCTGCTGTGCAGAAGCACAAGGAGGCAGAGTTTTAGGGGGACAACCTTGTGTTCCAAATGTTGGTTGCCTCAGAATGGCCTTGGAATCCTAAGGGCCATTTAGCTGTAATTTAGAGCTGACGGGGACCCTGAAGATCACATATTCTGACCCCTCAGACCCACAGCATTAATTCACTGTGGAATTGTGACTCTATCACTTACTGGCTGCGTGACCTTGGACAAGGTGACTAACCTCTCTGTGCATAAGTTTCTCTGTCCATAAAATGAGGAAGTGATGCACACAGGGTGTTTTAAGGACTGAATGAACAATGATTAGAGCAAAGTGTCAGGCAACTTGTAAGTGCTTAATAAATGATAGCTTAATATTGATACAACAGAGACTGTAAGGGATACTTCTAATACCAACGTTTCTCAGAGCAGGGCTAGAGTTAGGGTGTGTGGTGCCTCAAACAAGATGCTTGGCTGGGACACAGGAGACATTTGAGGCTAATAATGGATTGGCAAATTAGTTAGCTTTGTGATCTTGAGCAGTCCCTGAACTTCCCCCTCACTTAATCTTCAGTGATGATCTCTGACAACTGCTCCTTATGGCTGCCACTCAGATCTCCTAAAGTAAAAAAAATAAAAAGGTACTGACCAGTCCTTTCCTTCTGATGATCACATCCTCCTTTATTCTACTCAGTACTCATTGTAGAAGAAAGGATCCTTGGAACTAGAAAAACTTTTTGTGTGTGTTCCCAGAAAGATGAAGTTCTTAATTGTAATCGAGATCATAATAGCCACGGCACTGAGTATTTCTGCTGAGCCAGGTGCGGTGCTAAGCGCTGCCCAGTGAACATGACAGAAGCTGGAGTTGAGCAAGGTCAAGTAACTTGCTCAATGTCATTTAGCTGGTGGGTGGCAGAACCAAGGTCTGAAACCAAGTCTCTCTGATGCTGAAATGTGTGCTCTTCACCACAGCACTGCTGTCTTGATTAGGAACATAACGGGGAGCTTTGTAATGGAAAGGAACCTTGGAAATGATGGAGTCATAGGACCTCAAACCACTCCTTTTAATCAACAATAGCATAGTTGCCGTTATCTCTATTAAGTTACTCCCTGCTCGCCCCAGTTCGTAGGATAGCGAGTTGGAGAAGCACGGCTTGCAACCTCCTTGTATGGATTGAGACCTCTTCTGTGATCAGCGTAGTCTGAAGTTGTCATGCACGTGACAGAGGTGGCTGTTCAAGCGATGTCAGGGTATCGAAAGGCAGCAGCTGGAGATGCTGGCTCCCTGAGGCTGCGAAGGAGATCTTGAGGTGTCTAGGGCACTCAGATGCTCTTCCCAAACGTGAGTGGGGAAAATGCTGCTGGGGCTGTCATACAACTTTCCAAAATCCAACCATCTCTTCCAACTGTCAGCGCTGAACCCCGTGCTTCTGGAGTTCTGCTCTGGGCTTGGTAGGGATGGCAGTGCCTGGCACAGCCTGCCTGCTGGCTGAAAACAACACGGTCATCCCACACTCTTCCTTCCCGCCACTGCCAGGGGCCTGTGTGACCTTGAACAAGTCTCTGGAGGGTCAATTGAACAGTTTAGGCTGTAAGCATATTGATTAAAATAAATAGATAAATAAAAATGATAATGTGTGAACAATTGTTCTGTATTTATAGAATATTCTTCTGGGTCACACTTCCCCCACCTCTGTAGCACACTTACAGGCCAAATGTGGCAATTCAAGGAGAATGAGAGGAAATTTGCTTTGACATAGGAGGAGAAACTGACCTGGCTGGTTTGGTAACAGGTCCAAAGAACACAGTGTCCTCTGGATGCAGACAGCTGTAGGAGTAAGTCTGTTCCTCTTGACGGTCAGGCCGACCGTCTTTGGCCAGTTGACTCATGGCAAGCAGAGAAGGTCAACGACATTGCCGGAAAGTCCACTCTGTCCTTGAGAGTGAGATGTGCTGAGGTGGGAGACGACAGAGACTTTTATGTGTTGGTAAACCACGGGAAGATGTCCACAGTGAAAAGTGATTCCAAAGAGGCAGTTTACAAAACAATAAATGACATAACATCACATTTAGGTATTTTTACAAAGGAATGAGCTTGGGTAAATTATCAGAAAGAATATATATAAAAAGGGGATTAAAGAAGGCAGAGTGGGAATTTTCATTTTTTACTGAGTATACTTCAATATTATTTGAATTTTTCAATTAATTAAAGAGAATGCATTGCTTTTCTCCTCCCAATTTTCTTTGGTATTTTTTTTAAGTTAGTTTTACTCACTACTAGGTATTCCAAAGGATAAAAAAATGCTGATTCAAAGGGGCACATGCATGCTAATGTTTATAGTAGTGCTATCAACAATAGCCATATTATGGAAAGAGCCCAAATGTCCATCGACTGATGAATGGATAAAGAAGATGTGGGGTGTGTGTGTGTGTGTGTGTGTGTGTACAATGAAATATTACTCAGTGATCAAAAAGAATGAAATCTTGCCATTTGCAACATGTGGTAGGAAGTAGTGTGTACTATGCTAAGCAAAATAAGTCAGTCAGAGAAAGACAAATATCATATGATTTCACTCATATGTGGAATTTAAGAAACAAAACAGATGAACATAAGGGGAAGGGAAGAAAAAATAAGATAAAAAGTGAGATGGAGGCAAACCATAAGAGACTCTTAAATACAGAGAACAAACTGAGGGTTGCTGGAGGGGTATTGCACGGGAGGATGGGCTAAATGGGTGATGGGCATTAAGGAGGGCACTTGTTGGGATGAGCACTGGGTGTCATAGGTAAGTGATGAATCACTAAATTCTACTCCTGAAATCATTATTACACTGTATGTTAACTAACTTGGATTTAAAAAAAAAAAGATTATAAAAAAATAAAGTCAGCTTTACTGAAGTCAAATTTATATATAACTGCATAGTAATTATACATATATTAGTAAGAACACTCTTTTCAAAGTATGTGGTCGGTTTTGGCAAACTTATACAGTCGTATAACCACCACCACAATCAAGATATAGAACATTTCCTTAACCCCTGAAAGTTCTCTTCTGCTTCCTTGCAAGCCAATCCCTGTCTTTACTCCCTGCGCCAAGTTACCGTTGATCTTATTTTTTTAATGTCAGTAAATAGAATCATACAGTATGCAGGTAGCCTTTTTTTTTTTTTTAATTTCTAGGAGAGAGAGAGAGAGAGATAGTGTGAGCAGGGGTGGGTCAGAGAGAGAGGGAGATACAGACTCTGAAATAGGCTCCAGGCTCCGAGTTGGCAGTCAGCACAGAGCCCGATGTGGGGCTCGAACCCACGAACTGCGAGATCATGACCTGAGCGAAAGTCAGACGCTTAACTGACTAAGCCACCCAGGCGCCCCGGCAGGTAGCCTTTTATGCCTGGCTTCTTTCAGTAGCATAATGATTTGAGATTTGGCCACGCAGTTTGTCCCTTTTCATTGCTGACTAGTATTCCATTGTATGATAGTTTATCCATTCTCCAATGTGGCTTGTTTTCTGTTTTTGCAAATTATAAATAAAGCTGCTATAAACATTTTTGTACAAGTCATTGCGTAGTTACAAGTTTTCTCTTGGGTAAATACCTAGGAGTGAGATTGTTGGGTCATATATTAAATGTATGATTAATTTTCTAAGAAAGTGGCAAACTATTTTTCAGAGTCGCTGTACCATTTTGCATTCCCACAGTGAATATCTCAGTTGCTCCACATCTTCATCAGCTTTATTTATTGCCAGTTGTTTGGATTTGAGTCATGCTAGTAGGTATGTAGTTTTATCTCATTATGGTTTTACTTTGCATCTCTCTGATGACTGATAATATTGAATATCTTTCATGTGCTTATTGGCCATGTGTATATTATTTTCAGTGAAGTGTCTTCAAGTCTTTTGTTTATTAAAAAATTGAGTTATTTTCCTAATATAGAACTATAAGAGTTCTTAACATATTCTGGATATAAGTTTTTTAAAGTTTATTTATTTATTTTGAGAGAGAGAGAGAGCGAGAGAGAGAGAGAGCACTCAAGTGGGGGAGAGGTAGAGAGAGAGAATTCCAAGAAGACTTCACACTGTCACCGCAGAGCCAGATGCTGGGCTTGAACTCATGAACAGTGAGATCGTGAACCATGAAATCGTGACCTGAGCTGAAACCAGGGGTTGGAGGCTTGACCATCTGAGCTACCCAGGTGCCCTGGGATATAAGTTCTTTATTAGAAATGTGTTTTTGCAAATATTTTCTCCCAGTCTGTAACTTGTTTTTCCACTTTTCCGAATGTTGTTTTTTGAACAGCAAACATTTTTCATTTGATGAAATTTAATTCATTATTTTTTTTTTCTATGTAGTTTGTCCTTTTTGTATCCTATTTAAGAATTATTTGCCTAGGGGTGCCTGGGTGGCTCAGCTGGTTAAGCATTGACTTTGGCTCAGGTCACGATCTCACAGTCTGTGGGTTCAAGACCGATCTTGGGCTCTGTGCTGACAGCTCAGAGCCTGGAGCCTGGTTTGAACTCTGTGTCTCCCTCTCTCTCTGCCCCTCCTCCACTCATACTCTGTCTCTCTCTCTCTCTCAAAAATAAATAATACATTAAAAATTTTTTTAAATGAATTATTTCTTAACCCAGTATGATAAAGATTTTTTTCTATATTTTCTCTTAGAACTTTGTAGTTTTAGCTCTTACATTTAGGTCTATGATTCGTTTTGTGTTAGTTTTTAACAGCTTTTTAAACAGATATAACTCATATACCACACATTTAATCCATTCAAAGTGTACAATTAAATGGTTTTTTAGTATATTTAGAGTTGTAATCATCAGTATAATCTGCTTTTCAACATTTTTATCAAAACAAAAAGAAATGTCATTACCCATTAGTAGTGATTTCATATTCCTCCTCCCACACCCTTAGGTCTAGACTTTCTGTCTCTATAGATTTACTTACTGAGTTAATTTTTAGATATGGTAAAGGTAAGGACCAAAGTTCACTTTTTGTACATGTCTGTCTAATTGCTACAGCATTATCATTTGCTAAAGACTATCTTTTCTCTAGAGAACTACTCTGTCACCCATGTCCATAATCAATTGACCTATATGTGTGAGTCATGTTGAACTGTCTATTCCATTTCATTGATCTACATGTCTGTCCATATGCCAAAACCACACTGTCTTGATTAATATAGTATCATAAGAGATTTAAAATGCAATAATGTGAGTCCTCCATTTTTGTTCTTCTGTTTCAAAATAGTTTTGACTATGTTCCTTGCATTTCCATATAAATCTTAGAATCAGCTTGTCAATTTCTTAAAAAAAAAAAAAGCCAGGTGGGGATTTTGATTGGGATTTCTTTGAATCTTTAGGTTAATTTAGGGAGAGTTGACATTTTAGCAATATTGAGTCTTGAGTCTTTTGATTCATGAACATAGTATAGCTCTCCTTTTTTTTTTTTTTTGGTCTTCTTTAATTTTTCTCAGCAGTATTTTATAGTTTTCAGCAATAGGTATTACATTTTTTCTTAGACTTATTCCTAAGAATTTCATGGTTTTTTTATGCTAATGTAAATGTTATTTTTAAAATTTCAGTCTTCTTTAATTTTTCTCAGCAGTATTTTATAGTTTTCAGCAACAGGTATTACATTTTTTCTTAGACTTATTCCTAAGAATTTCATGGATTTTTGATGCTAATGTAATTTTTAAAATTTCAGTTTCTGATTTTGTGTGTATATATATATATATTGAATTGAATTGAATATATTGATTGAATATATATATATATATATATACACACACACACACATATTTCCCTCTCCCCCGGATTTGATTTGCCAAAATTTTGTTAAGAATAGTCATGTTTAGAGCTCCCAGAATCACATCTGGAGAGTGGTTAGTATTCTGCCAGCTTTGGAATGAGAGGGAAAGCAAGCCTGGCAGAGGTCCCCATTCCATTCCCAGCTTCCTCAGTAGCTGGTGTTTGGAAGACTCTCTACAACAATGTTCAAGCCGTGAGCAAGAAAGCCTCCTTCCAGGACCCTTTGACACCATTTCTGCCTCTTTCCTGAAGGTATTATGGCTGCCTTCTGACCTCTGCTGAAGCCCAAGATTCTTAAAAAGAGGACCAAGAAGTTCATCTGGCACCAGACTGTTATGTCAAAATTAAGCACAACTGGCAGAAAACTAGAGGCATTGACAATAGAGTGCACAGAAGATTCAAGGGCCAGCTCTTGATGCCCAATGTTGGTGATGGGAGCAACAAGAAAACAAGTGCATGCCTGCCCAATGGCTTCTGGAAGTTTCCAGAAGCTCCAATGTCAAGGAGCTTGAAGTGCTGCCGATGTGCAACAAATCTTACTGTGCAGGTTGCTCACAATGTCTCCTCCAAGAACCACAAAGCCATTGTGGAAAGAGCAGCCCCGTTGGCCATCACTGTCACCAATTCCATTGCCAGGTTGTGCAGCAAAGAAAATGAATAGACAGACAGCTTATGTGCATGGCATATTTGTGTTAATAAAACCATAAAACTACAAAAAACAAAAAAGAATGGTCCATGTTTGGGTTCATAAACATATTGTCTCATAGTTTTTTGTAATGTCTTTTTCTGATTTTGATATCAGGATAATGAAAAGAGAGGTGCTCTGCTTCTTCTGTTTCCTGAGAGAGTTTGTGTAAAGTTGGTACTCTTTCTTCCTTACTTTCTTCCGCATTTTTTTAGTTTGAATACTTCTACATTATTTGAATCTTTCCTAAAGAGAATGCAATAGTTAAAACTTTTTTTCTATTTTGAAATAATTTTATACTTACAGAAAAAGTGGCAAAAAGCAGTACTGAAAGTTCCCATATATCTTTCACTCAGATTTCCCTAATGTTAACATTGTACATAATCATAGTATAATTATCAAAAACCAGGAAAATAACATTGATATATTACTATTAATTAATTTATATATCTTATTCAAATTTTACCACTTTCCCAACAATGGCCTTCTTCTTGGCCAGGAGTCCACAGTCCATTTAGTTGCCATGGACTTTTTTTCTCTCTATCTCCTTTCAGTACTTCTGAATAATTTAGCATAAAGCCATTAGCTTGTGCCAAACAAAGTATGCATCTGTGGGAAGTGGGGGTTTCGGTGATCTGTCACAGACATAGGAGCCCAACTGCAGTGAGGCAGTATCATTGGATTGGGGTGGTGATGGCCCAACAGGATTGTTAGAGTCTTAGTTGAGAAAGGAGGGCCTCTATGCCAGTGTAGGGGGTGAGGGTGGGCCTGGAGTGGGTGAGATGATGAGGGCATCTGTGCAAGGCTGTGATGGTAGCAATAGAAGATTCATTACACATGGGGGTTGATAAAATAAACATACCGAGAATCATGAAAGATAGGTGTTTCTCTAACAGAGAAAGCAGTTATGATATGGAGAGGAAGGTAACCAGAATGAATGGATCTTGTGGTGTTAGGATAGAATTGAAAGTAACTGTGTAGAATTATGGTTTTCACATATTTCAATAGATATAGAAATACAGATCTCCTGAGCTTCTAGCCTCAGAAAGGTTCTAGGAGAAGTAACACCCCAATAGCAATGAGCATACCTACTACTCAGATCTTGGCTTCTAAATAACATTCTCTACCAAGGGAGATATACGCCTTTAAGAGCTATGGTAGGGAAAGTACAAGATGAGTCTGGAATATATATTTGTGTCAGAAATTAAGGAGTGCTAGAGGAATAATGGAGATATGTCCAAAGAACATAGAAGCCACTCTGATGGGGCTTCCACTTGCCAAATCTGGGATTAGCTTGAGCATCAAGATAAATAATAATAATTACAGATCATAACCCACTTAATAAAATGGAAATCAATGAGTCTAGCTGGAATAAGTCAATGACTAATAAGTGGGGAGAGGGAAAAGCTCTCTTTTACCATGGAATGTCAACTAATGAATGTAAAATAATGATAGAATTAGAAAATCGCTTTGGTGACCAAAATAATAAAAATAATTCAGTCAAGAACCATCAAGAGAGGCATGGTGGATGAAAGTTGAATGAGGAATGGAGATTTATGTCACTTCAAAATACCTTCCAACAAATATTTGATGATTAAAAAGGAAAAAGAGGGTAAATTTATGGTGGAGAAGTCTGGCACACACCACCTAATCAAGTGATCAAGATTAACATCTTAACAAGTAATGAGACAAATGGGCGTCAAGTACCTTTTGATAGAATGTAATCAGGAGCACACAGCATCTCTTTTGTGACATCCCTGACAAAAATGCATAATCTAAATCTAATCATGAGGACACATCAGGCACACCCAAAAAAAGTAACTTTCTAGGAACTTCAAAAGTTTCGAGTCTGTGAAAGACCAGGAACTACTGGAGAACAATTTTAGATTGAAGCAAGTTGAAGACACACAGTAACTAAACGTTATGCGTGATCCTGGATTGAGTCCCTTTGCTATAAAAGATGATATTGGGACAATTAGGGAAGCTTGAATGGAGCATGAGAATTAGGTAACAGTAATGTATTGATGTTGGCTTCTGATTTTAATGGTTATAATATTGTAAAGAGAAAATAATCTGGAAAAAGAAGAAATTTGTCTACCCAAGACTTGCTATTTCTCTGTTATTCCCTATCTTAATTGGCATTACCACCATCTATCTATCCAGAAACTTAAGCTCGAAACAAGGGAGTCATCCTTGACAGCTTTCTTACAACCTAATAGTCCATTTGGAGTAATCTAACTATCTGGTAATAGACCAATAATATTATGAAACATCTGTGCCTTGGAATATTATATGGCTATTCTGAAGATTGAAGTAGGTCTGTGTAGCAATTTAAAAATAAAAGAAAAAGTCATGAAATAGAATATAAAGCAAGACCCCCTTTCTGTTAATTTTTGTGCATACAAAGACCAAGGGAATGTATCCTGAAATGTTAGAGATTAGTATCTCTTCTGGTTGGAATTATGAATTTTCTTCTTTTCTGTACTATTTGGGTTTTTCTTAGAGTGATCCACTTTTCTATTAGGGAAAGAGAGAGAGCGAGGGGGGGGGAGAGAGAGAGAGAACACACACACGTGCACCTGAACAAACAGAGGAGGGACAGAGAGAGAGGGAGAGAGAAAATCTCAGGCAGGATCTGCACTCAGTCCAAAACCTGAGATCATGACCTGAGTGGAAATCAAGAGTTCAGCGTTTAGCCATCTGAGCCACCTAGGTGCCTCAAGAGTGATTGATTTTTATTTTATTTATTTTTAAAATTTATATACTTATTTTGAGAGAGAGAGAGTGCAAGCAGGCCATAGAGTGTTGTCAGTGCCAGAGCCTTACAAGGGGCTCGATCCCACGAACTGTGAGGTCATGACCTGAGCTGAAATCAAGATTTGACGCCCAATGGACTCAGCCACCCAGCCACCCCAAGTGATGGATTTTTAGAAAGAACAATAAGATATTTTACTTTTGAAGAACTATTTAATAGAAATGCTGTGGCAGAGACTTACAAAGGAGGTAGAGGCTATTCACCTTCAAAGAACTTCAAATCTAATAGGACAGTGTAAAAATTATTTATGTGGCACAGAATACTTATAAAAACAACATAGAGAAAACACAAATTTAGAGGCAAACTGCAGCTTTTAAAAATCTTTGAGGATATAAGAAGGAAGAAAGTTACATGGGAGGGCTGAGAGGGACTGAACAAATGAGGCACAACCAGAAAGGTCTTGGTTAGGAGATCAGTTTTGAATAGGAAGGGATCACAGGAGGCAGGAGAAGGTTGCTTTCTGAGAGTTGGGGAGTGTGCCTCTGGTTCAAAGATTTGAACCAGGAGGATGGCTAGACGGTTACGCTAGGCAACATGATAAGCAGATTCCTTCCTCATTTTTTGTCTTTCCTTTAACTTCTCGCACTTTTTATTCCTCCTTCCCTACTGTTCAGGGCCCTAGGGATAAAACACACCGCTATTTATTCCAAGGAAAGCATGGACAAAACTCCCTTAATAGAACTGAAAGAGTTAATATGAACAACAATTTTTTAATAAAAAAAACAAAGTAATATATAAAGAAAATAATGTCTGATAATACAACATAAAAACAAGCTACCCATGCCTGGTTTCTGCTTCTAAATAAGTTCTGTGAAAATATCTAAGATCTGTACATAGCCCAAAGTTTCCCTGCACTTAATATAATTTCATGCTAACTCTTAAAGGCCCTAGAATCATTTTGCAGGCATCAGGTCTGGCTTCCTCTCCTCCCAGTTCCTCTGTCTGAGCTCAACCATGTGGTCACTGTGGTCGCCATGTTGTTTCCTAGTCCAGGGAAGCTGGTCCAACAAACACATCTGGTTCCATGTAAGGACAAACTCCAGCTCCATTAAAACCCAACCTTCCGGAACCTCTAGAAGCTTCTCATTCTCTTCTAGTACAAGTTACTAATAAGGGCACACCTAGTTCACAGCTGAGCTGTCTGGCAATACTGATGGGCATCTTTAAGCCTTTCCTACTTAGGTCCTCTGAGATGATTCACTCAAATGAGTGTCAATACACAAGGAAGGGTCTTGTAAAAATCTGGCTATTACAGTTTCACGACATGGTAATAACCGCATAGTAAACATACAATTCATACAGTATGAATTACTATATTTATAGTACAAGAATGGTCATTCTCATTTGCCCAGTGAGGTGGTGAAATCTTGCCTAGAGGGCTCATGTTGGGTAGACTGGGAGTAGCTTTGCAAGCAAGTGAAAGCTTGAGATACTCTTTCCAGGAATTTTCTCAACCAGGTGGTTTAAAGATTAAAAAAATAATTGTGTGAATTTCATCTCCAAAAATTAGTAAGAGAAAATACCCGGTTGTGTCCATGTCCAAATCAATATAGGGATATCTGTAAAACTCACCTCAGAGTATAAGTAATTTAAAATCCTTCTGTTACAATAATTACTGTTTATAGTAGTTTCAGGGAGTAATTCAATTTGTACAGGGCTCATGTGAGGGTAACTTTTTGTGAGGCTTTCTAAGACGAGGGTCTACATCAGGCGTTGTTTGAACTCTGTGACTTTGTTCAGCTCTGTGATGCTGACATTATGTCTTTGAGCTTCTGTTATAGGAGACCCTTAGGAAATACCTTACGAGACCTGAGCCCTCCTAATACTACCAAGAAATGATTTTAATCTTCTTGTGGGAGGCATATAAGATGAATAGACTTGTAATTATATATTAATTTTATAAACTCTTTTATAGGACTAACTATATGCTTAGAATTGTATGAATAGTAGCTCATGCAAACCTCTAATAGCCCTCTGAGGTGAGACTATCAGTTCCATAGAGGTGAGGCACAGAGAGGTTGTGATGTCTCCAAAATATCATAGCCAATAAGTGGCCAAGCCAGGATTTGAATCCAGTTTCTTCAATCAGGCCTCCGAGTCTAGGTTGTTTACGCATCATGTTACGGTGCTTATCCATTGCGATTGAACATGGAACCCCAGGAGCTCAATGTCCTTCCCAGAAGATAGGCTGATAGTTGCCATGAAAAAAGAGAAACAACATCTCATAAATTTCCTGCTAAAGTAGCTCTTTGTTTAGAAATCATACATGCTTTATATTTTAAATAGGCACTCATGTCTTGTCAGGTCCCAGTGTGGTGTGAGAGTTTGACAGATGTCACCGTGGGAGGACAATCTCTGTTCTGAGGAAATAAGTGGAGGCAGACCAGCACCCCTCCTTACAGGTATGGGCTGCCCCCCTCTGTCCTCCATCCCCAATCCCAGTGAACTGCCTAGTTTCGGGGCCAGGGACTGTGCAAGTAATAGAAGAATCCCACTCTCAGGCAGAGGACAGGGAACAGTGCAGATGTTGCATTTAATATACTTTGGTCAGCCTTTGTCTCAAGGCTCTGTAATGCCCACCTTATTCCTTTTTTTTTATTGTAATATTTAATATCAAAGTGTATGTTTTCTTTTTTTTTTTTACAAATAGTTTATTGTCAAATTAGTTTCCACATAACACTCAGTGCTCATCCCCACAAGTGCCCTCCTCCATGCCCATCCCTCCTCCCCCCACATCCATCAGTCCTCAGTTTTTGTCAGCATTCAAGAGTCTCTCATGGTTTGCCTCTCTCCCTTTCCCCCCCCATTTCCCCCCTTCTTCTCCCCCTTGTTCCTCCGTCAAGTTCCTCCTAATCCTCCTATACGTGCAAACATATGATATTTGTCCTTCTCTGCCTGACTTATTTCGCTCAGCATAACACCCTCAAGGTCCATCCATGTTGCTACACATGGCCAGATTTCATTGTTTCTCATTGCCATGTAGTATTCCATGGTATAGATAAACCACATCTTCTTGATCCATTCATCTGTTGATGGACACTTAGGCTCTTTCCATGTTTTAGCTATTGTGGAGAGTGCTGCTATGAACATTGTGGTACATGTGCTCCTATGCATCAATTGCCCACCTTATTCCTATAAATGAAATGAAAGTACCATCTAGACCAGAGTGGACAGTGGCTCTAATTTTGCCAATCTTTAAAAAAGCCACCCTGAACATATGAGCTGTACATATTTTGAAACTTAGAAAGAAAAATCTTTTTTAGGTGGTGGTATACTCACGTGGCGAGATCTGTCTGGAACACACTTAAGACACTATATTGAATATACAGAGTCATAGTTTTTGCCCTCACATCATATCTTGCTAGAAAAATAGCAGGTATGCATTAAACATGATTGATAATGCTTTTGTTATAAAGGTTTTTCTGTGGCTACACAATTATCTTCACCTATTCTCCTTGCCACTGTTTGGAAAAGAATTTCTAAAGCAGGTCAGTTGGGTTTTATTTGAGAGATCAAGGTGGAATTTTACATGGCATTTGATGAAGATGAAAGTAGAGGAAAAGAATGGGCTCTGAAAAGTCTGACTACCACACAGAAATAGGGGAAGCTGCACGGTTAGGGGTATCCTGTTCATTTCATTTCTGCTGTGTGGTCAGCGACACATATCGTCCCCTAAGCAATAGAAATCCCATGTTCTCCTGGCAACAGCAAAGATGGATGATATAGCAGCTCCTGGATGCTTGTGACCCATACCCAGAGCTTCTCAGGAAGGGAGATGCTCAGAAGTGGCTTCCTTCTGGAAGCAGAGGGTGATACTGGAGCTTTTTGAAGGTAGCCAAAATAAAGTAAAGATTTTCTCAGTAAACATAGCTGAGAAGGTGAAGACGGGGGCAGAATTCTCCACAGTGTAGAATGACACATGGCCTCCCTCATAGTCCAAAGACACTGGAGTCTTCCTTCTGGGTCTGTCTTCTGGGAAGATGTCAGTGAGAACCAGATAATGACTCCCTGGAGCCCTATAGCCCAGGCTTTGTCACGTTTTAGTTGAAACCAGTCTTCCTTACACACAGGTTCTTTGACCATGCTAAGCCCCCAGGAGATGCCACAGGCCACCTCCATGTCTTAGGAGTGTCTATGTGAAGAGACCCCGCAGTGTCCAGTGCACAGAAGTCAGAGCAGCACTTCAGGTTAGAAGGCACAGTCTGCCTCTGTGTTTATTCTGCTCGTGTTACCTGCCACGTGAAGTACACACTGGCAGTTTCTGGGGCCGGGATCACATCCCTGGGAAGAGAAGAGCAGAGGGAGTGCTGGGCAGGCAGCTGAAGGTAGGGATGAGGTTAGCTTGGGAAAACAGACATGAGTCCCATCAAAGCTGTGGCTGGATCCATGCTCTTCCTCGCTCTTCCCAGGAAAGGGAGCCACTGGCCCTTTGAGGACGGCTTCTCTGCGGCAGACGTGCCTTTTCCTCTCACGGGACAGGGCACATCTGGGAGGGTGTGTGGTCAGCACAGGGACCCAGAAACACCTGTGGGCCTGGCAAGGGTGGGCAAGCAGCGTGCCTAGGGCATGGAGTTCAAGGAGGTACTCCCTGTTCGCACTGGGCAAGTGCCCCATCCCCTGGGCTCTGGCTCCTCTCCCAGCACTGGGCTGAGTCAGCAGGAGCCAGACTTTCTCAGGCTTGATCTTTACTGCCATCCTGAGGCCAATGGCTAATCTCGGCCTGACCACTGTGCCCACACCCACTGTTCACTGCTCCTTCCCCCTAGGCCTGATTTCCTGCATTGTCTCTCTGTGCCATGAACGTCAATAACCTCACCTAGGTGCTTTTCTGAAGTGTTTACACTCTGAGACTGTAAGAAATGTGAGCAAGAGGCCTGCCCCGCACCCTCTCTGCATACTCAGGGCGACAGACTGCCGTCAAACCTGTTTTAATTTCCAGGGTTTGCCAGACATTTTATTCCCCTTCCCTTCCATAAGTAGAATGGGGCTAGTGCCCCTTTAGATAGTTTTACCTGGCTTGTTATCCTGAGAAATTTCTAGGGACAGAAAAAGGGAAATGCTTTGAGCTCCAGCCAATAGGTGCCTTCCACATGTATCTTCCTTTAGAGTTAAAAAAAAAAAGTTGGGGCTGCTTCCCAGCTGCAGGGAGAAGTCTGGCCTCCCTTGTCTGTTTCTAGATCAACAGTGACCACCCCAGAGCAAGCAGGAATTTTCATTACCCTCGAACTTGTGCAGGAGACGACTGAGTTGTTTGCTCTGACTCACTTGTTTACTCCAAAGTGTTGGTCCTCTGGCCTATTTCAGTTAACCTGGGAACTCATGGTTTAGGTCAGATGTTTCTACCCCTGGGAGCACATCTTGCAAATGAGCTGATTTACTTCTTAGGTATAAGAGGGAGATGGGCAAAATGAACACTCTGCCTCCCAGAACTGGCATATGGAAGAGACGGGTGCAACCGAGGAACAGCCCTGGCCTCATATTTGCAGGACCCAGAGCAAGCGATCCACTCTGGGCCCACACACCATATGTCTATCTCTAAGACTTATATATCAAGCCGGCGGACTGCTTTACAAAATAATGGGTATAGATGACACAGATACTTTCATAACAACCTAGAAGGTGAGGTTCAAATGGAAACAATTCTTGGACTTCTCAGGATTTCGCCCAGGGACACAGCAGCCCAGGGAGTGCCTACCCAGGCCCTACACCACCCACCTCCTTCTCTTCCCACCCTGGCTCTGTCTGCGTTGTGAGAGGGCCTGGGCACATGTGTTGTAGACACCCCAGCCTACATGTCCAGACTCCTTGGCCACTCCTTGGGTTTGGGGACGATTTGCTCATGTGCAGTTCTCTCCTTAGAAGAGCAGACCCAGAGAAGGGGTGAATGCACATCCTCGAAGGAGGCTCAGGGCTGTTTGGGCAGGAAGTTCTGGGTGTGTTGTCTAAGAAGAGAGTGCTGGGGCTTGGGTATATGATGGGCATATCTCTTTGGCTCTGAGGGAGAGCAGCCCCCCATGGAGGGCCAGAGAGGGGGCTTCTAATGCACAGTGCCTAGCCCAGGTGTGAGCAGTACCTGCCAGGAATAAACAGCTCCCCTTCCAGAACCTCCTTCTCAATGGAGACCACAGCCTTCTCCAGGTCCTTACACTCACATGTGTTCTGGACTACCAGGAAGAAGTCAGTAGGGAGGCCCTGGGCCAGAGTTCAATGCCACAGGGACACCAGTCTAAAAGGAATTCAGTGAACCACCTTATCAGCTCCAGGCAACCAGCAGCTGCTGATGACATACACTGGATTAGAGCCACTACTCCACTGGAAAAATGGCCATTCCCAGGTTCTATGGAATCCAGTCAAATGCCTTAAATGGAAAGGAGACAAGGTGGTTGTTGTTAATCATATCACAGCCTGCCAGGCTAATTGTTCATTTTCAGGCTATTTCACTCTCGATAGGGAAGTGAAAGCAATCATAATGATATCTCGATGACACCACAGTCCTTTCCCCCTTGTCCCCCCCCCAAATACCTGTATAAGATGCCCCCCCTCTTCTATAAAGCAAACTGATGGTTCCCAGAGGGGAGGGAAGGCAGGTGGTGGGTGAAACAGGTGATAGGGATTCAGGAGTGCATTTATTATGATGAGCACCAGAGGAGTATGAAAGTGTTGAATCACTATATTGTGCACCTGAGACTAATGTAACACTGTATGTTAATTGGAATTAAAATAAAAAGTTAGGGGCGCCTGGGTGGCTCAGTCAATTAAGCATCAGACTTCAGCTCAGGTCATGATCTTGTGGTTCATGAGTTTGAGTCCCATATCAGTCTCTGTGCTGACAGCTCAGAGCCTAGAGCCTGCTTTAGATTCTGTGTCTCCCTCTCTCTCTCCCCATTCCCCACTTGTGCTCTGTCTCTCTTTCCCTCTTTCTCAGGGTAAATAAACATTACATAAAATATAAAGTTAAAAAGCAAAAAATTAAAAATAAATAAAGAAAACATAGAGGGCTCAGGCACTCTCCAAATGGCAACCCCAGTCTTGTTCTGCATAAGACTTCCTGACTTTTCCTGGATAATCCACAGCCTCTTTAACAAAGTAAACCAGCATTCATCCTATGCCTTTGTTTTCTAGGCTCTTTTATGACTGGAAATAACCTGCTTATTGTAAGTCTCTCTTGTGGGATTTGCAGAGGTGTTGTCTGTTCTATTTTCCTGGCTTTTTCACATGTTTAATTTCACTCATTATTCCACAAGAACGTTGTGTATTCTAAGTCTTAATTATATAAGAAAGAAATACCACTCAACAGACATAGCTCTTCCTACATCGATTAAGGTTTTCTGAATTTAAAAAGTGGGGTTTCTCCCTTTTAAATTAGTGATAGTTCTTCAGCTTTTTAAATATGTTTTCTCTATGAAGGTCTAGAAATGGCTCCTAATTGTGGTACGTTTCAATCTGTGGGCTTCCAAGGCTGCAAAATGCTTTCTTCAAGGAATAAAGTCAAGAGTATTATTGCTCCAGAGTTTTGCAAACTATCGTCTTTGCACGGGAGGGTCAAAAGTACCTTCTAGTTTTGTTTTTTTTTTTTTTTCTCAGTTGTTAACTCCAGCTTGGTTCCTGACTCCCATATCTGTCTTGGACCCCAACTTGTTGAGAAGCCCTTTCAACCTCTCGCCTGGCGTTTTTTGTGTATGCGTGTGCAAAATATATGTGGTGCATAATTTACCATTGTAAGCATTTTGAAATAAACAACTCAGTAGTCTTAAGTACATTCACAATGTTGTTTAACCAGAACCACTGTTCCCAGAACTTCTTCATCACCCCAAAACAGAAGCTCTGTACCCTCTAGACCATAACTTCCCAGTCCTGCCATGGTGGCCCCTAGCTTGTGTAGTGTTTAAGCGAATGCACTTTAGAGTCAGAGAATCCGAGCTGGAATATTGGTTCTGCCCCTTACCAGCTCTGGGACGTTGAACAATTTGCTCAGTCTCTTCAGGTTTTGTTTTACTCATCTGTAAGATGGAGCTGGTAAGAATCAGAACAACGGTCCTCACACGTTTGTTCTGGGCACATAATACCACCCTCAAAGGAATATCATCAACTCTCAGTAAGCACGCAGTCTTCTCTTGTTGTCAGTGTCTCATTGTTTCTAATGAGAGTTTTCTGCTCACATCCCCCCAATTCCCAGATCCTCCTTGCCCCCTGGGCCAGACCTGCTCCCTCTCCTCCCCTTGAGGTAAGGACGAGGAGGGGATTGGGGCATTTCTTCATCTTCACAATAATAACTAACATTTGTGAAATGCTTACAGAAGAGGAAACCAAACCCAGAGACAGACGCCGAGTAATATGAAGAAGGCTTCCCAGCTTGTAGGATTTGGAAGCAGTCTGGCTTCAGAGCCCAGGTTCTCAACCACTGAGCCACGGGGCCTTGATATGCTAATAAGCATTTTGGAGAGGGAAATTCAAGCTTAGCCAACAAGTCAGTGGCACAGTGAAGATGACAATCTATGTCTTCTAATTCACCACCCAATGCCCCAGCCACTCACCGATAGCAATGGCTGTGTTGAGATGTAATCATTCTGAGATTGTTCTGTCAAAAGTGAGCAGACAGTCAGGTATTCAAATTCCGTCCTTAGAGTGAGGTCTAAGGTATTCAGGGAGCTTTAAACATGGATAATACCAATGGCTTCCCTCCTGGAGTATTGCTTTGATGGCTTCCCTCATATATCTTTCCACAGATCAGCCAAACTACATGCTTGCCTAAAGATAGGGAGTGTCACCAGCCAAGCACCCACCCACTGCTGCCATCCTGATTCTCAGTCCCCCAGTGCACCCATCTTTAAGACTTTATTGACTGAGTGTGGGCAGTAAAGGATACACCTCTCATTTAAGTCTTTGTTCACATTTTCATGGTGGTTTCTTAAAACGGTTTTGTGAAAGCCTCTCAGGGCAGATTTGTTCTGCATCCTCCAGGAATTGATGGAGTTTCTCAAACTCACAAGTGACTTTCTGCCATTCAATTTCTGTTTGTTTCTAAAGTACAGAGAAGATGTCACATGAACACTAAGGCAATCACATACATCTTTCCTTTTCATCCTGCTCAAAGACACTGCCCTATAATTTCCTCTTTGTTTGATTTTATTCCCATCACATACCCACTGTAAGGAAATTAAAGCGAGAGAAAACATAAATGTACTCAAGCGCTTTACAGTGTATATCATGCAGGGTAATTTCAGATTGAGTGTTTGCTACTTCAAGGCCATCTCCAGCTATCTTAGGGGATGATCTTAATTGTGAACTTCTCAGAAAATTAATTTTAATTCATTTTGGTTCAAAAATAGATGTGCCCATGTATTACTAAGAAGAGAATGGAATGTGTCATGAAGTCAAGAACACGTGTCTGTGGGCGTAATTACGAAAAGACTGGAAATGAGCGAGTCCTCTCCAAAGCATGTAGCTGTCTGCCTTGTGGTTTGGTTTGTTGGCCCTGGTGTTGGGCTCTAGGGGAGTTATCTTCCTTTAGATGAGCAAATAGGGAGAGATTAACAAAGACGACTAGTTCTGCAGCACCCAGACTCTCTTCCTGACAGGTAGCAGAGCGACTCCAGGACGAGAATGAAGAGGGAACATGAAAGGCAGAGGCAGGCACTCCAGACAGCGAGGAGGGAATGTGCTGGGTGATAGCAGCAGACATGAGATAATTAAAGATTAACCACTACGAGCTGAAGCCATCTGAACCAGAAGTGGTAACAATGCTTTAAAAAGAATTGCCGAATTACAAAATGATTAGTTAGAAAGAAATTCAGAATCAGTAACAATTAAGGTAGAAAACTATATCCAACTTGTGTTTCTAAGTAACTCTTTTTCCTTGGTCTTCTGAGTTGGGGGTTGGCAAACTACTGCTTGCTGGCCAAGAACCACCCACTGCCTGTTTTTGTTTGGCCCTCGAGCTAAGAATGGTTTTTACATTTTTAAATGGTTGAAACAAAATCAAAAGAAGAGTATTTTGTAACATGGGAATATAATAGGAAATTCAAATTTCAGTGTCCATAAATATTTTTTTGTATCACAGCCACGCTTATACATTGTCCACAATGTCGGTGGTTGCTTTTGAGCTTCAAGAGCACAGGTGAGTAGTTGCAGAAAATGTATGGCCCTAAAAGCTTAAAATATTTACAATGGCCCTTTTCAGAAAAGTTTGCCAGCTCTATGGCAATGTTTGCAAAGTGAGCAGTTAGTAGCTGTTCCCTGAGAAAGGGGTTCCATGGACAAATAAGTTGGGAGACACTATTTTAAGTTATAAAGAAAAATGTTCTTTTAATAAGCTAATGCGACTTGGAAATCCACAAAAAAAGTGTTAGGAAGGAGGAAAGCAGAGTATTTAGTGTTTCCCAAACTTACTGGCTATGGAATCTCTTTTTCTTTCTTTCTTTCACCTTATTTTGATGGGCTCTTTTGTGGGACTAATGCTTGAGGGAATATAACTTATTAAATTTTTAATGTTTATTGATTTTTGAGAGACAGAGAGACAGAGTGGGGAGGGGGCATCAGAGACAGAGGAAGACACACAATCTGAAACAGGCTCCAGGCTCCGAGCTGTCAACACAGAGCACGACGCGGGGCTCAAACTCGTGAACCATGAGATCATGACTTGAGCTGAAGTCTGATGCTTAACTGACTGAGCCACCCAGGCGCCCCTAACTTTTTATTTTAATTCCAATTAACATACAGGCAGAGAGGGCTATCGAACATCAGAACAGTGATGGCTGGAACTGGCTAGATAATTCGTGGAGCCCATTGCAGGATGAAAATCTTCAAAAGGCAGTAAAGGTTGCTGTTAGAGGTACTAAAATACAAAGCTTTTTCCTTTCCATTACAATCTCTTTCTTCGTTTGTCATGCTGTTTTTAGTTTGCTATTTAATGCCAAGTCGGGCATAAGGAAACCACGAGTGCAGATGTTTGTGGGCAGCAGGGGTCCAGCTCTGGGACTGTGGTGCATGTGCGTGAAGCCCACTGGCTGAAGGCTACCCCCACCCCCATACCAACCTCAGGACCCAAGTGTCACGCCCAAGGCAGGAGTGGGGAAGTCGAACCTGGCATCTCTCTTTCCCAGGTGCCCCCCTGCCCCGAATCATGGTGGACTGATGAGAGATAGGTGGTGGAGGGCAGGTCAGTGCGGGAGGGTGGGGAGGAGGCCTAGGACACCAGGCAGAGATGAAAGATCATTGGGGGTCAGCCAAGAGCCTGGCCCAGGAAGGCAACAGGTTCACGAGAGGCAGGACTGAGCCCGAGTCCCTGGCACACCCTCCACTGACCTTCAGACTTCACTTACAAACACCAATTCAAAGAGAACATTATTAAGACTTTCAGACAGTGGCCATAGAGCTTGAAACCCCAAGCACGGGACCCCTCTCAGCAGAGGACCCTATGAAGCCTCACTAGTTGCACACCCACGGCACAGATCTCCTGATGTCTAATCATGTTTCCTTCTTTTATTTAAAAGAATCATCCCCCCACCTTTATTTCCATACCTTGGCGGAAAGCTGCTGCACGAACAGGCTTGTGTTGGGCCAGCGGTTTCCGTGGCAAATTAAAAGCAAAAGGGACTGCTTTCCTTGTTTGGGTTTATGCCAGCCGATGGAACAAAACAGTAGTGAGGAGGCAAAGCTAGAACGAGACTCAGATTTCAGCATAAACAAGAAGCCGGATGAAAGGTGGCCGTGAGAACATAGTCCCACTGGGAGCGTGAGGACCTTTTGGGTTTCCAATCATGCAAATGACCAGGGCCAACTGGGGGATTTGGAGACAGATGGCCAGCACTTGGTTTCCCATTGCATGAGTTAGGCTTTACCGGGAACATGATGAAAATATGTAAAAATCATCTGGGGGAAATTTAACAGTCAGTTTTTACTGTGTGTATTTCTCTATGTTAAAAGTAAATCTAACTATGGTCTTAATGCTCCCTTAATTTGTCACTATTAATCACTGATGACAGGAATCAGCAAACAGGAAGGGTAATAGATCTTAGCTCAAGTCCTGGTTCCTACTTCACGGCTCAGCAGCCATGTGACTTGGGGGAAGCTGGTCATATGCCAAGAGGCCACTCACCAAACAAAGGTTATATAATGCATCATTTACAGAAAAAAAATTCAAGGCAATGGGGAGTAGAATCTCTTCTGCCCAATCAACCTGGCTCTGATCTGAACAAAGTGATGGAGAACATGGGGAAAAAGAGGCAGTAACTAAGTTTAGTTCCCCTGTCCAGGCTGAAGGCTTTGAATGAATAAGGAATAAATGATTGACACCAGCGACTGTTTATTGAACAGTTTCCAAGTGTCAGGTATTCTAAGTCATTCTCACGTGTTATCTCACCGAATTGCCACATTGATCCTATGAGGTGGATTATTTCCTATTTTACCAATGAGATACCTGAGGCTCAGAAAGGGGTGCACTTAATACACATAGCCAGTAAATGCTGGAGCCCTGCTTTAACTGACATCTATCTGTTTGCAAAGTCCAGCCTCTTCAGTCATGTCTTTTGCTAAGAGATAAAACTCTTCTTACTCTTAAATGTCCATATCCAGAAGGCCCTAAAGCTGCTTTGAAGTTTTTTTAATTGTTATAACCTAAGATAAATCACTTTTCCAAACACCAGATATAAAACAGAGTCAGTGGAAGGGACTGGTGGTATTGGTATCTAAACATTATTCTTTTGATTTGAAGTAATTTACACCAAAGATTGAGGGCTGCAGTCAGCTCTCTCATGCCTCAGTTTATCTTCAATGTCTTACACATAGCAGTCACTTGGATACTAAGGAACGTAATGCTTAGAGAGAAACCTTGAGATTGTTGATTGTCTTCTTGAAGCTTTGGTAGCTAACATAATGAAGGGCTGTTTTAGGAAAGATAATAACTTATGAGGAAAATTTTGGCTATCATTTGTTATTAGGAGTTAATCTGTTATTTATTTATTTATTAAAGTTTGTTTTGAGAGAGAGAGAGAGACTCTCTCACTATTAGCGCAGAACCCAATGTGGGACTTAAACTTATAAACTGTGAGATCATGCTCTGAGCTGAAATTAGGTCGGAAGCTTAACTGACTGAACCACCCAGGGGCCCCATTAATCTGCAATTTAAAATAAAATGTTTTTTTTTTAATTTAACCAGACTTTAATAAAATATGCATAAAGCCCCCACTCTGGTATGATGCTTAGAACATAATCTTCAATCGTGGGTGGCTGTAATAATTTTTTACTTTCTTAAAATTTTTTTTGCCATATCTCTTTTATTATTATTATTTTTAAAATTTATATCTAAGTTAGTTAGCATAAGTGCAATAATGATTTCAGGAGTAGATTCCAGCCATTCATCCCCTACATATAACACCCAGTACTCATCCTAACAAATGTCCTCCTTAATGACCCCTTGCCCATTTAGACCATCCCCCGACCCACAACCCCTCCGGTGCCCTCAGTTTATTCTCTATATTTAAGAGTCTCTTATGTTCTGCCCCTTCCCTGTTTTTATATTATTTTTGTTTACCTTTCCTTATGTTCTTCTGTTTTATATCTTCAATTCCACATATGAGTGAAGTCATATTATATTTGTCTTTCTCTAACTGAGTAATTTCACTTAGCATAATACACTCCAGTTCCATTCACATTGTTGCAAATGACAAGATTTTATTCTTTTTAATTGCGGAGTAATATTCCTGTGTGTGTGTGTGTGTGTGTGTGTACTACAACTTCTTTATCCATTCATCTGTCGATGGACATTTGGGCTCTTTCCATACTTTGGCTATTGTCGATAGCACTGCTGTAAAATTGGGGTGCATGTGCCCCTTTGAAACAGCACACCTGCATCCATTGGATAAATATCTAGTAGTGCAATTGCTGGGCCATGGGGTAGTTCTATTTTTAATCTTTTGAGGAATCTCCATACTGTTTTCCAGAATAGCTGCACCACTTTGCATTCCCACCAGCAGTGTAAAAGGGCTCCTCTTTCTCCGCATCCTCGCCAACATCTGTTGTTGCCTGAGTTGTTAGTCTTAGCCATTCTAAATGGTGTGAGGCGATATCTCATTATGGTTTTGATCTACATTTCCCTGATGACGAGTGATGTTGATCATTTTGTGGGCCATCTGAATGTCTTCCTTGGAAAAGTGTCTATTCATGTCTTTTGTCCATTTCTTCCCTGGATTATTTGTTTTTAGCTCTTTATAGATTTTGGATTCTAACCCTTTATCTGATATGTTATTTGCAAATACCCTCTCCCATTCTGTCAGTCGCCTTTTAGTTTTGCTGACTGCTTCCTTTGCTATGCAGAAGTTTTTATCTTGATGAGGTCCCAATAGTTCATCTTTGTTTCCCTTGCCTCTGGAGACGTGTTGAGTAAGAAGTTGCTGCAGCCAAGGTCAAAGAGGTTGTTGCCTGCTTTCTCTTGAGGATTTTGATGGCTTCCTGCCTTACGTTTAGGTCTTTCATCCATTTTGAGTTTATTTTTGGGAATGATGTAAGAAAGTGGTCCAGGTTCACTCTTCTATGTGTCACTGTCCAGTTTTCCCAACACCATTTGCTGAGGAGACTGTCTTTATTCCATTGGATATTCTTTCCTGCTTTGTTAAAGATTAGTTGGCCATATGTTTGTGGGCCCATTTCTGGATTCTCTATTCTGTTCCATTGATCTGAGTGTCTGTTTTTGTGCCAGCACCATACTGTCTTGATGATTACAGCTTTGTAATACATCTTGAAGTCCAGAATTGGTTTTCTTTTTCTTTTTTTAAAATTTATTTTTAATTTTAAATGTTTTTTATTTATTTCTGAGAGAGAGAGAGAGAGAGAGACAGTGTGAGCAGGGAAGGGTCAGAGAGAGAGGGAGACACAGAATCCGAAGCAGGCTCCAAGCTCTGAGCTAGCTGTCGGCACAGAGCCCAATGCAGGGCTCGAACCCATGAAATGAGAGATCATGACCTGAGTCGAAGTCGGATGCCCAGCCAACTGAGCCACACAGGCGCCCCTGGTTTTCTTTTTCAAGGTTGCTTTGGCTATTCAGGGTCTTTGCTGGTTCCACACAAATTTAGGATTGTTTGTTCTAGCCCTGTGAAGAATGCTGGTGTTATTTTGATAGGGTAAAATAAAATGGCTTTTAAATAAAAGTGATTTGAGATGAAATAGTAAACAGTTAAAACAGAAGCTATCCAGATAACTTTCTTCGTATAGCAAGGTAACAGCTCTGCAGGGGACAAGTGGCCGGCCTAGGTCTCCTCCCCAAGTCTCTGCAGTGACTTGCCTGCTACTTCACTGAGGATACAGAAGTCATTCAGACTCAGTCCAGAAACATGACATTTGTTCTCGCCTTCAAGCTCCATGTGCACCTGTCACTAGATTCTATTGTCTAAGTATCTCTTGAAACCACTCCTTTCTTCCCTTTCTCATTGATTCTGCCTGTTTGCACGTAGTCCAAGTACTGTGTTTGTCCCCGTGCTCCGATGCAACCTGCGCACTTGAGAGTGTTACTTCTGAAATAAAAAGGTGGTGGCTGATACTGGGAATCGATTGAATCGTGGAGACCAAAGGGGTTTTGAGGCACTACTGGGTGAACACATGGTGAGGTGTGAGGCCACAAAGAAGCAAGGTCTTGTTTGTTTTACGTTAAAACATCCCTCTTGCTGTGGGCCACTTACGTTGACGGCATACAGTGTGGTGGAAAAAGCATGAGTCTGGGAGCTGGACTGGTCTGCCTCCTCACTTTAGGGGTGGGAGACACGGGTCGGTCTCAGCTTCCAAACATCAAGCGGAAATACTGAGGGCCCTTTCCAGGGTTAAATGAATTCATCCGCATGGCGAGATTAGCATTCAGCACCAAGTGAGGGCTCAGGGCCACATCCACATAGAGGACTTGCTGCGCCCTAGGCTGTGTCCTGAAGTCCCATATTAACATTCTTAATTCTCAAAAAACCACTCAGATCCGGGTACCATTCCCCTCTTTCTACTGGATAAGGAAACCGAGGTACAGGGAGGTTAAGATCCAAAGGAGCATGAAAAGTCACCAAGCATATAAATGATGCCCACTCTGTATTGTAAGTTGTATGAGAAAAGGAAGGCAAGCACTGTTCAAACTATTCCTGTAGATTCTTTTTTTTTTTTAATGTTTTATTTATTTCTAGGAGAGAGAGAGAGAGAGGCAGCGTGAGCAGGGGAGGGTCAGAGAGAGAGGGAGTCACAGACTGAAACAGGCTCCAGGCTCTGAGCTGGCAGTCAGCACAGAGCCCGACGCGGGGCTCGAACCCACAAACCGCGAGATCATGACTTAAGCGAAAGTCGGACGCTTAACCGACTAAGCCACCCAGGCGCCCCTGTGGATTCTTTCCAAAGAAACAGAACACGTTACTCTCAACATTCCTACTGTTTTAAATAACAGATGTATCATATAAATATTAGTGTTACTATTTTTTAGAGTTACTATTTTTAAAAAATCTTCCTCTGTATTGAAAACTGATAGTAAGAGAGTCTTTAGTGTTTTGACAAAAAAAATTTTAAAGGTCAAAGAATAATTATAACTTTTCCCACTGACTCCTGAGGTCACTTGGAATGGTTGCAGCTTGTGCGGTCATTTTTGGGGAGGATTTCCTGTACCTCCTCATGGAAGAGTGCCTAACAGACTTTTGTTGTTGCTGTTCTTGTTAGGCGCTTTTTTCTTTTTTCTTTTTTTTCTTTCTTTAATGTTTTATTTATTTCTGAGAGAGAGAGTGTGAGCAGGGGAGGGTCAGAGAGAGAGGGAGACAGAATCTGAAGCAGGCTCCAGGCTCTGAGCTGTCAGCGCAGAGCCCAATGCGGGGCTCAAACCCACTAACCGTGAGATCATGACCTGAGCTGAAGTCGAACGCTTAACTGACTGAGACACCCAGGAGCCCCTGTTCTTGTTGTTTTAAATTGTGCTAAAATATACATGGCATAAAATTTACCATTTTAATCATTTTACAAGTACAATTTAATGACATTAACTACCTTTACAGTGTTGTGCAAACATCACAACTATCCACCACCAAAACATTTTTTTAATCAGGCCAAACTGAAACTCTCTACTCCATAAACAATAGTTCCTCATTCCCTCTGCCCACCCTCACCTTCCCCCCCCCCC
>NW_027530512.1:4497741-4499364 GCF_008692635.1 Crocuta crocuta | reverse complement strand
CCCCGCCCCCCCCCCCCCCCACCCCCCCCCCCCCCCCCCTTGGTAACCACCCTTCTACTCTCTGTCTATTCCAGGGACCTTTATAAAGTGGAATTCATACACCACTTTCTTTTGTGTCTGGCTTATGTCACTGAGCATGATGCCTTCAGTATTCATCCATGTAGCCTATGTCAGCATTTCACTCCTTTTTTATGGCCCAGTAATATTCCACTGTACATATATGCCACGTTTTGTTTAACCATTTGCCTGTTGATGAACACTAGGGTTGCTTCCACCTCTCTGGCAATTGTGAATAATGCTGCTATGAACGTGGGTGTCCTTTAAGAGACTTTTAAGTGTACTTATCTCTGGAAGGTGAGATCAGGGCTCAGTGAGTACTGTTATTCCTCACTTTAGACCATTCTGTACTATATGAATTTTTTAAAACTATGAGCACATGATTTTTAAAAAATAATCACATCAATATTATATAAAATTAGAGAACTTACAAAATCCTACCATATAGGATTGGGTTAAATGTGTGTGAAGACATGAAGCTTGAAGCTGGTAGGTAGACAGAAGGTGTATGATGCTTGCTACTAACATTGGGGTTCGAATCCCCTCTGGGCAAAGGGCATGGGAGTGCTGTAGCCTGGCAGAAGGATACGGTTCAAAGGCAGGAAAGGTTCAAAGCTGCACTAGAATTTCCTTTGGTGACCCATTTGGAGGCTGCTACCTCCGTTTTGTTCCCTTCTCAAGAAACCCAAGGAATGAGGCTGCTCCAAGGCTGTCCCAGTTTGCCATCTGCACCCCATCTGGGCTTGTCTTCCTCAACTGTCAACAGCAGGTCTCAGACAGCCTGCCATTCTCAAACCTCCTCATCAGAAAGTCCGTGTCCTGACTCTTACGCCCTGAGGGCCCTGCTGATAAGGTTGTTAGTTGTAACAAGTTCCTATGCGTTCTCTCCTGGCTGTATAGTTGAAACTATAAATGTCAAAAAACTTTTTAAGGATAACACGATAAAGTCTTCTCTTTCAGTGCCCATGAAAGGCAGTGCTAACTGATCACACACGTCCTACTGCTAAGCCCAGAAAAGGCCTCAGAACCTTTCTGGAAAAAATTCTACTCTCAATCATTTGGAAGTTGGCACTTACAGTGAAACCTATTTGTCAACCCTGCAACCCAAAGAGTGACTTTTTTGGTCTAAATTTCGGGTGCTGGGACGAGGGTGGGGAAGGGAAATTTGGGGAGCAGTCCTTGGAGCACCTCAGAACTCATGCCTCAGCGCTTGGGTTCCTTTTGATGCCTCACAACTGTATAGCTCGAGACACTGCAATCCTCTCCCGATTGGCAGATGTGAAGGTCACCTTGTGAACACAGAGCTCAAAGGCAGGGCCTCAAGCTGCCAGGGCTGGGCCCACCTCGAGACCCCACCATTCAGCCCTGAGGCATGAAATGTGTCGTGGCATCTTTGTGTCTTCTGTGCACATTCTGGGGAGTAGCAGGAATGCTTAGAGCCCGTTACAGCCATGAGCAGGTCCGGGGGACTGGGCCATGTTGTGTCCATGCTTTCCCCCTTTCGGTGATTTAGTAAGATTCCCAGTCCTTGCAGATCCCATTTGGGAAGAAAGCAAAGAAAATTTA
>NW_027530512.1:4454506-4497729 GCF_008692635.1 Crocuta crocuta | reverse complement strand
GGGTAGGAGGAAGAAATAAGAAATAGGGAAATCAAATTGCCTGTTTTTGTCACAATGGAGCATGTTTGCTGTGGGTGTGGCTACACACTTCCTAGACCAAGCAGTGTCCACCGAACCCTGTAAATGGTACCATCAGCACTCCACCATTAGCAGTTTATATTTTTTTAAAGAACAGTATTCTTTTTCTTTTTAATTTTTAAATGTTTACTCATTTTTGAGAGACAGAGACAGAGCAAGTGGGGGAGGGGCAGAGAGAGATGGAGACACAGAATCCAAAGCAGGCTCCAGGCTCTGAGCTGCCAGTACGGAGCCCAAAATGGGGCTCAAACCCACGAACCATGAGATCATGACCAGAGCCGAAGTCAGACACTTAACTGACTGAGCCACCCGAGTGCCCCCACCATTAGCGGTTTTTGAATTTGGTTTTCTAGATCTTGTTGGTTTAGGGCCGGCCATGCGTCTTTCATAAAGGCCAACCATGGGAAGTGAGACTCTGTTAATGCAGATGCTTATCCACCACTAATGACAATAGCAATGAATTAAAAAAGTCGTAATTATCGAGACTACAATTGTCAGGCAATGTGCCAAGGGCTTTATAAACGTTTCTTCACTTAATCCTCACAACAACCCTAAGAGGTAGGAAGTGCTGTCATCATTTTACAGATGAGGAAATGAAGATTTATAGAAGTTAAGACATTTATCCAAGGTGACTCCTAGGGGAAGATACAGAGCACAGATCTGAATCTATGTATGACAGACTCCAGATCCCTAGCCACAGACCACCTGAAAAATGATTTTCTCCTGTAAAACTTTTAATGATAACTCTGTGAACATGATGTGCAGCTGTCTGGTGGCTTATGCTGGGAAGTATTCTGCTCCACTAGAACCAGGCATTGCCTTCGAGTGTCCCTTTCCATCCCCCTCCATTCTTCTTCCTCCTTCCCTCCCTTCCCTTCCCTATTTCTACCTGTCTCCAGCTTAGACACCCTGTCCATCCCTTTCTCCCAAGCGTGTGCTGGCCCATGTGACTGGGGCACCTCACTGCTCAGCTGGCTGGGCAAATCTTGCAGAGTGTGGGCCTCCTGGCTCTCACCAACAGCTTTATGTCCTCAGGTGCTTCTGATGGACTTTGAGGAGCAAGGACCCTGCCTCTTCCTGCTCCATCAGCAGCCTGGCAACCTCCACCACATTGCCACGGTTCCTGCTGAGCTTGACACTTTCAACCTGGGGCTCTGGTGGCACTGAGGAAAAGGGGTCAAAGGGGTGGCTGAGGCCCCTTCCCAGCAGCTGGTGAGCAGGCCTGGAGGAAGTTCTGGTCTCACTCCGGGATCCCTGCGTCTAGGAAGTGTTTGTGGCAGATGCAGCAGGTGACTTCCTCCTTGGGGTGAGTGACTGGATGAGCAGCAGCTGCTGCCTGGGAGGCCAGATGAACAGAAGGGTCTGATTCCATTTGTCTTGTCTCCACATGTTCTCCAGTGTCTCCCCGCTGACAACAGTTGGCTGTGGCCTCCCAGGCCAGCCCCTACAAGTCATCTGAGCTTTTTGGCTTTTGGTGCCTTTCACTTTCCCAATCAGAAGCTGCCTCCCTTGGCTCTGCAGCTTTCCTGTTCTGCAAGGCCTGCGGGCCCTCTGTAACCTGGGCTGGAGACGGCGTAAGGTGGAGAACGAGCAGAGGTCTATCCCTCATTACTAGTCCACGGGTGCAAGGGCTTCCCCATTTGTCTGATCGGGATCTTTGACAACTGCTTTGTCCTAACTGCTGTGCGGGCCCCAGAATGAGGGATGTGATGATGGCTGCTTCCCACAATGATCTTACTGGCCCCACAGAGCTCTGTGGCTCCCAGGGCTGGAGGAGGGGCCGGAAGTCTGGTTTCCTGAGGGAAGGACTCCAAGAAGTTGGCAGGGTGACATTGTCTGAGTCACATCTCAAGAGAATTTGGGAGGAGAAGTGCTTTTCTGAAACTTTTCTTGGCGGAAGATTAGACGGCATTCAATAGGGTGCAGCAGGAGTGAGGGTGGGAGGAAATGGTGGGGAGGGTGTACTTTTCTAGGCGTAGCCTCACTGATAGGTGACATCTGAGCTGTACAAAGAAGAGAACTGGAGATAAGGGATGAGCTGGACACCCTGAGTTCTGGTGGTGACTGCTGAAAAACGCAATTAAATTATCCGGGTGGTTTCAGAGCTCGGATTGGTCTTCTGCTTCTACATTGACTTCTGCCCCTGGAAGAGGAGGGCCATGTGCATGGTTGTGGTGGGGGAGCTGGAGGGGTCCTGTCCTGCTTTGAAGGAGGTTCTGGAGCCCTGGACTGGAATCGGAGAGTGCTGTTCTTGGGTGCTGGGACATGCACCTACAGAGAAAGACGATATCATGAGAAGATGACAAGCTTCACCAAGAGCTGGAGATGGCCCTCACCTAGATGGAAGACGTGATGAGGGCATCCTGGTCAAGAGATGGGAAAAGGCCTCAGGAGTAGCGGCTCAGAAGCCTAGCTCACCGTGAGGGAAGGGCAGTCCGGGCTGATGGGCACTGAATTTGGGCTGCTGCAGGACTGTGGACATTTAGAAAGAGACGGCTGCCAACGGGGGTCGGAGACCAACGAGAGCCATCTCTGCCAAGCCTAGCTGATTGTCGCTGCTGTGGCTTTTCTTGAGTGTGGCCCTGCTTCAGGAGCCCCTTGTCCCTCAGTACCATTCTCTGAACACCTGCAAAGCGTTCTTTTACAAACATCCTCTGGACACACAGTCCCCTCCTCAAGCTCAAGGTAGAGGAGCTTGCCTGAGGCCAAAGTTCCTGGGAAGTGGTGGGGTCGGATTCGAGCTGAAGTTGACCTGGATCCAAAGCCCAGGTTTTTTTCTGTGGACCCTAGTGACCTTCCACATACATGAGGGACTCTGAAGGAATATGACTGGACTTGTCCTCTGGGTGGGGCTGAACACTCCTTTAGGAGACAGGAGTCACTGAGACCTTTTTTTTGCAGCATGGAGAAGACCAATGGAATGGGTGTCCCTCTCTGCCCCTTTGCACTTACGTGCATCTGGAGAGAAGCAGTGGCGAGAAGTTGCTTCACTTGTATGCGTTTTTTAAAAATAAAAAAAATTTTTTTTTCCTTTAATGTTTATTTATTTTTTTATATTTTTTTTATGTTTTATTTATTTCTGAGAGAGAGAGTGTGAGCAGGGGAGGGTCAGAGAGAGAGGGAGGTACAGAATCTGAAACAGGCTCCAGGCTCTGAGCTTGTCAGCACAGAGCCCGATGTGGGGCTCGAACCCACGAACTGCGAGATCATGACCCGAGCCAAGTCGGATGCTTAACCGACTGAGCCACCCAGGTGCCCCTTAATGTTTATTTTTGAGACAGAGAGACAAAGTGTGAGTGAGGGAGGGGCAGAGAGAGAGGGAGACACAGAATCCAAAGCAGGCTCTAGGCTCTGAGCTTGAACTCACGAACTGCCAAGATTGTGACCTAAACTGAAGTCAGACGCTAAATCGACTGAGCCACCCAGGCACCCCTATTTGTCGTATGCATTTAAGGGAAGAGGGCTCAGTGTTTTTCACCGCTATCTAGCCTGAAACATCTGGAGTGGAAATATTTAGCCACAAGCTCGGCTAGTACATAGAGCCGCTCAGAAGTAACTTTTGGGACTTGGCTCCTAGGACACATTCTCCTAACAATGCACTTTAAATCCCATGAGTATCTGTCTCCCGCCCCTACCAAGGGATTCAGAGACCTGAGTTACCCACAACTCTAATTTGGGCTGGAATACTGGAGAAGTCAGGGTGAGGTGAGCTCAGGCAGGAGGCGTCAGCCGCTAGCCACTGTCGTTAAACAGACGAAGAGGAGACCGACAGTTTCTGACAGCCAAGAGCCACCTGTTTTAGGGTAGATGCAAGAGGTAATCTCGGTAACATTGATGGAAAGATGACATTTTGTTAGTTACTGAGAGAGCCCAGTGGAGCAAATTTGCATTCATGTTCTACATGGGTTCCTCTGGTGATTCATGGGCCAGCCACCGAAAGATGTGTGAGGTTTTCAAAAGTATTTCCTACAGCAAATGCAGTTCCACATTGTAAAGGGCCTGAGTACAAGCGTTTCAGTAACACGGCTGCCACAGTGGATGCCTTACTAAGCCAAAAGCTTCCCTCTTTTAACTTAAAAAAATTTTTTAAACATTTATTTATTTTTGAGAGAGAGAGAAAGAGATAAACCACCTGCAGGGGAGGGGCAGAGAGAGGGAGACACAGAATCTGAAGCAGGGTCCAGGCTCTGAGCTATCAGCACAGGTGCTGACTATTTCATCTCAAATCACTTTTATTTAAAAACCATTTTTATTTTACCCCATCAAAACAACACCAGCATTCTTCACAGGGCTAGAACAAACAATCCTAAAATTGGAAAAGATCAGGAAAAGATCCTGAATAGCCAAAGCAACCTTGAAAAAGAAAACCAATTCCAGACTTCAAGCTGTATTACAAAGCTGTAATCATCAAGACAGTAGGGTCCTGGCTCAAAAACAGACACTTAGATCAACAGAACAGAATAGAGAACCCAGAAATAGACCCACAAACGTATGGCCAACTCATCTTTGACAAAGCAGGGAAGAATATCCAGTGGAATAAAGACAGTCTTTTCAGCAAATGGTGTCGGGAAAACTGGACAGAGACAAGCAGAAGAATGAACCTGGACCACTTTCTTACACCATACACAAAAATAAACTCAACTGAGCCAATCAGGTGTCCCCCTCCCCGCTTCTAACTTTTAAAAATTTATTTTGTAAATGAGGCCAGGCAGACAAGGTGATCCATAAGGGCATGTAATCTTCCCAAAATGGTTTGCAGAGTACAGAGTTTGAAGGTCTCTATCAGGACGAACAGGTTCTATTTCTAAGGTCTCTTTATTTGGGGAGCCAACAGGCCCCTCTGTCTTGTTTCTAGTGAGAGACTAAGTCTGCCCTCTTTCCTACAGGCAGGATGGAGAGAGATACTGTCGCATGTCTAAGGGTGGGTGAAGGGGGAGGGCACCGCCCTGAGTCATAAGTACCCCGATCCTCTCTTGTAACCAAGGCATAGCTGTACAGATAAGAAAGGAGACGTGGGGAAAATACTAATGTGCATAGTGGTAAACTCTGAGTGATTCTTACTTATTTTTTTTATTCAAATGCATTTTTCAAGCTGTCCACAAAGAATTCATGTTCTTTATGGAAGGAGAAAAAACATAGCAAATACCTCTCTCCGGCAGGAAAATAACCATTTATCTAACATTCTGATTTATAAAGTCTTTTTCGCACACATTCTAATTTCATTCTCTCAACAGCACTGATGACTGTTTCTATTTAGGCTACAGCACACAAGCCTCAGGAGGTTTAGAAACTTTCTCAAGGACATATGACTCCAAGGGGCTGAGCCAGAGTGGAAGCCAGTTCTTCTCCCTTTGATGTCATTGTCTGGTGGGATATTCGGGTCTTGGGATGGGCGGACTGAGGCTGCAGGCAGAAATTGAGGGCAGACTGGGGGAGAAAGGAAGGGAACTGCTCGTCTCACCGGAGGTGGGGGTTTGGGACTGGCATTTAGATAGCTGGGGTCACGAGGTTTTGGGGTTTATTTGGTGGGTTCCAGGATGATTTCTGGGATGGGTAGAAAGCACGCCTTCAGAGGTGCCTGGGTGGCTCAAGTGGTTAAGCGTCCAACTCTTGACTTCAGCTCAGGTCGTGATCTCAAGGTTTGTGAGCCTCACTGGGCTCTGTGCTGACAGTGTGGAGCTTGCTTGAGATTCTCTCTCTCTCTCTCTGCCCCTCCCCACCTCAAAAACAAACAAACAAACAAACATTAAAAAGAAGAAGGAGGAGAAGAAGGAGGAGGGGAAGAGAAGGAGGAGGAGAAGAAGAAGAAGAAAAAGAAGGAGGAGGAGGAGGAGGAGGAGGAGGAGGAAAAGGAGAAAGTACACCCTCAGCTTGCCAGGCTCACCTTTCTAGCTGGAGACAATTGAGCTGCTCCCAGGTGCCGTGCATGGCCCCACACATTCCTTTTCCTTTCTTGGGCCCAAGACAGGCCTTCTTCCTTGGGCTTTATATAAGTGAGTGTCAGGGGAACCTGGGTGGCTCAGTCGGTTAAGCTTCCAACTTTGGCTCAGGTCATGATCTTGTGATCTGTGGATTCGAGCCCCACGTCAGGCTCTGTGCTGACAGCTCAGATCCTGGAGTCTGCTTCAAATTCTGTGTCTCCCTCTCTCTCTGACCTTCCCTGCTCGCTCTCACCCCGCCCCCCCAGAAAAAAAATAAACATTAAAAATAAAGAAATAAAGTGAATGGTTTGTGGGCCAGGGTAGACCAACCTCCTCGTTCCAGAAGTTCCGGGGCTCCTCCAGGAGCCATGAGGTGCCCTCTGCTGGGGTGGGAGCTTCTGGGCTGAGGCTGACCTGCGAATCCAATCTCTGGGGAGAGGATTTGGAGGTGAAGACAGAAAGCTGAAGTCAGAAGGATGTTCTCTTTCAGGGCTGGTCATGATGTTCAGGGCAGTCCCTCTTATTTTTGGTTGGTTAGAAATGAAAAGGACTGGAAAGAGGGAGGGATGGAATGGAAGGAGAAGTGGACTTCTGGTTAGAGCCACCTGTAGACCTTGAGGGGACATTGGCTGGCACCCCTCACTCTCTATTTGGGGCCGGCCTTGCTGGTGGGGGCAAGCGGAGGCCGATCTGTCCCTGCTCATTGATGTGCACCACTTGGAAGAATTCTGGAGTTTAGTTGATTGGGAAGGAAGATGAGAGGGTGTATTTTTTCTAGAGATAAAAGAAGTGGTACGTTGGAGCCAGCTCCTACCAGCTTGTGAAAGGCCAGTTGTTAAATATTCAAGAATCTTGTGAATCATCATGTTGGTAGCTTGAAACTGGTCATAGTGGGAGTATTTACACCATGGAAATTGGCAAACACCACAGACCAAAGCTTCCCTGTGCCAGAGAGCTGGTTGTTAAACATTTACACACATACCCATGAGCCGGAGTACCATGACCTCATGGTTCAGGGTGTCCTGTGCTCTTTTGAGGGAGATGATGACAACAACGTCTGGCTTTTGTCTCCTTTCTGTGATGTCATGATGGGAAGTGGGGTCACCCTTGCCTGTGGCTTTCTCTGCTTTTCCTGCATCTAAGTCACGGAGGCTCGTATCTAAGCCTTATATCAATTATATCTTCCCATATCTAAGTCCAGGTTTGGCTGGAAAGGGACTTCCCCTGTCTTCCATTCCTATACTCTGGACCATGTGACAGCTAGTGCAATGCCCAGGACAAAGTAAGGTGCTCCAGAAATAGTTGTTCACGGGGGGCAGAGTGGTCAATGTCACCTGCAGTTAGAATTGCATAATTTTCATGACTCTTGTCAGCAGGGGGCGCTGCAGGACTAATGATGTGTCTTGAGTCCCAATTTCCGTCTACACTCTCTTTAAAGATTCAAAATCCATTAATTTGAATGAATTAAAAAGGGGCTAATCGAATCTGTGATTTTTAGATAAAGCATCAATTTTGGGGAAAAAATGTGAGTGTTCAAGTGATCATAGTGAACATTGCTGGACCACTTTACAATTTACAAAAAGCGCTTGGACTACATCACCTTGTGTAATTCTCAAGAGGACCCTGCCAGGCAGGTGGAAGAACTGCAGTGTAGTAAATACACGTGTGTGCTCTGGAGTCAGAGCACCTGGGCTTCAAATCCTGGCTCCTGCAATTCCTGACTCTCTGACTCTGGACAGGGCACACAACCTTCCTGTGCTTTGGGGATAACACCAGTACTTGACCTCCGAGCTTGCTCTGAAATAAGAGGACCCACATGAAGCACTTAACAGGCTGCTTTGTAGGTAATAAGCACTCAGCAGATGTCAGCTCTTAATTGTTCTTGTCACAACACCAGGCACCTGATCTGAGCATGAAGGAAACACTCAAGGTCATATCACTAGTAAGGGCAAAGCCAGGACAGAAGTCTCCTCTTTCTCAACCCCTGGTCTTTGCCTCTGGCCAGCACCTGTCCCCAGTTGTCACTGCTTACAAACTTCCCGTGCCAATAACGCTCTTCATTCCTGTTGGAGTGCTTAAAAAATGACTTTGAAGGATTCCATCTTGAAATCCTATTTATGCTATTAGAATGCTTAGTAACTCACATTTCTTTTTTTAAGATTTCTTTATTTTTGGAAGAGTGCAAGGGGGAGAGGGGCGGAGAGAGGGGGACAGAAGATCAGAAGCAAGCTCTGTGCTGATAGTGGAGAGCCGACATGGGTCTCAAACTCACAAAGCATGAGATCATGACATGAGCTGAAGTTTGACGTTCAACCGACTGAGCCACCCAGGTGCCCCACTTTTCTTAAAGAGCTCACAGTTACCTGCAGCCCATCCTCTCCAGGCGCCATGATTTTAATCCGAGTGCTCAAAATCAGGAGGGTTGGCTGTCCTGGGGAGTTTAAACCTGGCTTTATGAACTCAAATGACCTTAGGTGTGGTATGACAGAAGTGGTGGGGATTCCAATCTTGTCTGAAGCAGGAAGTGGACATGCAGGCTGAGCACGATTAAATTTGCTGATTTTTCAAGAAAAGCAAGGCCCCCAGAGTTTTATGAAAAATATCCCAATTGATAAATCTTTTTTTAAGCTTATTTATTTATTTTTGAGAGAGAGAGAGAGAGACAGAGAGAGTGAGCAGGGGAAGGGCAGAGAGAGAGAGAGAGAGGGAGGGAGAGAATGTCAAGCAGGCTCCACACTGCAGCACGGAGCCCTATGTGGGGCTCGAACTCACAAACTGTGAGATCATGCTCTGAGCTGAAACCAAGAATCAGGCCCTTAACCAACCGAGCTACCCAGGTATCTCCCCTCCCCCCACCAACTGATAAATTTTGTCAACGAATTTTAAGGTTTGTAAAAAACACTCTGGGGACTAAAGCAACATATTAGTAGGCTGCACCCACTCTGTGGCTACCAGATAGCAATCGCTGCATACAATTTGCAAATAGCACTTGGCCTACATCATCGTGGGGGTGGCATAGGGTAGTTGCAGCACAAGGACAGTGTTCCCAGGAGAAACAAGAGTAATCCCACTTCAGCTTGGAGATCCTTGTCTAAAGCCAGTGTATTTTGCTCAATTGATCATTTTCTCCCTTCAGCTGAGTTAAGTAGCTGTCTTTGCTCTTTCTGTGAAGAATCAATTCCTTGTGTAAGTAGCACTGGATGCTTCTGGGTGGAGGATTGGAATGACTGGAATGTATCTGCAACTCTATACTGTGACTCTAGGCAAGTCTCAGACCCTTCCTACTCTCTCCCTCCAACACATACTATGCAACTGGGTTTCCACTCCAGTAAGACCAGCAATGCTGTTCTCCCCTCTGTTCAGAGCCTTGTGTAGAGAAGGAGACCCCACTTTCTAAGTGCCAGGCCAGAAGCTTCCTCATTGATCTATGTTAGATTCCCTCCCCACCCCCTCACAAATTCTGAGTTAGTATTTTCCTTGCTCATTTGTTCTTAAACACTCGAGAATCTTTGGAAACATACATACTTGTGGCAAAGCCCATGCAGTGAGTCAAGGTGGGTACAAGAAGTGTGTCATTTCAGGTCCTTTGATAAACAGATGCCAAGATGGAAGTCTGCAGTAAAGGTATTGGGAAGAACACCTGAGAAGGATGCAGGGTGAGGGAGGAGGGCCAGGTAAGGAGAGCCTTCAGGCAACCACCCAGGTCTCACACTCACCAGAGGAGGGACGACAGGAAAGAGGCTTGGGTAGGAAGAAAACACAGCTCCAAGAAAGTTATGCCCAGGCTGGTGGGAAGTCCAAGAGCCAAGAAGTCCCCACTGGGCAGGCCTGGCTGGGCTCTTGGGCCACTGCTGTGCTCAGGGAGAGCAAGACTTCAGTGGATCCCGAAAGGCGCCACGGCTGGCGGCTGTCAGCTCGCTACACCCTTGTAACATGTCCTCTCTCAAAGGGGGAGCTAAACTGTGCTTGCTCATGACTGCCACAGCCAGCCAGATTTCCATGATTCCATAAGTGTGTGATATTACGTTTTTTCACATAAGAAGAGGGAGCAGAATGTGAGGTTTCATTTAGTCTTAGGTCTGTGGCTCCATCACTGTGCTGGCTGTGACCTTAGGGCAAGGATCGAAACTTCTTTACCGGTTCAATGAAAACAGTGAAAGTGTCTCTCCCAAGGAGCCACTCTGAGGATTATAATAGAATTCAGGGAAGTGCTCAACACAGTGCTGAGCACCTAGCAAGTGCTGGATAAGTATTTTTACTTTGGGACGTACTAGGAGCTAAAATACAGGCCGGTGACCCAACAGCCTTGGCTTTGCTTTGCTTTTTAGCAGTCTTATCTTCTAAAATGACACTGTTAAGGTGAGTCTGGTCAGAGGGTCAAGTGAGAATGCATTTATGGACAATGGCCACGAGTGGCACTTTTCCACCAACCCTGTGAGGTAGGTTCTATTGTTATGTCTATTGTACATATGAGCAAACTGAAGCCCAGAAAGGTCTCGGTGATTTGGTGGAGCAAGTGACTCGTGTATGACTGATCAGAGCATTGCATTGCATCTCCATCGCTCAAGGATGGGCAGAAGATCCTATCAGAACCGAGGAGATGTTATGAGGTTGACCAGGGCAGCTGCAAAGATGTTGAGCTCTTTCACTAAAGGGCTTGGAGGGTGTGAGGCTGGTTTGCTAAAGCTATCTTAATCTCCACAGACGTAAGCCTCTCTGAGAACAAGGCCGATGCAGAAGTGGATTGGCTGGCTAAACCAACACCCATTCAAATCCTTTCTCTAACAACTGTGCTGGAGGAGGTTGCTAATTGTCCTGCCATACTTCTCATATTCACTTTAGTAACAGAACTCCCCAAGTTTTGCCTGGGCACATGGCTGTGCAAACTGTACCTTTCCCAAGTTCCCTTGCAGCTAGTCGTGACCATGTGACTAGACTAGACTAGACCAATGGGACGTGAGCAGAAGAGAAATGATGAGTGAAACTTCTGTATCCCAGCCTTAAAAGGAAGCTTCTTGCCCTTCTCTTCTACTTTCCCCTCCCAGCTGGGAAAGGACAACAATGGAGTAACAAAGCAGACCCTGTGATGACGAGGCAGACCCATCCCACAGTCCTGGGTATGGCTTCTCTTTGACATACAAACAAATGAGCAAACAAAAAAATAGCCTCTACTCTAGGAGCCAGGAAGACCCCAAAATTTGTTTTCCTAGCCTTCTGGTGACATTGACGTGTCAAATCAGCTGGAAGCAGAGATTGGCTGGGGACTCTGGGGAAAGATTTGCTTTTCTAGATAAAAGAATCAGATACAGCTACTTCTTCCTTCTGCCATGAATGCCTGCAGCCCGAGCAGTCCCTTCTGTGACCCTAAAGACGGTAGAACTGAAATGAAGAAAGAGGTTGGGTTCTTGGTAACATTAATAAGCTGCTGCATGGTAATGTCATTGGTGCCTCTTCTGGGCTACCTGTTATATGAGGGGGAAAAATCCTATCTCTGGACTTCTTATGAGAGAAAAGTAAACTACACTTTGTTGAAGCCTCCATCAGCTGAGTTTTATGTTATGACAGCCCAAATGCCAAGGCATCAGTAGAACTTGGTGTGACAACGAGCCCAGGTATTGATGATGTCACCGGACCCATGAGCAGCTGTGTCGGAGACTGGCCCTTGCACTTTTCAGTAATGAGAGAAAGTAAGTTCTCTTTGTGCTTTAACAGCTTAGGTTGGGTTTTCCACTGCTCCAGATGGAAAAACTCCTGATAGAACTATTCACAAAGAGCCAAATGGACTGACTGAATATTCACCTTTGCTCAGTCCCTCCATCAAATTTTATGGCAAAAAGATGAGAAAAATTGAAGGACGGAACGCAGAAAAGATGAAAGAAAAGGAAAGAATGGCAAATCAACAGAAGGTCACTACGCTTTTATAGTTCCTTGTTCAGAAACCTGGGTCCTAGTTTCCCTCGCTCAGGAGGCTTGTTTCTGCTGTGTCAGCAGCCTGACTGCAGTGAGGAGTGTGGCTCAGTTTCCCATTCCAAGCAACGCGATACCGTATTTCTGGGGCTTTTCATTCTCCTTTACTCTTCCTTAGATGTGGCACGGCCCACGCTAATTAATCCGTGTCCTGCACCCAGCCGGTTGTTTCCCCAGGTTACCCTTAAATCCATGGGTCATAACCCTCCTGTACTTACCCATCTCTAGGGTTCTCATCACTTTTGAGAGCGGACTGTTTAGTCCAATCTTGGTGTAGGCCAGCGTTAATAGGCAATTGCCACAGGGAGACAATACAGGAAGAAAAATGGCTAAAAATATACAGTGAATCACAGAAAATTACATCTCTTAAAACCTACAGTGTATTCCTATTGCCATAGCAACCCCCTGGCTAGTGAAGACAGCTGATTTATCGCAGGCTTTCCCCAGCACTCAATTCTGCCAGAAGCGCCTCCAGCCTGTGGTGCGAGTCCTAGTGAGGGGGAGGGGAGGGGGACATCACCTACCCAGTGTTTTCTCTCCTTCCTTTCCATCCTTTCCAGTGGTGTAGCTGTGGCGAGGAAACCTGAGTTCCTTCAACACAGCCTGCATAGCCTCCCAGCCCCTTTTCTGAGATGACGGCGACTGTTCTAACCTCTGACAAAATGTCCTGCATTCTGTCTACACTAGTGCTTGTGACAGCAGATGGTTGACTTCCTAGAGGGGTCAGTGTGCATGGGGGGCATGAGGAAGTTGCAGGTGCAAGGCCACTCTCAAGGATGGCGAGAGGAGTTTCCCTTCCCTCCCCTCCCCTTCTCTGTTTCTCTCCACCTCCCTGACTCTTCTCTCTCCCCTATTTCCTCAGTGGGTTTGTTGTGAAGTGGACTGGCCTCACATTGAGACCAGGAGATGGGAGACAGAGGCAAGCCTTGACTTACAAAATGAGTCTGGTGTATAGAAAGACAACGAAATGTGTGTTCATAAATGTTTCGTTACTCCATTGGAACTCTAAAATTCACTGGCATGTAATGTGTGTTTTATCATAATATTAAAAAATGGCATTCTTGTGTGTGATTTAAACTTCCATAATTTGGAGAAAGATTCTGGGCCAGACTTCTGGAGCATCTCCCCTCAAAAATAGCCCTGACTGGACATGTCACAAGGACAAAAGGAGACAGCTGCAAGGAACTCCCACTGGCCGTATCTGGGGCAATCGGAATTTTGAAAAAAAATAGTAGTGGTTTAAAGTCTAATGAATAAAATAAGAAATATAAAAATATAAGTCCATACTGATAAAAAAATACATAAATGGTAGAAAAGCCTTTTTGTATGATAAAGTCTCAACGACTAAGTATGGAAGATATAATCGTATTAGAAAAGCATCATTTGGCAACTTTCATAGCAGTAATTGATTCAGGCAAGAATTAGCAATGGATGTACAGTGGGTAAAAGTTTGATGAGAAACAGCCCATTTATACAACCTCAAAGTATCTCCTTGTAAAATACTTCTTGATTTCAAAGAGAAAAATAGTCGTTTGAGAGTGGAGAGGCTTGGCACACCACACCTGAATCAGGTGATAAGAATTAACATCACAAGGGAAAAATGGGACAAATCTATATCCTGTATCTCCTGACGTGATGCGCTAAGTACATACTATCACCTCTGGTGTTCCTGCCAAACGCGTACGACCTGAATCTCATTGTGAGGAAGCATCTGACACTCTCCCAAAGAGGCTCGGTCTATTCAATCAATGGCTTAGATGCTTCAAAATGTCAATGTCACGAATGACAAAGACTGAGGAACTGAAGGAACCTAAAGAGACATGATAATGTGTAATCTTGGATTGGCTTCTGGATCAAAAAAAAAATGTTCTCTTCTGCTATAGCAGAACATGGTTAGAAAAACCGATAACATTTGAAAAAGATATGTAGTTTAGATAATAGTATTACATCAATATTCTTTTCCTGATTTTGATAATGTATTGAGGTTAGGGAAGAAAATTTCTTTCTTTCTTTCTTTCTTTTGGAAATGCATGCTCAAACATTTAGGGATAAAGGGGCATCATATGTGCAAGTTATTTGCAACTAGTTCAGAAGCATATAAAGAGAGAAAATGATAAGCAAATGAGATGAAGAGTATACAGTATTCTTTGCACTTTTTAATTTTTCTGTAAAAAAAATTCTTTGGGCTTTTCCGTAGCCTGAAATGAATTCAAAATAAAGTTTAAAAAAATAGTCCCATCTGCATACTCAAAGTCCTTTTGAGTGAATTTCCTTCCCACTCATTTCTTTCCCTCACTCTGACGCTACACCTTAGTATTTAGGTCCTCACAGCTCTCTGCATTAAGCAGGAGAATCCAACCTTAACGTGGGAGTGGGAGTGTGAGGCGGGGGTGTGTGTGTGTGAGAGAGAAAAGACAGAGCTACCCCCTCAGAGTGTCACAAAAGGCCAAACAGAAAGCCCGGATAACGGATTTGTCACAATGCCCAAATCAGACCAGTGAATGAAGTCAAAGCCCCCTTTCAGGTTTCTGAGGGAAGGGAGGGCATGTTCTCAGCAGGATGTACCGACCAGCGCAGTGAGGCCAGAGAGCCAACACTGTAAGAAAGCCCAGGACTGAGTTCATGTTCTTTCTCAATCCCTCCCTCCCTTGATCTCTCTCTCTGTCTGTCTCTGTCTCTGTCTCTGTCTGTCTCTCACATACACACCCCTTTCCTCTTTTTTCCTAGACTTTTTCCAGACCTGCTGGCACCTGGTGAAATGGCCTTTTCTAGCAGAGACAGAACATTTCTTCCTCTGGAGCCACAGATGAAACTCGGTGTGTGGAAACCTGCTAACTTCAGATTCAGAAGGTGGTGAGGTGGGGTGGGGGAGGGACAGGAGGCCAGGGTCCCATTCTCCTACATTTGGTCTGGTCCAAAGAGCCTTGTACCAGGTGTGCGGACCTGGTATACAAGCCCCAAAGTGCTTACCCCCATTGCCTACACAATGGTTACGATGTGCAAAGATTCCAGAGAACGATCTGCCATATGTCACATTAAAATTCACTCCCCTACTTTCTCTAATAGCCGTTTACTTTAATTCACTCATCTCAATATCATGAGCTGCAATGAAGCAGAAAGTGGTTCTATTTATAAATGATCCTGATCGAATAAAGTAATATCTTGATTCCTTCCCAATGGTCTAGAGACTATATAACAAGAGAAGCCTAAGGGACTGTGGTGGGGGGTGGAATCCTCCTTTCCCGGGGAAGCAGGCCTCTGTCCCAACTCCCAGCATTTAGAGCACTGCCTTACAGTTGGAGGGAGATATAGGGAAAAATGGAGTCATTTTTGGTTCTGAAAAGATATTTGTCTCAATTCACCAGCACCAGCCACATATATGTTGTACAAATCAAATAGGCACAAGGCTTCAGGCTGGACTGTGAAAAAGAAACTAAATATTAAAGAGCTGGCCAGCCCTCNCCCCTGCCCTTTTTAAAGTTTATTTATTTATTTATTTATTTATTTAGTTAGTTAGTTATTTAGAGAGGCAGAGAGACAGAGAGCAAGCAGGGAAGGAGCAGAGAGGTAGACAGTGAATCCCAAGCAGGCTCTGTGCTGTCAGCGAAGAGTCCTACATGGGACTTGAACTCACAAACCATGAAACTGTGACCGGAGCAGAGATCAAGAGTATGAGTTTAATCCACTGAGCCACCCAGATGCCCCAAGTGTAAGCCCCAGTCTGTACATTTCTGCAGAGTAGACCTCCACGGCTTGGCCCAAGGTTGTGTATGGATTACAATAGAAGATCCAACTTCCTGTCCATCTTGTGGCCCATTTGCCTACATACTATCCCACAGATAGCTTCATTTCAGAGATACTGTATCCCAAGTGGCAGCATCTTTTTTTTTTTATTTTATCAGTCCAGTGGGAATCAGGCAACGAATGACTTGATATTACGTGTGGGCCAGCCCAGCACTTGGACAAGCCTGTAAGAAACTGTAGAATCAATAAGCAGATGGGAGTAGGTGTGACCAACAAACTCCCTGTAGCATCACAGTAATTGTGAGGGGCAGTCACGGTCTTCCCCTGAGTGAGTGGCTGATTCACACAGACCTCTAGAGCCCAATGACATGCGAGAGACTTTAGTTATTTCAAGGCCCCATGTGAAAAGAAATGATGAACTCTTACGTGGTAAATTCACTATTTTCCTGAGGCAACCTACATCTTCTTTTCTTTTCCCAGTCTGAGGAAGCATATCAACACTTACAGAACCAGTATTTGTAATTTCAGCGCAAAGGATCTCACAAAGATCTCAAACCCATATAATGCAGGCTTGGGAAAGAATCACTGCACTTAAGGAGAGAGGAATCTGCAAAAGGAGAAGCAGGTGCCTTGCTGGAGGCCAGGAGTAAGTAAACTCAGCAGCAGAGGGAGGAGTGGGACTGAAAAACCCTTCTCCAGCCCTGTGCCTGGGGGCCGTGGGGCAGGATCCGAGTCACTATTGTCTCCTGGATGTGAGCTCTGCCAAAGGCTCCATTTCGCACAAGCCACCTGGTAATGGTCTCTTTTGGTTTATTGCTCAGAACTGGAGGAAACTCTCCCAACTGGACGAGTCCACACTTGGGTCTTAGTGATTCACAGCGCCATAGTGTTCTGTTTCTTAATTATGCGAGGGCCTTGTAACCCTTTTGTCTTCATCGGATTTACTGTAGTAGATTAAGATGGATGCAAATTCTTTGCCTTACCTCCCATCAAGAGGCAGAGTCTATTTCCTTTTTCTTTGAATCTAGACTGACCCTGAGACGGGCTTTGACATATAGAATGCACTGGAGGTGACATTGTGTATCTTCTAAGGCCGGGCCTTAAGGACATCAGTAGCTTCAAATTTTGTCCTACGTGGAAACGGTTGCCATGTAAGAAGCTGGCTACCCTGAGACTTCCATGGGGCGAGGAAGCTCAAGCTAACCATGTGGAGAGAGAGAGGGGCCATGTGGAGAAGTGCTGAGGTGCCAGACATATGAATGTTCTGCTTAGACCTACTGCCCAGCCACCATGTAAACGAAGCCAAGTGCATGACTCCAGAAAACAGCATACAGAACAGAATAACCACCCAATACAGCCCTGTTTGCTGACCCACAGAATCACAGGCAAATATGATGATTGATTTAAGCCAGTAAGTTGTGGGGTGATTTATTATCTAGTTATTTAACTGAAACATTCATAATCAAAGCTAATGGAATTAGTGACCCATCTACCACCACCACATAGAAACAACAGAACCCATATGGATAAAGCTTCTTTATGTCATTTAAATGGCAAAATCTCCACTGAGCTGGGAGAAGAGCCCAGAAAAACTCCAGGATTGCAGCTGTGGTCTACATGATGTCAGACAGAAATACTATTTTTCTGAGAGCGGTTTTTCTCTCTCATAGTCCCTTTTCTGTACTGTGCTCTCTATTTCCTACCCGAACATTCTGGCCATTATGCTATTCTACCGTAACCCTGTTATCCAGTGGTGTGCTTTCTTTACCTTGACATGACCCCAGAGAACCCCATAATGATATCTGTAAACAATCTAGCTGTCCAGCAATAAGGGATTGGGTAAATATAATCTATGGCACATCCATATAATTTTTAAAAACCCTTGAATTTAATAAAGCTGATACGATAGAAGTGTGTCATAGGCATAGAGAGGTATTTTCAATATATGTTATAAAACAGTATAATCCCACTTAAAAATCTTGTATACAGTATTCATTCATACATGCCTAGAAAAGGATATGAGGGTTTGCAGCAAGACAGAGCAGGATATGGGGACTCAATCCTTTTATTTGAGTTTCCTGAAATAAGTATGTATATACCTTTCATAATACAATAAAACAGTACAAGAAGTATTACTTAGGAGGTAGAAGTGATGATGGAATGGCAGGAAGTCGGCCTGGCCTCTGAGGGCAGTGGAATTGGGCTGAAATGATGTTGTGACTTAGATCGAAATACCTGTGGTTTCTTGGGTCCCCCACTCGGTATTTGCCCTCCTGTGCGTAGAACCTGCTTCAGCCTGCCAACAATATGACCTCTATTAATAGCAGCTGAAGTCTGGGCTCAAGCAGATTCTTAAGTGGGATAGTCAGAATCATGGGTTATTGAGTGGCCTTGTCAGAACTTCATCAGCAAATGGTATTTATTAAACACTGTCTTGCTTTAATGAGTCAGGAAATAGGGCCCTCTTTCCCCTTATCACTCACAGTTGTGTTTCTCAGCAAGAGTAGGTCTCTCTTCCCAAAATGGCCCAGGACTTCATTTCCCTGAAGCCATATTACTTAGGCAAAATTTTCCAGGGAAGGGAAGTGTTGATTCAACCACAGAGCACCAAGCAAATGTGAAATGTGTGGTTGTTCTCTGGGACTTTTTGTCTGGCTCTCACTTCTCTTTCCTACATCCTGCCAGAACACAGAGTAGCCAAATCTGTGTGCCTGTGTGCTGTGGACATCTGTTGTCCGATAGCCCCTTCTTTCTCCCTTCTTTTTGTTTTTTTTTTTTGTTTTTGTTTTTGTTTTCTGTTTTGTTTTGTTTTGAGAGAGAGAAGGAGAGAGAGAGAAAGGGAGAGAGAGAATCTCAAGGAGTCTCCACGCTCAGCGCAGAGCCCAAATGTGGGCTCAATCTCAAGACCGCGAGATCATGACCTGAGCTGACATCAAGAGTCGGATGCTTATAGGGTGCCTGGGTGGCTCAAGTCAGTTCAGCTTCTGACTTTGGCTCAGGTCATGACCTTGCAGTTCCTGGGTTTGAGTTCCGCATGGGGCTCGCTGCTGTCAGCCTGTCAATGCAGAGCTCGCTTTGGATCCTCTGTCCCCCTCTCTCTGCCCCTCCCCTGCTCACACTCTCAAAAAATAAACAAAAGCATTAAAAAAGAAAAGAGTCGGATGCTTAACTGAGCCACCCAGGAGCCCCTAGATCTAGATTTTTCCTTTCAGTCATATCTCTCCCCTCCTGACTGTGGGGCTGTGTTCTCTACAACTCTGTGAAGACACAGTCCCTGCAGGAATCCTGCCTTCTCAAGCTGGCTCCGCCGGGCGGGCCTGGGCAGCACCAAACCCCACAGACATTTCCAAACGACTCGTGAAACTTCCTGGCTTCCAATTTTCTGGCTCCTGCTGGTGCTCAGAAGACCAGCGTGAAACCGTAGGAGGAACAAGGGAAGGATCGACCAGCAGGAGTGAGGCCCTGCAGCCCGAAAACCCTCAGAAGGCTTCTCTCTGTGTCCTTCCCTACCCCACCCCTGCTGGCTCCATCTCCATCCTGCCGGGAAGGGAATATAGCTCATTATCTATTTATTTTATAAAGTGCTGCCCTTGGTGTTCAAATCACCTCAGGGCACAGGGCACACAATTTTAAAAACAATTAAAAGAGATAAAACAGAGGATTGGCAATGACTGGTACCTTTTAAAAATCGGCAATAACATGCCAGTTTGAGGCTCCCTGGCTCACCCCGGGCTCTGCGGATCCCTTGCGGGGGCTCCGGAAATGGGAGGGGCTGGGAGCGATTTCTGCACAACCTCCATCTGAGCTGTTTGCTCACAGAGCCAGGACGCTCCAGTCACCTTCCTTCAGACTCTCCCGTCAGAGTTTTTATGACTCAGCTCAGGCCCGCATCAACTTGCTTGTTTTCTTCCTGTGCCTGCTGTGGGCGCTTGCCGGAGGCCTGCGGCGCCCGGCGAGGGACAGAGCGGCGGGCCTGCTCTCTGTGCGCGCCATGGGGGCCACCTTAGCGGCTGGCTTGTCACTGCCTGGCCCTAGCCAATAGTTGATGACCAAACCGTGATATTGATAATGACAATATTAATAACTGATAATAGCTGAGCTTGACTGGGGCTTCTGTTGTCTGAAGAGAGTTACATTGGTTTCCTCGCTGAGGTTTCTCAAGTGTTGAAAGACATTATTTAGAACTACAGCAGAGAAGGGACACCTGGGTGGCTCAGGCAATTAAGAAGCTGACTTTGCTCAGGTTATGATCTGGCTGTTCATGGGTTTGAGCCCCCCGTTGGGCTCTGTGCTGACAGCTCAGAGCCTGGAGCCTGCTTTGGGTTCTGTGTTTCCCTCTCTTTTCTGCCCCTCTCCTGCTCGCATTCTCTCTCTCTCTCAAAAAATAAATAAACATTAAAAAAAAAATTTTTTTTTTAAAGAACTACAGGGGAGAAAACAGGCTGACACAACCACATTACCGAGTTGGAAGAGAACTTGGGAACAAGAAAACTCCACGTTGAAGTCATCTGACCACAAGAAACAGAACTGCTGCTCATTATAGGCTGGTTTGCCTAAAGAATGAGCAATGAGCCCAGACCTGGAAGATCTGAACAATGATTCCCAGCTTCTTCACTACGGGCATGGCCTTGGGCAAGTCACTTCACATCTCTGGACTTTGGTTTCCACAGTAAAGCAAAGAGATGGGCCTAGATTATCCCCTTTAAACACTACATTATAGGTTTCTGGTGCTCAGGACTCAAATAATCATTGGCAGAAATTCATTGACCACCTTCTCTCTGCCAGCTACCTGTAGGGATCTCTCTGGACAAGAAACATTTTCCAGTTTCTCAGTATTTCACAGGTTTTTCTTCTGGGGGCCATAGCCCAGCTACCTAGTCAGGGCTGGTGGGTGGTGATGGCAGCAGAGGTGGTATGGGGGTGGGGTGGAGAGAAGCATCTTTTTTTTTTTTATGTTTTTATTTATTTCTAGGAGAGAGAGGGAGAGAGACAGCGTGAGCAGGGGAGGGTCAGAGAGAGAGGGAGTCACAGAGTGAAACAGGCTCCAGGCTCTGAGCTGGCAGTCAGCACAGAGCCTGACGCGGGGCTCGAACCCACGAACTGCGAGATCATGACCTAAGCGAAAGTCGGACACTTAACCGACTAAGCCACCCAGGCGCCCCCCCCTTTTTTTTAATGTTGAGAGAAGCATCTTTTGAATCAATTACCTATTTACTGATCACCTACCTTCCCTGACCTCCAAGGTGGTAGTTGCCCCCAATGGCTGTTCCATTTGATCTCCATGCAAACACCTTGTGGGATTGTCTGAGCACCACCCACCTAAAGAGGTGCACTGGCCTCTCTCTGGGCCGTAATGAGGTTTCCTTCCCAGTCTCACAGGGACCTACTGCTATCTTTCATCCGGTAGAGCGTCCCCCTGGCTGCATTCATCTCTCTCTACGCCCTGGTTTATTCGGCTGTGTTCTCCTCCGCTCTGCAGGCTCTCTGTCACAGGACGCTGTCACAGCAGCACTGGAATTCACTTTGTCTTTCCCTCTGCCTTATTCGCTGAGCAAACATATGCATTCGGCATTTCAGCCGTGGAAATCCTCTGCCCCCCTTTGCTCTTGCCTAAAATGAAAACCTCGGTGGCTTTGCAGAAAAATTCCACATTCTCCTGCAATATGAACTCAACGGCTATTTGTTTAATCCTTATGATCTGCTCAGTATTTGTTATGCCCTCAAGAGGCTTATGATGTTGTTGGTGAAATGAAACAGACACATGGGACACAATTGGAAAATAGCAAAGCACAGTAGTGTTAGTGTTGTCACGAGGTGCCAAAATGGGTGGTACTAGAATACCGCACCCCTACCAATGCATACCTTGCTTACACCGCATAGCAAACCTATGAGCTGAGTATTATTGTCCGTATTTTATACATCAGCAAACTGAGTCACAGGGAATTTAATTAACTTATAGTTTCACAGATGATAAGACAACCCAGCTCTTTTCAACTCCAAAGTATGTGCATTTATAATCTTAACTCCATGCTGAACCACTGCTCTGTGAGCACCATGAATGGGGGTCTAGGTGTTTTTGCTGATTACTATTTTCCGGAACCATTTTCTTAGTACTTCCCATAGTAAAATGCTCAATTAAAAAAAATACATATATATATATATATTGCATGCTACACTTTTCTGGACAGAAACACCTATAGGAAAAGCTAGACAAAATGGTCTGTTTTCTAGAGTCAGAGTGGGAGGAATACTGAAGGCTTTGGAGGATTACCAAGTTCAAGCTCAGCCACCCCAGTAGACTAGGGATGGGCCTGATTAGAAGACAGATGGGGAATAGAAAAGAAGAGAAAATAAAACAACAACAAAAGCCACAGCAATAAAACACACACAGATACTGCTGCTCCTCTCTGAAGTTCTCTTCGAGAACTTCCATCCATCTCTCATCCTGCCCTGTTCCCCCCATGCACACAGCCCCTCTCAGTGGTGGCGGAGGCCCTCTGCTTTGTGCTGCTGATGTCTTGAGTCTCACACACGGTGGCCTCAGGAGGGCAGGCTCTGACTTTTCTCTACTTTGTATCCCCTGTGGTGGGTTGGTTCCTCAGACCAAAATCTGTTGAAATGAATTGAAATTAAGAAGTGTACCATGCTACTCAGGCTTCTTTTTTTCTTCCTGTTTCTTATGTGATGCTTTTTGGCAATGAAATAGGAATGATATAGGAAGAAAGACCGGTAGAGAAACCCCTTGGTAGTTATAAGGAGAAATAATTGTGGTGCCATTTTTTTTTAAAGCCCTGGGTCTGATTTGTCCCAGATTGGATTCCCACTCTTAGAAGAAAAAAAAAAAAAGGAAAGAAATGAAGCTGTATCTCCCCATTGAGACAGCCTGGAGGATCTGCCTCAAAGAGGATTGAGGGGGAAATGTTCAATTTTATTGGTTTGTTCTGCTGGGTCCTTCTCTCCAGGACACTGTTTAGTGCACCGAGTGAAGTGGAAAATGAAGAACAGGTGAGCAGTCAGCTGTGAAAAGCTTTAATGGACCCAGTACCCCTTTGGGAATGAGGCAAGGCTCTTGCTGGCACTCAGGACCAACGCTATTCCAGTTCATCGGGCTTTGTTTTTGTAGTGGGAATTTAACTCCCTCAGGTGGCCTCAGGATGGAGGAAGATCACTGCCTTCAGCAGCAGCGGCATAGCAGCCTCTTTAAAGAGAACTGAAGCCACTGTCCCAGAAGGGATGCCCTGGCTCCTTAGGGGCCTTTGGAAATTTTGAACTTTCTGGGTGGGTCACGTGACCCCAGGAACAGAGTCATGCTGTGATCATGTGGGGCTTCCAAGTAATGGAGCTGAGACTATCCTGGAGTGGAGGCTACCATGGGCTGGTGTGGGTCCAAACTCAGTATCTCAGCAGGAGCCCCCAGGTGGGCAGACCTCTTTTAAGGTCTCTGGAGTGTTCTGTATAGGACAATCTATGGGGCCTTGGATTGGGTCTAGGAGGCTAGGTAAGGACGTCTCTCTCATAATGTCGAGGAGGAGGAGAATGACTGAGAGCAGGTGTCTGTGTTTACTGTACTGCAGAGCCTGAGCCAAGTACCTTATTTGTTAACGTGTGAGAGTGATACCTTCACTCCCTGACACTAACAAAATGTGGTCTTTGCCAGTTAGCGTCTTCTTCTCTCCTGCCCTCTCAGGTTCTCCTGGCTACTGAGTTCTGAAAAGGTGGGATTGGGGCAGTGGCTATGGAGGGAGGACCAGGGAAGCGGGGGGGAAAGGGAAGGATTCTTCTTGCTGGGCCCCCTCCAAAGCTCTCCCTCATTGTGGAGGATGTCAGTACTGGGCAGAGTGTAGATGAAAATCTGAAAATGAGGTGGGAGAAACTTAGCTCAGTCAACCTGTGTAGCAAAGATGGGGTGGGGAGGAATGAACAGAAAAAATAAATCTGTGAGATGGGTGTTAGGGAGGGTTGCCAGATAAAATACACGACACCAGTTTCATTTGAATTTCAAATAAACCCATGATTTTTGAGTATAATGTATGTTTTTTAAGTATAAGTATGTCCCAAATATTGCATGGGAAATATTAGTACTTAAAAAAAGATTTGTTTTATATCTGAAAATCAAAATAAACCGGTCATGCTTTTCTGTTGCTTGTTTTGTTTTGTTTTGTTTTGCTAAACCCGGTAAGTCTAGTGCCATTGGGAGAGTTTTGTGAGATTTCTAGCGGGGGCAGGGCATTGGGCAGAAGAATAAAAGATATTTTATGAAAGGTTACTGTGGGCTAAAGACAGGACCCTCTCTTATGATCGTTGAGTCATACTTGTGTGGTTAGAAAAAAAGTATGAATTTCATTTGCCTGTAGGACTATCTTCTTCAAATGTAACTTCATGTAGAGACTGGATGACAGGAGATCCTGGCTTATGTCTGATCGTACACATATACGATCTCATATAATCCTAACCTTTATACAAGGTAGGCAGCATTGTTCTTGCTTTATAGATGAGGGAATTAAGGCTCAGAGAGGTTGATTAACTTGCCCAGGGTCACACTGTAAGTAGAGCTGGATTCCAAGCCCAAGTTCACGTGACCTCCTGTGCTCAAACCCTAAAGCCTGAAGAGCCCACTTCAAACTGAGTCTCTCCTTCCCAGCTACGTGCCACTAGGATATGCCTGTGTTTTACAGTATGTGAATATATGTGACAAATGCAGGTGGAATGGACTCCCGGATTTGTAGCATTCCTTTTTCAGTTGAAGAAACAGATATCTAGGGAAGATAAAGTTCACACAGGTAGTTAGTAGATAAAGTTCACACAGGTAGTTAGTAGTAGAGCCAAGACCAGACCCTGGACCCACAGAGGGGATGCAGGGAACGAGAGCTGCAGGGGGCAGGTGCAGAAAAGTGAAGCAGGTCACGTGGACAGCCCCTTCATTGTCAACCTCCTCCTGCCTCACCTCCTCACCTGTTCTCCTCCCCCACCCCACCCCCTTCGGGCATTGAGCCGTGTCCTGTTTCCACATGTTCCAGCTCTGAGCCAGCTGTCATAATCCCGGCAAGGTGCTAGCCGATAACAGCCTGTGGGAAGATCCTAAAATGCTGGCCCAGTGGAGGACATTAGAGGGTGTAGAAGTCTGCAAGGAGTGTGTGCTGGGACAGATATTGCACGGGATACCAGAGGGCCTGGCCACCAGGCAGTCTGGCAAGGTGGCATTTACCTTGGGGCATTCGCTACGGTCCAGCATCTGGTCTGTTCCCAGCCTTGCTATTCCAGATACTCCATTTTCTCATACCCTCAGTTTGACTGGATGAGCGAGGATCACTCATAGGAACAAAGCTCAGGGCGAAATGCAAATAAAAAAGCCAATTTATTAATGTACAATAAGATATACAGCTGGTGAAGTGACTTGAGCCCACTCAGTGCTTTCTCTCACACAGAATGAGAAGCTGTGTGGAGGCAGAGTAGCAACTGGCTGTTCAGGGCTTCTGAAAGCAGTGCAGAGAGGGTGTCAGGCAGAGAGGCCCAGAATTTAATGGCATTGAGCACTAAGGTCTGGGGCCACTACTTTTATCGGAAAGAAATACCTGCCAGAATGGCTGGGCTCATGCCCCTATCAAATGCGGCCTATTCGCTCTATTCTGGGCGGTGCTCGAATATGGCGGGCGTCAGGCCAGGAGATAAACAGCATACTCAAAAGGGTGTAGTGATTGCAGAGAGCTTAAGGAAGCGATTCTTTTCAAATGTGTTTCAAAGCCAACAAGAGATGATGAAACACCCCTGATCCAGCCCCAATCTGGCAACTTTGGGAGTATTTCTATCTCCAGGGCAGAAGGAGGGAGCCGTGGTCAGAAGCTGGAGAAGGCTGTAGTTGCAGCCCTGAGGGAGAGTGTTTCCACAGGATCCAAGGCCTCCGGTGTGGGAATAAACACATCATTGCCAAAGCTGTCTAGCAGGGAGGGAACTGAGGAAGAAATACTTGGGCTTCTCACTCTTCCTGTCCTCTGATCCTGCTGTGACTCCCGTCGGCTGAACACGACTGGAAGCCAGAGAGCTTGACATGATCTGTGGAGGCCAGCCTCTCGGGTCACAGAGCAATGTGGGGAAGATGGAGAACAGCTCGAGATGGGCCAACAGAGATCCCTGGTCATTGGGCCTGCAAGCATTGTGATTTCTCTTTCCCACACTTCCTCCCAGGCCACCCTGCTTCTGCTTGAGACCATCCGGAATAATCCCCTTCATCTGGTTACTCAGGGTTCTTCCAGCTCAGAGAGCCATTTTCTCTCTTTCTGATGATTCTAGGTTATCTCTGTTCTGATCAGGTAAGTGAGGACTTCATTAATGTAATCTTACTTTATTTTTGTTGTTTTCTCATGGTTTTAGGGCAAGGGTGAGGGCACCTCCCAGGGGTTTCCATAAACCAACATAATTCAGCCCCATTAGATAGAAGAGTTAAGGGCAGAAAGAAGTCAAGAGCTGGCCAGGGCTCTCAAGATGGCTCTCCTGCCGTCATCTTTACCAGGAGTGTTTACATCTTAAAAGAGACTCTTAAATATACAAAATTTAAGGCCTAAAAGAAATTCTCTTAAAAGGCAAAATTTTGGGGCACCTGGGTGGCTCAGTTGGTTAAATGCCCGGCTTTGGCTCAAGTCATGATCTCACGGTTCATGGGTTCAAGCCCCGCGTTGGGCTCTGTGCTGACAGCTAGCTCAGAGCCTGGATCCTGCTTCAGATTCTGTTTCTCCCTCTCCCTCTGACCCTCCCCTGCTCATGCTGTCTCTCTCTCTCTCTCAGAAATAAAGAAAACATAAAAAAGTTTTTAAAAAAAGGCAAAATTTTAGTTTAGTAGTGGTTAATTGTGGTGGGCTAAATAATGCCCCCCCCAAAGATGTGCGCATCCTAATCCCCAGAGCCTGTGAATACGTTGCCTTATATGGAAAAAAGGTCTTTGCATGTATGATTAAATTAAGGGTTTTGAGATGTAGGGATTATCCTAGGTTATCTAGGTAGAGCTAATGTAACCACAAGGGTCATTATAAAGGAGACAGTAGGGTCAGAAGAGGGACTGTGACATCTGAAGCAGAAGTTGGATTGATATACTTTGAAGATGGAAGAGAAGGGGCCATGAACCAAGACATCCAGGAAATCTCTAGAAGCTAGAAGAGGTGAGTATTCTTGCCTACAGCTGGCAGAAGGAACACGGCCTTAGATTTCAGCCCTGTAAGACCCATTTCAGACTTCTGACCTCCAAAACTGTAAGAGAATAAATTTGTGTTGTTTTAAGCTGTTAAATTTGCAGTAATTTGTAACAACTATCATAGAAAACCAACACAGAGGCTCCTTTCCAACATCCTTTAATCACAGGCTATACCAAAACCTGCTTAGGATAGCATTTTTGCCAACCAGGCTTGGGTCTCTGTACAGACCTGGAATCCTGGAATCCTGAGCGACCTACCCTGGTTAACTGTCCCATGGCAGGTGCAACGGATGTTAATGCACTTTCTGCCCTGAGAAGCATGTTCCCAGCCCTGTCCTTCACTGCTCACCAGGCCAAGGTTGCTTGGGGCCCCCATCTCCAAGACCTTTGAGTCCGGAGCACTGCATTCCCAGAAGGTGAGAAAGACAGGCATAGGCTGTGAGGAGGCCTCTCTGGGCAGGGACAGTTGGCCAAAAAATTAAGGAGCGACACAAAGGACATCTTTCCTCTTGTCACTCTATTGCAAAAATAGCCCAAGGAAATGGTTTTGAACCTGCTTTGAACTGAAATACTTGGGGGAAAATCCAATGCATGAACTTCATGTCATTTAGCAGATTTCCTTAATTTTATTTTCCACTCCTGTAGTGACCCCAACAGACTCTTGGAAGAGGTCCTTCTCTGTAAAGCTGTTTTCTTTCTTCTTCAATTAAGTCACACACACTAAATGGAAATGAAGAGGACATTGCTTAAAATGTGCCTTTAGGATGAAATGGAATATGAAAAGGCTCAAATCCATTTTAGAGACAGCCTCTTCTGTCAGAAATCAATACAGCCCGTGCATTCTACAATGTGCCAGTTCATAAAGTAAAAATGGCTCGAACTCTCAATTTAACATTTTCAAAGCTGGTATTAAATTCCAAGATTTTATATCTGCTGTTGCCCATTTAGGACCAAGTTATAAATCTGAAGTCTCTCTCCAGCTTACGAGTCTGACAGTGCTCGATAAAAACTTTTATAATCAAGTTCGATAAAGAATCACAAATCTCCATTTTGTGATTTTTAGCTTACAATGATCTGCGTAAATAACATCTCCCTGCCCTGATGTTTGTCAATATTTGTCATTTTAAGAAAGGGAAAAAATAGAAATACTACGTAAACTCTTACCTCTTGGATGAAAATTATGGTAAGTAAAGGTTTTGATGAATAAGATGTCTTCACAGAGGCATTTATACAGAATGACTAGGAAAAACCAGATGGAAATTCAAGTGACAACCATCATCTGCTACCTATGGCATTCACAGTGAAACAGAAGACAGGCCATTATCTGGAATGCTTATTAATGCTTATTAGCATTTATTCCAGTCCTGTAGGCCAGCCATGCACCCATCCTTCTAAATTATCCTTAGGCTAAAAGTAAAGAGGCCAGTTTTACCTGTAAGCCTGTTTTGGGTGAGCTTCATTCTTCAGAGCCAGAAACTAAAAAAAAAAAAAAATTAATGAGAAAGATATTTTATTCAAGTAAGCTTGACTCTGAGGTTTATTTAAATTTTCCGATCTGTAAAAAGAGACTGGAAACAATACATATACACATATACATACGTAAACACACATATATACATAAAAATATAGATAAATACCTATTACTAAAATTATGAAGATAAGTGGGGGAATGGTAAACATTAAATTCAGGATAGTGGTCACTTCTGAAGAGGAGGGAAGGGTATGTAATGAGGAAGACACACAGGAAACTTCAGGTGAATCTGTAATGTTTTACTTTTCAAATTGAATAGTTCACAGATGTTCATGATAGTAATGTCTATGCCTTGGTTATATGCACATCTGCCAAATGTTATCATTAAAACAAATTTTAAAGAAAGGTTAGGGTTGTGTGCGGTTAATTTTATGTGTTGAGGTGGGCAAAGGGAAGCCCAGATAGCTGGTAAAACATTATTTCTAGGTGTCTGCAAAGAGAGAGGTTAGCATTTGAATTGAAGGACTGAAGAGACCCATTCTCACCAATGTGGGCATGCTTAATCCAATCCACTGGGTGTCTGAATGGAAGTAAAGGTGAAGGAAGGAGGAATTCTCTCTTCTACCATTGGAATGTTCCTCTTCTTCTGCCCTGGAACACCAGAGATTCTGGTTCTCAGACTTCACCACTCTTGACTGAATTATATCACTGGCTTTCCTGGTTTTCTAGCTTGCATCCCACTCCATAATCTTAGGAGCCAGTTCCCATAATAAATCTCTCTCTGTCTTTCTCCCTCCCTCCCTCCCTATCTCATCTCCTATGGATTCTGTTTCTCTGTTGAACCCTGGCTAATATATGTTGGGTCATCAGAGAAATTGGGAAACGAGGGAATAGTTCAAATGTCATTCAAATTCAACATGACTTTTTTACTCTGCCCAAGGTTTCTTTGCTAGCTCTACTTTGGAGTGAGGACCCAGACATATCAGTGACAGGGGAGATTGAAAGTCCAAATGGTGTGCTGGCTTATTTATTTATTTATTTCATAATGTGCTGGCTTATACTGGCTCATGAAAACTGACTTATTTTCAGGAATTTTACATGGTATCATTTAAACACTTATTATTAAACATTAAATTACATAAGCTGGTAATTAAATAAGTTATACTGAAAGCAAAGTAAAATAAATACTTAAAACATCACATCTTGGGGTGCCTGGGTGGCTCAGTCAGTTAAGCGTCCGACTTTGGCTCAGGTCATGATCTCACGGTTCGTGGGTTTGAGGCCCGCGTCAGGCTCTGTGCTGACGGCTAGCTCAGAGCCTAGAGTCTGCTTCGGATTCTGTATCTCCCTCTCTCTGACCCTCCCCTGCTCATGCTGCCTCTCTCTCTCTCTCTCTCTCTCCCTCTCTCTCTCTCTCAGAAATAAATAAAACATTAAAAAATCACATCTTAACCATTTTACTACTTGGCACTATTATCTCTGCTCTCTAAGTTGCTTCTGTCTATTGTATCTGTATGGTGCAAATACCCTTCACATCTCTACAACCCTGCATCCAGTGACACCATAGAAACTAGGAGATGCTGCTGATCAGGGCCCCTTGCTGCCCCCCAGCCCACATGTGAGGACCTGTTGTTAACATTTACCAGCATACCACTGGGTGGAACCCAACTTCTTCAGCAGTTTCTTGCCTCTAACTTCATTCTGAACATTCTGATTTCTCAATCACCAAGAAAAACTCACCCTTATGCCAGGTTTGGATGACTTCTGCAAAACCAACTGGGTAGCTTCTTGAGGTTTTAGGCAATTGGGTAGAATTTTCAGGCGAGAAATGGTCTTTCCTTACATCCCCAGACCCCAAAGTATCAACTGTCAATGTCTCTTATAGTCTCCCATCAAGGGTGCATTTGTCTGTTGGGATAATTCCAATACTGGATGTCACACTGTTGGGCCAGAAGCCTCTGTTTGGCTACCCTTGTTCTAATTCTCTTTCTTTTTTTAGTCCTGACTTGTCTTCAGTTGGTCTCAGGCCTTGATTTATATAATAGAAGGAACTGGCAAAGGGATGGGACACTGGCCTGCAGAAACCCTGGGGTGTGTAGGCTTGAGCATGTGGCCTGATGGCCAAATTCTCTCTGGATTGAAGATGCCCCTGATCCTAGTGGCTTCTGAGGCATAGGGAGCTTAGCAAGGAGCAAGCAGGGGCTGGTTGAAGAATTATTGCACCCTCCTTCTCAGGCTGTCAAAAATGCCTGGGCCTGGGCTTTCAGCCCCCTGAATACCAGCTGGAGTCAAAGAACAGGGCTGGTTCTAAACACGGTGGAAGGAACTTAATTACCATTCAGGGAGGTCAGAGAGATGCTGCTAAGAGCAGTCAAAAGTATAGGTTCTCTCTCCTGAAGGGATCTTGACTTTCCCCCCATTCCTAGTTTCTCTCCAAGCCATTTCAAAATTAAGCTTCATGAGAGATGAAAAGACACTCTAAATATCCATTAACAGGGAACAGATTAAGTAGGTAATATTCTAAATTAAGAAGAAAAATTAAATGTCAATGAAGAATTACCTTTCCTTTTGAATATTGTATCGTGTCCCTGTAAAATTTGTTAGATACGTAACATTTAAAGGAAACACACTGGGGCACCTGGCCTTCTCAGGCAGTAGAGGATGCAACTCTTGATCTCAGGGTTGTGAGTTTGAGCCCCACTTTGGGGGTTTTATCATTAAAAATAAAATCTTTGGGTGCCTGGATAGCTTAGTCGGCTAAGCATTCGACTTTGGCTCAGGTCGTATCACGGTTCGTGGGTTCAAGCCCCACGTTGGGCTCTGTGCTGACAGCCAGCTCAGAGCCTGGAGCCTGCTTCGGATTCTGTATCTCTCTCTCTCTCGGACCCTCCCCTACTCACGCTGCCTCTCTCTCTCTCAGAAATGAATAAAGCATTTTTAAAAATTTTAAAAAATAAAATCTTTAAAAAACGATAAAAATAAAGGAAACTAAATGGTTATGTTGTAGAGATCACATGGCTCATGAAAAATCTACCTTCTACTGTTGAATCCTGTATTTAAAAAGGAAAATGGAACTGTTTTAGGTAGAACTAACTGTTCACTTGTGGTTTAGGATAAAATTTCCTGTGACTGAAAATGGGTTTCAAAAGTGCTAAAACGCAAACAATTTAGATGAAAGAGAAGGTAACACACTCGAGAAAACTGAGAGAAGACTCAGAAAGCGGCTCTGGGGAGAAAAGATCTTTTTTTTTTTTTTTTGAGAAAAGATCTTTAAAATGGTAACGTGAAAGAGACATGGGAAGAATTCGAATAAATTATGTCATGCAATGTGAGAGTGGAAAAGAGGCGTATTCCTCCCTTACAATGTTATTTTATACAGTATATGATTTTAAAGATGTACATGCAACTAAACTAACAGATGGTTTTAAGTTAAAAATCATGTTTTAGAAGACCAATGGCACGAGGAAAAGGGCATAGCAGTGATAAATCAGTATACAGACTCTTGGTATATAAAAACTATCTATAAATACAAATACACGTGATATACATAAATGTACATCAATCTGGAAGGAAAGGAACCAAAAAGAATTAGTGGTTGTAATTGTATGTAAGATTACAAGTGACCTTTATTTTCTTCCTTATATATTTTTATAGTTTCCAAACTTTACACAATGAATAGTCATGACTTTTATAACAAAAAAGAATCTTACTTTAAAAACAACACAGGGGGGCCTGGGTGGCTCAGTTGGTTAAGTGTCTGACTCTTGATCTCAGCTCAGGTCTTGATCTCAGAGTTATGGGTTCAAGCCCTGTGTTGGGCTCTGTGTTGGACTCTGTGCTGGGCATGAAGCCTACTTAAAAAAAAAAAAAGATTTAAAAACAGTATAATAAGGGTGCCTGGGGGGCTCATTTGTTAAGCACAGGTCATGGTTTCATGGTTCATGAGTTTGAGCCCACATTGGGTGAGTTCGAGCCCCACTTTGGGTAAGCTCGAGCTGTGCTCCGGGTAAGCCCTGCTTCAGGCAAGCCCTGCTTCTCTCTCTCTCTCCCTCTCTCTCTCTGCCCCTTGCTCACTTGCACCCTCTTTATCATAAATAAATAAATAAATAAATAAATAAATAAATAAAAACAAGAGATAAAACATCTGCCCGGAGCCCTTGTCTCCAGCCATCCCCCGGGTGGACCGTCCTAAGTATACTAGTGTGGAGTAGAAATGAAATAATAGCTACCTTTCATTGAGTGTGAATCATGTACCTAGAAACGTCCTGAGTACTTTGGATTATTTTATGTAATCACCACCCCAGTCTTGTGAGGTTGGCGTGTATACTCTGATTTGATAGATGAGGAAATGTAGGATCAGAGAGGAGTAGTGCTTTGTCTAAATCATACGTTAGTGAGTGGAGGTGCTGGCATTTAAGCCCAGGCAGAGTGACTCCAGAGGCCACACTCTCAGCCCTGGCTCTTTGCTGTGCTGCCCCCCACCGCTCCAGGATTCCAGAAGCTAATCGGCCAGCCCATGGGGAAATTCCTAGCCAAGTGTCCTGAGCATTTGTGTGCAGCCTCAAACTTCAAGAAGCTGTACATTTTAATGGAGTCAAGCCAGTTCCTTACCTGGGACTGTAATGTTTGCATGAATAAAGGTTTGAGATGAGTTTGTTGGGTAGCATGTTTTCACCTACTTTAGGGGGAAAAAGACTTCCCAGGGAAGTTGGATGTGCTTTTTTAACATGGGGTCTGCGAGCATGCTCCTGGGGTTACTCAGGTAGCAAGGAAGAGATCTGGGTTATGAGGACTGAGTAGACCAGGAATGGAGCACCAGGTCAGGTGCTCTAGGTCGTCACGGGCAGCAGAGTCAGAGAAGCCAAAGGAGGCTGTGAGACGGACCAAAGACTGGCTCTGTTGAGCAGCAGAAAGGGAATTGGCACTTACTGGGCACATAGTGTGCTGGGTATTCATATTTGCTCTTCCATTTTATCCACACCACAACCCTATTTATGTCATTATCTCCACTTGACCGTGGAAGGAGGGGAGGCTCAGAGAGATGAACCTATTTGAGCGATTGAGCAAAAAAGCCAAGATTTGGATTCTTGTCTTCCTGGCTCCCAAGAGTTTCTGTTCTTGTCAGTCAGTGTCCGGTAGGAGATACTCTAATAGAGTAATTGAGGACAGTTTAGCAAAGGGGGCCCTTACAAAGATGTGGGCAAATGATGGGGTTCAGAACATGCTACCCCAAAATATAGCACCTTGGCAGATTGAATATCTTAGACTGAAGGAGTTTGAGGAAACAGGAGAAGCGGGAAGGTTGCTCTGACCTCCCCTGGGCCCTCGCCCTTCTTCTCTGAAACAGGTCATAAAACCCCCATGTGAGAGGTACTCTCCCTGTACCAGGAGGAAGGAAGACATTCTTATCACTAAGGGCCAGGGGACTGGCGGCTGAGAAATATGTAGAAACAAACCTTGTTAAATTAACCCTTATCTTCCTAGTGATTTCTTCACCATTTACTCTCCCTAGCCTAATCCTTTTGTCTTGTCAAATCCTGACAAATTTACTGCTTCTTTGTCTAAAAGGTATAAAGCTTCCTGTTCTGTTCACTTCTTCAGGTCTCTATCTCCTGTGAAGGCTTCCGTGTGCATGTAAAAATTTAATAAAATTTGCATAATTTAGGGGGGGCTGTGTGGCTCAGTCAGTTAAGCGTCCAACTTTTAATCTCAGTTCATGTCTTCATCTCAGGGTCATGAGTTCAAGCCCCGTATAGGGCTCTGCACTGGGTGTGAAGCCTACTTGAAAAAAAATTTTTGGTACACTTATTCCTGTTAATCTATCTTTGTCAGTTTAATTTTCAGACCCATCCTGGGACCCTATTATTTATCCATAAAAAAGAATGGCATCCTGATACATGCTGCAACATGGATTCTAAGTGAAAGCATCACGCCAAGTGAACTAAGCAGATGCAAAAGGATAAATATTGTATGATTCTACTTACCTGAGATTCCTAGAGCAGACACATTTAAATTTTTTTTACATTTATTTATTTTTGACAGATGGAGAGAGACAGAGCACAGGTGGGGGAGGGGCAGAGAGAGAATGAGACACAGAATCCAAGCAGGCTCCAGGCTCCGAGCTGTCAGCACAGAGCTCCGCGGGGCTCGAACTCACAAACTGTGAGATCATGACCTGAGTCAAAGCTGGATGCTCAACTGACTGAGCCCCCCAGGCGCCCCTAGAACAGACACATTTATAGAGACAGTAAGCAGAGAAGCGGTTGCCAGGGCTGAGAGGATGGTGAATGGGCAATTACTGTTTAATGGGTACAGAATTTCAGCTGGGGATGATGAAAAAGTTCTGGAAATGGATAGAGGAGATGGTTGCACAGCAGAGTGAATATACTTAATGTCACTGAATTCTACACTTAAAAATGATTCAGATGGTTAGAATTTTATGCTATGTATATTGTATGCCCCCTTCCCTCAACACACAAGCTGTCCCAATGCCCATATCAGAACTCGCTCTAAGAGGATTCAGATTGTCGGACTCTTAGGTTTTCACTAAGGGGTTTAATGGCCCTTTGAACTACTCATCATCTTCCACTTTTTTTTTTTAAATCAATAAAAAAACAAAATTCCCTAGCCTGACTAAATTTTTCACTGGGGCCCTCTAAGCCTGATGGCTATTCTGATAATGCAGTTTTTTAAACGTTTATTTATTTTTGAGAGGGAGAGAGATAAAAAGAGAAAGAACTAGTGGGGGAGGGGCAGAGGGAGAGGGGGACAGAGAAGCTGAAACAGGTTCTGTGATGATAGCAGAGAGCCCTTTGCAGGGCTCGAACTCACGGACTTCAAGATCATGATCTGAGCTGAAGTCAGGCACTCGACCAACTGAGCCACCTAGGCACCCCTCTGAGGATGCAGTTTTGTGGACTGATGGCTCCAGGGAAGGGATGAGTCTTATTTTCTTTTCCTTTTTGGTACTGAGGCCTTCGCCCCAGCCCACCCCCCTCACCTGAGAATGGCTGCCAGCAGCCCGCTGTCCCCATTGCTGGGGTTGGGGGATGAGTGGCTCTGAGTGCCTGTCTGGGGACAACTCAGGGCCCCAAGAGGTTCCCAAAGAAGCTGCTCTAAGGTTATCCATCTGATGGGAAGACACTGATGAGACAAGGAATGAATTTTGTGAGGGTGAGCCCGAGTCCTGCATGGAGAAATGGCCTGGGAATGGATTTTGGCAGATCCCAGTGGGTGGCCAAAGGGGTGAAGGAAGCTCCTTAGCAAACCCAAAGCCCGTTGATGCACCCCCAGCTGCAAGGGTGGAGTTGGGGGCAGGCTGGGGAGCCCTCAGACACTATGGACTGAGTAGGCTTCCTGGACCATTCTTGGTTTTATTCTGTGTTGTCACCATCTTGAAATTCTTCATAAGTTTTTTTTTTTTTTTTTTTTTTTTAAACAAGGGGCATCACACTCTTCTTTTGCATGCGGACCTGGAAATTGTGTAGCGGGCCACATCTGAAGAGCATCAGGGGGAGAAATTCCACCTGAGGGCATAGGGCCAAGGGGTCAGATGGGAAGGGACGGGGACCTCCAAGTCGTGGGCCCAGTGACAGACAGCAGGCACGGTGGGGCAGGTACACTGGAGACAGGATCGAACTTCTCCACCAGCCCCTTTAATGAGAAAGCTCTCCAGGCAAACCCTAGACTCTAGGGCAAGGGGGGTCAGGGATGGGGGCTCCAGTATCTGCCTGTGCGGCGCTACCTTGTTTTCTCGTTTGCTTTGTCCTTGGGTGTCACTCAGTCCTAGCTTGTCCCCATGTCGATTATTCATGGTTAGCATCTTCATACCTCCCATTTCTACACGTTCTTCACATTTCTTGCTTCATACTGCTTCTCTTTGGTCTCCTTCATTCGACTCGCAGCTTGTTTTAGATTCTCATTCTGTTTGTCCTTATTCGAATCCTTCTGCTTCAAATCACATGGGTGGCTTGTGTGGTTTGCTGTTGTTCTTACGAAGGAGTGGCCATGCTCCAGGTAGGGAGCACTCATTCCCTGGAAGCGCTGGTGGCTCTGTCCTGTACTGTGTGCAGGAAAGTGGCCAAGGCCAGGCCTTGGTCTGGGCCGCCTCCCCAGGGGCTTCTTGAGCCTTGTGGCTATCTTATTGTTGTTGCTGTTGGTTCCTGGAATCCCCGTTTCCCTCTGCTGTTTTTCCAGCAGAAATTTGGGAACAGGAGCCAGTGGCCCTCTTGGTCTGCCAACTTGGCAGACACTGAAAGTCTCTGGCTCACTGCTGTTTCTTGCGAACCTATCCACACGGTATTCTCCCTCTCTTGTAGATGGTTGAAACCTACTCTATTGTAAGTTGCTAGGTATGAGTATTTCTCCATTTTAATTGGTCCACTTCAACTCATTTACAAAGGGCTGATCAATTGCTACTGCCATTTAAACAAGATCCTGATAGAGGAGGCTTATAAACAAGGTATGTGTGAGGAGAATGCTATCATTTCTGAATTCTGATTGATGGAAACTTCTTGCTGTCTCATTGGCCAAATGTCAGGCAATCATGCAGGAAAATGTTCTCACTTTTTGGAGAAGGTATTTAAGGATATAATAGCATGATGTCCATAATTTGTTTTAAAATACTTAATCATTTCGGGGTGCCTGGGTAGCTCAGTAGGTTAAGTGTCCGACTCCTGATTTTGGCTCAGGTTATTATCTCACTGTTTGTGAGTTCGAGACCTGTGTGGGGCTCTGAGCTGTCAGGGCTCTGGGCTGACAGCTTGGAGCCGACTTAGCATTCTTTATCTCCTTTCTTTGCCCTCTCTTCTCTCTTTCAAAATAAATATATAAACTTTAAAAAATAAATTAAATACTTCAGCATTTTTAAAAAGTTTATTTTGAGAGAGAGAAAGAGAGATGTGGGAGGAGCAGAGAGAGAGAGGGGGAGAGAGAGAATTCCAAGCAGACTCCACACTGTCAGCACAGAGCACGATGCAGGACTCAAACCCACAAACTGTGAGATCATGATCTGATCTGAAACCAGGAGTCGGGTGCTTAACCAACTGAGCCCCCTAGGTGCCCAATACTTCCGCATTAGAAAAATAAAAAAGAATTTAAAAATGAGAATTGTTAGTCCCTGATACGTTCATAAAACTATAGGTTACAGGAATCATTCTTGTCGGGAAGTCATGTTTCTATTTTCTATTGCACATAATCTGCCTCACGTTGTGTATAATCATTGTTTTTTGTTCTATGTAAGTGCTATGGTTTGGACATTTGTGCTCTCCCCGACCCCTAAATTCATATGTTGAAAGCCTAATGCCCAGTGTGATGGCATTAGGAGGTGAGACTGTTAGGGGATACTTAGGTCATGAGAATGGAGCTTTATGGGGATTTGTGCTTTTACAAAAGAGGCTCCAGAGAGCTCCCTGGCCCCTCCTGCCAGGTGAGGATGCTGCGAGGAGGGACTGACTATGAACCAGGAAACAGGCCCTCGCTAGAATGTCACCATGCTGGCACACTGACCTTGGACTTCCAGCCTCCAGAACTACCATACATTTGGCTGTTCATAAGCCACTCAGTCTGTAGATCTTAGTTCTCCTGGGCTCAGATCTGGCGCTCCTTCCAGCCCGCCCCATGCTACTCCATCAGGAATCACGGAATCCTGGTTGACCTGCCTGGTTCAGCCATTTCACCTGCAGAACAGCCGTGTCTCCTTTCAGAGATTTGTCCCCAGTTTTGTCAGTAGAACATGGATTGCAAAGGCTGATGCAAAGGTTTCAAGTCAACCTCTCACAAGTGGTTGTCATTGAGGGGGTGTCCATAACCCAGAAGAGTGGTTGTCCCTTTGTTTTTTCTTTCTAGTCTTTCTGTTATTGTTGAAGAAAAATGTGAAAATACAGGCTAGACAAAAAATAAAAAGTGAAGATCGCCTATAATTTCACTGTGATGAAGGTTTTAGAGATATATTAGTCTTTTATCGCTGCATAATAGATTACTCCAAAACAGTTTTTGTTTTTTGTTTTTTAAAAAATATTTTATGTTTATTATTTTTGAGAGAGAGAGACAGAGTGCAAGCAGGAGAGGGGCAGACAGACAGACAGACAGACAGACAGACACACACACACACACACACACACACAGAATCTAAATCAGACTCCAGGCTCTGAGCTGTCAGCACAGAGCCCAACATGGGGCCCAAACTCATGAACCGTGAGATCATGACCTGAGCCAAAGTCAAGCGCTTAACTGACTGAGCCACCCAGACGCCCCTTACTCCAAAATTCTGTGACTTAAAACAAAAGACATTTATTATCTTGCAGTCAGGAATTCAGGAGCAGCTTGGTTGGGGTGGGTCTGGCTTGGGGTCTCTCATCAGGCTGGCGTCATCTGAATGGAAGGTGGCGTGGGGCTGGAGGCCTGGTTACAGGGTGGCTTACTCACGAGGCCGTCCACGGGAGGCCTTCGCTCCTCCCCACAGGAACTCTCCGCGGCACTGCCTGACAAGGCTCACAGCATAGTGGCTGGCTTCTCCCACAGCAAGTGATCTGGGAGAAAATGAGGAAGGCGCAATGTCTTTTCTGACCTAGTCTTGGAAGTCATACACTGTCTTTTCTGCCACATTCTATTCATTAGAAGAAAGATACTAAGTGAAGCCCACCCTCAAGGGGAGAGGATTTAATTTCTAACTCTTGAAGGGAGGAGAATCCAAGAACTTGTGGACATATAGTAAAGCCACCACAGGGACGTCCACTCCAAAAAAATTTTTTTAACTAAAATGGAATCATATGGTACGGAGGACTTTATACCCTACCTTTTTGTGTTTATACTCAGATCTCCTGGATTCAAATCCTGCCCTTCTATTTAGTAACTATATAATCTTGGGCAAGTTACTTAACCTCTCTACCTCAGTTTCATTATCTATAAAATCAGAGTAAAATTAATGTATACTTGATAAGGTATTGGTGACAAGCATGTTTAATACATTTAAAGAACTTATAATCATATCTATCACAGGATAGTCAGTATGTTCTGGCTTATCACGTCAGCAATGATATTTTAAAAATATCTAGGGGTGCCTGGGTGGCTCAGTTGGTTAAGTGTCCAACTTTGGCTCTGGTCATGGTCTCACAGTTCATGGGTTTGAGTCCCATTTTGGGCTCTGTGCTGACAGCTTAGAGTCTGGAGACTGCTTTGGATTTTGTATCTCTCTTTCTCTTTGTCCCTCCCTGGCTTGTGCTCTGTCTCTCTCTCTCTCTCTTTCTCTCAAAAATAAACATTAAAACTTTTAAAAAATATCTTAGTAACTGCATAATGTGTTATTATTTGGTCATATTGCACATTAATTCCACTGTTAGATAATTTCTTTCATTACTGTGACATGATAAAAAATATATTTGTTCTCTGCCTCCAGTTCCTGACACAGAACTCTGAAATCTCATGAAATTTTCCAATGGGAGTCTCTTTTATTCTAATGAGACAATTTTGCATGGGCTCCTGGATAGCTTTAAGAAGGGGAACTGGTCACCGGGAAAAACCAAGCCATGATTATAAGCCTGGAACTTTTGGCTCCACCTCTCATCCTCCAGGGAGGGGAGGGGCTGGAGATTGAGTTAATGATTGTCAGTAATCATGCCTCCATGATGAAGCCTCTGTCCCTAAACTTCAGGGTTCAGAGAGCTTCTGGATTGGTGAGCACATCCACATACGGGGAGGCCAACACACCCAACTGCGTAAGGACAGAAGCTTCCGTGCCTGGCACCCTTCCAGACCTCACCTGTTCTTCATCTGGCTGTTCATTTGTATCCTTTATAATATTATTTATAATAATACAAGAAAAATGTAAGTAGATGTTTCTTTGAGTTTTGTGAGCCTTTATAACAAATTATCAAGCCTGAGGAAGGGGCTTTGGGAACCTGGGTTTATAGGCAGTTGGTTAGAAGTATAAGTAATGGGGTGCCTGGTGGCTCAGTTGGCTAAGGGTCCGACTCTGGATTTCAGCTCAGGTTATGATGTCATGGTTCGTGAGTTTGAGCCCCATATCAGGCTCTGCACTGACAGTGTGGAGCCTGCCTGGAATTCTCTGTCTCTGTCTCTGTCTCTCTCTCTGCCCCTCCCCTGCTCACATGCATGCACGCACACACACACTCTCTCTCAAAATAAATAAACTTTAAAAAAAGAAAAAAGAAGTGTAAGTCACAGCCTTGGACTCACAACTGGTGTCTGAAGTAGAAGCAGTCTTATGGGTCTGAGCCCTTAGCTGGACTCTCATAGTTCATGCCAGAACTGAGTTAAAACAGTTGGTGGTGCATGGGAAGTTGGAAAATTGGTTGATGTGGAAACCCCTCCCCCCACGTTTGGTGCCGGAAGTGTTGTGAGTAGAGAAGTAGTTTTTCTTTTAATTGCTAATATTAGTAATGCTGTGATGAACATTACTATAGCTAAATTGGTGAGCTGGGGATGCAGCCCTTTGGAATGTGTACACAATTTTGCACATATAAAAGGCTGGGGGTGCCTGGGTGGCTCAGTCAGTTGAGCTTCCTACTACTGATTTCGGTTCAAGTTATGATCTCATAGTTATGAGATTCAGCCCCATACTGGGCTCTGTGCTGAGTGTGGAATCTCCTTAAAATTCTCTTTCTCTCTCCCTCTGCCCCTTCCCTGCTCATGCACAGGCACTCTCTCTCTCTCAGGGAAAAAAATGTCTGTGGGGAAAGAAGTCCATAGCCTTCATCAAATTCTCAAAGGGATTCCTAATTCAAAAGATGTTAAGAGCGGCTTGTCTAAGGTCTAGTCCTCAGCCCCCCAGGATGAGGGCCTGGAGGGAGGGGTTGGAGATGTGGCCATCAAGCTCAGAAGCACCTGTTCACACGAACCAAGCTTCCAGGGAAAGTTCGGAGGCACCTCAATCACATTAGCAGTGCATTCCTATGTTGTAGTTCATGGCAGCTTATTTCTAGAATGATTCTAGAATTTCTAGAATTTCTGTAATTGACTAATCTGACCACCTTATTATTTTTATTATAAGGTCAAATAACTGTGTGGTCTCAAGATCTGGGGTTCTTCAGTCCACTGTGTCTAGGCAGATCTCATTTGGGTGTTATGGTATGATTACTCCAGTGTGTATATGCTGTGTACTAAGCATTCTATGGTAATTGATGGATAAATGAATGAATACATGAAAGTGTTGTCAAAAGTGGAAACACATACAAGGAAATGCAAAGAGGAAGTGGCTCTTGTTTGTCAGGCTCTGGAATGATTGAGCTTTTGTGATGATGAGCTTTAGTGATGGCAAGAAACCATAGAGAGGAATAAGGAGCCCAGCATCCTGGTGGGAAAAGGAGAGGGCAGCAGATGCTGCAGGGAGATGTTCTGAAGTTTGGGTTCTCAAAAAGCCAGGCTGGCTGTGAGGATAACGGACTGATGTCCCCGACAAGGCGGCAGGGGTGGGGGGGCAGGCGGCAGGAAGCACCTGGCCTCATGCGTGGGACAAGCTCCTACAATGACTGCACTCACTGCCACCCATGACCATCATGGGACACGTCCACCCTGCAGCTGGGAGCTTAGTGTCCCACCCAGGGTGGCAGCCTGACTGTGCTTTGGACGCCCACCTCTCACTGGTGGCGCCCTTTCATCTGAGTCTTTACTGCTCAGAAAACGCTCATCTTCCAGGCCAGTGGCCCGTCAAGTTTGGTGTGCGTCTGAATCGTGTGGGCATCTCGTTCATGGTGTGGATCCCCAGGCCTCACCTCTGAGAGTGTGATTTAGCAGGTCTGAGGTGGGACCCAGGGTCCTGCTAATGGCTCACAGACCACCCGTGTTCATTCAAGTCCACTGAGAAGCAGATGCCAGGAGGGGATTGGCCATAAAAGAGATTTTTGGAGGAAATGCTTAGGAAGGATAAAAGGGTGGAAGCCCAGGAAGGGGGTGAGCTTGAACCCCACTGCGGTTCTGGCCCCCGTGAAGGGGAAGAATGGGCAGTGAGAAGACTTAGGGCAATTGCACAGTTTAGAGGGCAAAGTTACTGCAAGCCCGACCTCACTTCAGACACCAGCTGCAAGCTCAGAGTCTCCAAGATCACTCTTATGCTTCCATGATTTGCTAGAAGGACTCATGGAACTCCCTGAAAGCTCTTACACTCATGATTAGTTTACAGGGAAAGGATATAGATTAAAATCAGCCAAGGAAAGGAACACATAGGATGGGGCCCAGGGACCAGACCCAGAGCTTTCCTTGTCCCCTCTCCCATGGAGTCAGGACATATTACTTTCCAGGAATCTACCTGAGACTATGCATGGAATATTATAAACCCAGCAAGCTCACCTGAACCCTGGTGCTCAGAGCTTTTATTGGGGCTCTATCATGTCGGCACGATTGACTGAGTGCCCATATAGGGGATCTCTGTCTCTGGGTGGATTGAACTGGGTGACCCAAAGTTGCACCCTAAAGCATATTGTTCTTCCTGGTGTGGCCAGCCCCCAACCTAAGTCACACTGTTATTAGCTGGCCAGCCCAACGCCCCCAGACACATGAAGATTATCTCCCAAGGATTAGGGGTAAAGTTCAGATCTCTTTTGTGCAAAGTTAATTTTTTTTTATTATACAGGTGGGAAGAGTGTTAGTAGCATGGCTCTGAGAAAGGTCTGGGCAGATACATAGGGAGGCCCTGAGCCGAAGCTGCTTGGAAGGGGTCCTGGGTCTTTCAGGAATGCCCTGCTTCGGTCCATCACCCCCACCCCATCCCCGGTGCGCATGGGCTAGGTGTCTGCATGTAGGCCTAGGGAGTGCGGCTTTGGTGTGAATGTGGGGCTGGGCCGGCTGTAACCTTCACGACACAGGAACTGGGAAGGGGCAGTATCGCAGCCGCTGGGTGAAGCTT
>NW_027530512.1:4430064-4454493 GCF_008692635.1 Crocuta crocuta | reverse complement strand
TGCACACTACAAGGCCTCTTTGCCTGACATGTCTGTGTCTCCCCATCCCCCTCCACCCCAGCCTTGTGGCTCCTGTAGGGAGGAAAAGGGTCAGCACAGGGCTGCCGACACAGCAGTGCCAGTTGAGGTCCAGGCCCAGACTAAGCGCTCCCCCTCCTGCCACAGGACACAGAGTAGGGACAAAACAAGAACAAAGGAGGTCAGGGTGTGGATGGCAGCCTAGCTCCCATGAGGGTCACTCCTGTGACTTCTACTCCAGCTCATACTCTCCTGGGGTCCCTGCAGCGTGGCCCCAGCCTCACACGGAAGCACTAGGGGCTGTGGCTCAGAGTCTCCAGCTCAGGGACCATTCGGGGGGGCCCAGAGGCACTGGCTGTGGAGGGCGGGGGCTCAGGGAACAGCTGTGGAGGAGCCACCTGTCCCCCCCTCCAAGTCTCCATGGCCAGAGTTGCTCTCACAGTCCTTTCAAGTCTTTTGTTGATTGCTCCTTCTTAAACTCCACAAGCTGTTTGGGCAAGAAAGCAGGTGGGGAAACTGAGATTATAGAGAAAGTGTGGTGTGTGGACTAACCATGTGGAACCAGGAAGGGATGACTCAGAACAGAATGTCAGTGCCGCGGGTGCGTTTTCTGCCGGGCACAGCTGGCCCGCAGCCCAGTTCCCACTCCACCTTTGCTTTCTCGTTGCCTTAGTGCTTTCCTTGCTGGTGGTCAGATCCCAGCCCCTGGGGAAGGCTGTGCTGCGCTTCTAATTGAAGAATGAGGAAGCAACTTTGCACATTTGAAAAAAAATGTCTGGACCTGGGCCAACCCCCACCACCCCTGGGCCTCAGGGTAGGGACGGGCGGCCTTGGTAGCCACACAAGTGAGAGAACCCCGCCCCTGGAGACACTGTGATCCTGTGCATCAGACATGGCACAGACATCAGACATGGAGGTTGACATCCCTGTCCTTTAACTGGTTATGCTGTTGACAATTGTCATTACACTTCTCAGGTTCTAAGGCACCATCGATTGTAAGATGCACCAACAACTTAATAACTGCTTTTAGGGAGAGAAACAGAAACACACGGCCACATCCAATGCACACAATTCTAACACCTGTTCTGATTTCAGGACTGTGAGAATGTGAAAAATACAGTGCACCTTAAAAATGATTTTTTTTTTTAAAAAAGCAGAATTTATAGGGGCGCCTGGGTGGTTCTATCAGTTAAGCATCCAGCTTTGGCTCAGGTCATGATCTCTAGGTTCTTGAGTTTGAGCCCTGCATCAGGCTCTATGCTGACACTGTGGAGCCTGCTTCGAATTCTCTCTCTCCCTCTCTCTGCCCTTTCCGCATTCTCTCTCATGAAAAAAAAAGAATTTATAAAAAAGAAATAAAAGAAACAAGAGGAGACTTTTTCTAATTCTGGGACTGAGATGCAAAACCAATACCCACATTTTGGAATAATGGTGTTAATAGGCTTTTTACCATGTGTCATTGCTCTCTTTTTGAGAGGAAGAGAACACGAGCTAACCTGATAGATACCCAATCACAAAGATGGTACATTCATGATATTTATAGTCAGAGAGCAGCGCACGGTTTACTAGATATTTGCATCTTTTAACTACGTAGCTAAAATAAGAGAACTATAGGACATTTCAGTCTTAGAACAATAACTGTTGTTTGCGGAGCACTTTTTAGGTGCAGGCTCTGCTCTAAGTACTTCACGTTTATTGACTCATACAAACCCACAAAACTCCTATGAGGAGGTGCTAGGACCACCTTGACCTTAGAGATGGGAACATGAGACTAAGCAGTGGCTCCAGGTGCCACAGGTAGGATGTGTACTTGAACCCAGGTGGTGTGGCTCCAAAACCCACCTCTTAACTGCACTAGACAACTTCTCTTAAAGCATAAGGGAGGAAAAGAAATCAAATAAAACTGAAAATTCTAGTCACTGTCTGTGGGCAGAAGAACGNCTTGTTTATACCACTTGCCAATGTCCTTGGTGTAAACACTTCTACCTTGGCTGATTTCAAGATACACCGTGCTGGTAAAATTCCTGAGTGCTTAAGGAGTCGGAATGAGCTGGCTCCAACACCCCTGGCTGAAAGTAATTGCTTGTGTTCACGTGGGGCAGTTTGGCCAAGAATGTGTTTTGCGCAAAGTTCGTTCAGTGAAGCCAACCACGGGCGGGACTCGGCGCGTGTGTTCAGGGCTTAGAAGTGGTTTCTCCCCTCTGTTTCGCCACCTGCTAACTGGGGAGCCAGCCCCTTGCTGTACTCCGGGATGACAAGTACGCACTTGCCAGTCCTCACTGGCCTCCTGAGCATCAAAGACGAAGCTGAAGACCAAAGTTCCCGTTTAAAGGGAGGAAGTTGCCTGGGTCCCGCTCGAGGGGCCCACTTTGCGGTTGCCTAAGCGCCTCCTTTCTGAAGCTGAGTGGCGGTGGTGAGAGGAGAGAAGCACTCGGTTAAACAAGAGGGAAAAGGGGCTTCTAAAGGGGCAGAGTTGAGGCGTTAGGGGGACCTGGTGAGCTGGGGTCAGTGAGGGCAGAGCAGAGAGCAAAGCCATCAAGCTAACTGACTGGACAACATTTAGGTTCCTATCGGGACAGCTCTAGAAACAAAGACATAAAGTCAGATGGCTACAGGCGCCAGGCAGATGACCGAAGGGGGCAAATTAGACAACGTATGGGGAAAAAAATAGGCCACGGTGGTGAACTGTAAGCGCACACACCACACCAAATGACACTGATGTGTCGGAGTCTTTTTTTTGTTTGTTTCGCTTGTTAACAGTACAGGCCACACGAAACAGGTCCATGACCTGGATACAGGCCTCCACTGTGTGAGTTCTGTCATCAAGACTTCCTTGCAAGCTCTGGAAGGCCTGACTCAGAGCATGGCTTGCCAGGGGGCTGAATTACCCCTGCTCCTCCTGTGAACAGTCAGCAGTAGGACCATCCATCCCAAACGCAGGCAATCAGGGGTGCATTGTTGAGCAAATTTGAAAACAACAATAAAACAAACTAAGATTCTGTCCTTTTTTTTTATTGTTAACATGTGCTGGCCAATCTGAACAATGTCAGTGATATAAATACCCTCCTTGAAAAAAATCTTTTGTTGGTCTAAGTTCGAAATAATCTCTCTGGTTGCTGTGGAGTTTCACTAATATATATGTAAGCTTCAATGAACACATTCAAATAGCTTATCTATTAACAAGCATTGTATTCTACGTGGAAGTTAATTTGAGAATTAACCCCTGACTCCAGTGAATTCACCCGTAAGTGTTTGTTTTCAGAATAAGTGCCTAATGATTTGGAACCCTTCAGTTCCAAACCTCACGAAAACATATTTCTATGTTTAAGCCATAAATTCAAAATAAGCAATGATAATGCCTGATTGCAAACATGAAGAAACAAACTAAGAGTTAGTGGGATTTTGTCATTCTATGTGCCCATGCCAGAAGGACTCAAAAGGGCAGTGTTTATTTCCTTTTAGTTTTTAAAAAGTTTTATTTATTTAAGTAATCTCCACACTCAACATAGGGCTTAAACTCACGACCCTGAGATCAGAAGTCACATACTCTTCTGACTAAACCAGTCAGGTGCCTGAAAAGGGCAATGTTGAAATGCCTTGTTTTCAAGGCATTTAAAGAGCTGGATCCTTGTTCTAAAGCAACATATCAAATAATGCCAATATTCACTATTACTCAGCCATTTTCCCTGATTTTCACAGAAGAAACACTTTAGAAGTTTACCAACTATAATAAAAATGTATGCTAGATTTTCTGGTGATGATATTTTAGCAGAAATTTTTTGACTCTGAAGACATTTGAAAGCATTTAAAATTGATCCCAAAGAAACAAATACATGGACGGTATTGCAACTTCTGAAGTGAATTGTGACATGGGATTTTTTATGAATCTTTGACAAACCTATGTTATATTTAAGACTTCTATGTATATATTTGTTGATTTGTGTAAAAGAAGTTTTTCTAAATGAAAATTAACTATGAGTGAAGAGAGATCAACCAACTGTCTATTGAACATGAATTATGTGAAGATGCGTTTTGACAAAGTCATTAACAAATTTATAGAGTTTAGGCCTGGAAAACAGAAACTAATATTATTCATTACTGCCACAGACCAATATGTAGGTATGTTTGCTCCAGTTTTTAAAAGTATTGATGTAATTAAAACATAATAACCCATTACTTTTCTTCTTTTTTATATTTTAACATTTATGTATTTTTATTGGAATGTTTATATATGTATGGGGAGAGAGTTTCCCTCCCATCCCAGTATTTTATTTAAAACTATTTTTTTATGGAGCACCTGGGTGACTTAGTTGGTTAAGCATCTGACCTTGGCTCAGGTCATGATCTCACGGTTCATGGGTTTGAGCCCTACGTCAGGCTCTGTGCTGACAGCTCAGAACCTGGAGCCTGCTTCAGATTCTGTGTCTCCCTCTCTCTCTGCTCCTCCCCTGCTCATGCTTTCTCTTGCTGTCAATCTCAAAAATAAATAAACATTTAAAAAAAATTAAAAAAAAAAACTTTTTCCAGGGGGATTGGGTGGCTCAATCAGTTGAATGTATGACTTGATTTTAGCTCAGGTCACGATCCCAGGGTCATGGGATCTAGCCCTTCATCAGGCTCTGTACTGAGTATAGAGCCTGCTTAAGATTCTATCTCTGTCTCTCTGCCTCTCTCCCTCTCTCTCCCTCTCCTCCCTCTGCCCCTCTCCTCTGCTTATTGGTACATACTTTCTCTCTAAAATAAAACTTAGGGGCACATGGGTGGCTCAGTCAGTTGAGCGTCCATGTCTTGGTTTCAGTTCAAGTCATTATCTCGTGGTTTGTGGGTTTGAGCCCTGCATCAGACTCCATGCTAACAGTGTGGGCCTGCTTGGAGTTCTCTCTCTCTCCCTCTCTCTCTGACCTTCCACTGATCATGTGCTCTTCCTCTCAAAATAAATGAACTTTAAAAAAACCTTCCATTTAAAGAAATAAAATAAAATTAGAAAGACAAAACCTTCTTCTAATATAGGAATGGTTTTGAGACGATCGGATCCTGATATTTACTGGCCTGCCTGGAAAGTCCATTTTGGCAGCATAGAATGAGCTTTGGAGCAATGAGGGAAACCCTGCAATTTGCAAGTTTGATCTCATGGCCAAGGACGGTGGGTCATATTCCCACTTGAGACTGAAAATATTGTGAGGGGCTTTCTAGCCACCATTATAGTTAGGTGATGTGGAGGCTTTCAAAGGCATAATGCTCTAACATTGGGCAGAGAGACAGAGGTCACTTTCCTCTCCTGCTGGCTCCTGGCCCCTAGCCAGGCCATGTCACTGTTGGCTCCATTATGGTTGTCTTTGCAGAATTTGGAAGTGGAGACCGGCCAGCCTGATGAAGGGGCAGAGTTAATGCAGTGAGGATCACCCTTCAATCAGCCTTATTGTGGCCAACCCTAAATGGGCAGAGATGGTGGCATTCTCTGAGGAATAATTGGAAAGGTCACTGGCCCCAGATCTGGCCCCCTTCTCCCCAAAAAGTCCTGAAATTCTCACTGCTGAGATATTATTACTCCTCCTATTACTAGTACCACCATTTTACTCTGCTTCCTAGATATTCTTGGATGCACAAAGTGCCACCTGGAAGGGCTGTCACATTCACCCTCAAAATGACAAGGAAGGCCAGCTCCTGGGTAGCCAGTGTAGTCACTCAGGGCCCTGGGGGCCAGGGATACAGAGCAGGGATGTGTTTACTAGGAGTCTTGGGCGCAGAGAGATCCGGGACAGGAGGGAGAGAAGGGGAGGAGGGGAAGGTCCTGACTGCCAGCGCTGGAGGGGTGCCCAGTGCCCAGGGATGTGACAGGCAGTGGGATTAGTCCTCACCACTTTGCCTGGCTCAGTTCAGGGGTCTAAAATTGTCGTATGTCAGGCAGAGCGGGCGGTGACACGGAGACATTCCAAAGGCAACTGATTTCTTCTTGGAAGCTGTTGAGGTTATTGATTTAAGTCATAACAGGCTCAAGGGCACAAAGAGATTCTTTCAAAAGAAAATAAAACTGCTTCTCCAGGTGAGTATTGCCTTTTATTTAGGCAGGGGTCTAAATCTATTGAGGTGAAAGCAACTGGGTCTCACCTCTGGAGCAATCTGGGGAGACCTATAAAGTTTATTGATTGGACTTACTTAACTTACACCAGCTAATAATAAAACAACTAGACCCATCAATCAGTCCCCAGGCCCTCCAAGAGAATGATTACAAGGTGGATTGATTCCTCCTCAGAGATGGCAGTTTACGGGGAAAACACTGAGGGGGTAGGGACAATAGATGCTGCACAATGACATTTTAGGGCAGCACATTGGAGAGGCCACTTCTTGCGCTGGTGAGGGTCCTGGAGGAGCGCCAAGAGTTCTCTGGGAATAGGCTGCTGTGACCTCTCTGGACCGCAAAGAGTTAGCCTCATCAGGAAGGTAGTAGTAGGAAGCTGCCAGATTGATGTTTGTCAGGTAAGAAAGGACAAGAAAGTGAGGAAGGGGCAAGGAAGGAGGGGTGTATGGTGAGAGGCAGACAGCCAAGATAACTGAGATTCCAACATCCCAGTCCTCAAGTCTGGAGCAGGGCTCTCTCGAAAGCACGCGGCTGGCCTGCCTTTGAGCCAACAGGAAGAACCGGGAGGAAAAGGAGTTACTCAATCCTACTCATCAGGTACTTTCCTTGTCTTGAAAAGTAAGACATGTCCTTACTTGCATTCTTGTTGGAGAGAAAAGATGTTCCCACTTGAATGAGATAATGACCCGAGACCTTGGATGATAAAATGCCAAGTCAGTGGCACACATTCTACTTGCTATGGGAATTCAGGGAAAGGGGTGCTCTGTGAAGGCTGAACGGTTGGGGAGGATCTCAGAGGGAATGTGAGACTTGAACTAGGCTTCCCCAGTCAAGAAGAGCAGAGGGCAGTTGGATGAGTAAATCCATCTTCTACAGATGTAGCATCCACTGCTAACTGAGCAAAGACATACTTACGGACTGTGGGATAATATATACAGTGGTTAAATGTGGGAGCTCTGGAGTCCATATTTGGGTTTCAGCCTGGCGTCCACCAATGATTATCCACACGGGCACATAACATTTACAAGTCTTAGTCTCCTCATCTATAAAATGGGGATAATACCAGTATTTACATGACAAGGCAGTTGTAAAGATTAAATAAGGCTAATGTTTGTAAAGCACTTAACACAGAGCCTGGAGATTGGAAAACATTCAGTAAATGATAGTCGCTGCCATTCTTCTTCTTAGTGATGGTAGTATTATTATGGGTGGTCAGTATTCAGACTACCATGAGGTTCTGGAACCCCCCAGTCTTGGTGGTATTTCTGCAAGCCCACGTTAGCCTCTTTGAATTGTACCTAGAACCTAAAGGGCAGGGAGAGAATGCCCAGGAGCTCACTGAGGGGCTGAACAATGGTGAACCACAGCCAGCAGCCAGCTAGTTTACTACCTGCAAGGCAGAGATAAATGACCCCCAACTTTTACAGGGCCTCCCCCAAAGGCACCATTGGAGAGCTGGTAGGGATGTAATGAGAAGCAAATGCAGTTTTGAATTTAAAGTGGCCAAGAGAAATAAGTTGAAGAAATTCTGAGAGAAGACAATCTTTTGGGAGCCAACAGAGACGTATCTAGAAGGGCTGGCGCCCCACAGCAACAATTACATAAAGGGACTCCTGACACTGTGAAATGAAAAATAAACCAATCTCCAGTGCGATACCAGAGTGCCTCTGGTGATGCTTACAAACACCTTCAGAGCTGGGAAAAGGAGCACGGGTTCCTCGCTTACCTTCCAGCTCATTCTCCCTTGCTTTCCTCTGTGCAGCCAAAGGTTGCAGGACTAATAAGCCTCAGAATGGGGGGTGGGGAGGCTATGGAACTTCCATGAACAGTACTTTCAACAAGTTGGTAGGGAATAGGCAGGATCTCTCAGAAATCAAGAAATACATGGGCTACTTTCATTTTTAAAAGCTCCTGGTATATATATATGTGTGTATATATATATATGTATTTTTTTTTTTAAAGGAGAAGTGTCAAAACAATCACAAAAATTGCATTTTTGGGGAAACTTTGCATTTAATAAATTGGTATAATTTAATACCAAAGGCAGTGAGTTATTCACAAGATAATGATAGGAGTTTTGAAAAATATTAACTTCTAATTACTGCAGGCAGCCTGATTTGGTAGCAGGGATACATGTTTAGCCGTATGAAGAGCGTCACCTTCTTTAATGCTGTTGTCGGTGTGACCCTGAAACTGTATGTATAACCTCATTTGGAGATGAGGCAAAATATTAATTTTGAGGCCTTTGACCTGGGATAAATGGAATAAATGTTTTCCCCAACATAATATACCATCCCCCCCCCCCCACAATAGTAGCCCTGGGTGAAGCAGAAGTAAATAGTTTATATAAATGTAGCATTTTATGAAGATTCAGAAGTCTTAGGTAATATTTAATAAAGATTGCTTGTTTGCTGAGTCAGAGAAATATTAAAGAAGGGATTATTACGGCTTCTGAGACTGCATTTTGAGGGGCCTCTTTGCCTTTAGGACCCAAACGTCATGAAAGCATTGCCAGTGAGATTCAGTCACACACGTGTGTCTCCACACAAAACCTAAAAAGACTGAGATAAAATGCTGAAGGAAAGGAAACTGTCCTCCTTTACCAACGTATGTTGTGACACACCTCCCGTGAGTCACTCCCGAGGGTTAGGTCTCTCCTGTCCCTTATTCCAGCTGTGTCCAGTTGTGTGGGGTACCAGCCAGTTTGCCCAGGTGCACTTGACCATGACCCACCTCAGGGGCACTATTTGTACCCCCTGCTTTCTGCCTTTGGGCCTCTGAGTGACGTTGTGGGTGGCGCCACCCTGGAAGCCCACTTGTCACTCACACATGGGCAATGTGGACAACCGTGCAAAGAACCTTTGCCCAGTGGTATGAGGGCAGTGGAGAGCGGCTGTCCCTTTTCTTCCCCTCTTGGTTGGCGCGAGACACCTTTCAGAGAACAATGCCATTGGCCTCCTGGGATTGTCTGAGCAGTTGCCTGTTGACATGGCCACCCTCATAGTTCTGTACTGATTCCTTTTTTCTTCCTTCTTCACTCCCCATCACCTCCTCTCCTTTGCTCCTTTGACCACATTCTCGGGAAAGAATTTGTACTTAGGCCTCTGTCTTAGACTGCTCTTTGCAAACCTAAATCCCTTTTCATAAGAACTGCTTGTGTACAATCTTCCTTTCACTGTTTCCCGAAATTGATTTTTTGAACCTAAACGTAAGATTTGACATGGAGATTTGTTACATGGCATCTATTGAAATGTGCTTTAATTCTGATTTTGTCATTTCACAATGTTAGCTGCCCTTCCTAGCCTTGAGTTATCTATAAATTTGTTCATAAAATTTATTGGCCGTTTAAAAAAAGCCATCGGTGACCAACCTCTGTAACCTCATCTCATGCTTCACTCTTCTTGATAACTACCCTCCTGCAGCCTCACCTCCTGCAAATGCACAAATGGGCCAAGCTCTTCCTCCTCAAGGTCTTGCACTTGTCGTTCTTTCTGCTTAGAATCCTTTTCCCTCAGGCTCATCACATGGGCATGTGTCACACTTCAGGACTCAGCCTGAGTGTCACTTCTCAAAGAGAAGTTCTATGACCACTGTCTTTCAGTCATAGCATTTATTCCAATCCATGGGTACCATGGATCCATTACTTTTTTTTTTTAATTGTTCATTGCCCTAATTAGAACGAAATCTCTAGAATGGCAGGGATGTTGCCTGTTTTCTTCTCTGCTGTGTCCCCAGCACCTAAATAGGTTCTGACAGCTGGCAGGGGCTCAATAAATATCTGATTCATTCTCTACTTGTGCACTAGATCCCATTCCATCTCATCCACTCAAGGGCAATTCACCAGCTCTCCCTCTTCTGTCCTGTGTCATTCATTATCTCCTTTACTGGGTCATTCCCATCAGCAGACAGACATACTATAATTTTGCCTGCCTGAAAAAGCAAATAAATAAATAAATAAATAAAATGATGATGATGATAAATAAAGAGTAACAGCTACAAAACAAACCCTCTTGGCATGCATCCATTACATATGTTATTCATTGTCTGTCTCCTCCACTAGATGAGAAGCAATATGAGGAAAGGATTTTTGTCTGTTTTGTTGACTGCAATACCCTTAGTGCCTCAGGAGAGCCTGGCACATAGTAGACATTCAGTAAAAAATTATTGGCTGAATGAATATTTTTTTTAATTAACAGAGAAAAAAATCCATCTGTATCTTGAGCAAAGTCTAAGTGACTTAAAAGATCAACATTCAGCTAAGAAAGCAAATGTACGTCAGATAGCTCTGCGGAGACAGATGGTGGCTATCTAACTGTAGGTGATATGAGGAAGAATTCTCTTCCATTCTCTGGTGCTGTCTTCTAAAAGCTCAACAGGGCAGTTCAATGGAGAAAGGGCAATCAGTGGTAGACTCCTCTGCATTTAGAGAATGGCCTTGCCCTAGAGATGGAAAAATTGGGGTCTAGATATAGTAACTTCTCCCAAACTGTGTCCTCCCCTCTAACGGGACAGAGCATAATCCTTCAACAAACACGTCCAGATAACTAACTCACAGGAAAAGAGTTCTGCTTGCTTAGAAACTGGGCACCAGAGATTGCTTTCTGGAAAATTGGCATGTGATAATAGGGCCTGCCAGGAGATGGCGACGTGCCTTTCTTTCCAGGAGGGCTACACTCTAGGCAGCCGCTGAAGGGCAGAGAACTGGGGACCTGGCCACGTCAGCTGGCTGGCCAACCAGGGGTCCCTAGGCAGGAGAGCCCCCCAGACAGGGCTCTGTCTCAGAAGGCTTCATTCTTGTTGGCTTGGTCCCCAGGAGTAAAATAGTTGTTGCTGAAAAAGATACATTTTTAAGGCTTCAGATGCCAGAGCAACTAGGAATCCAGGACGGTTGGCAGGTCCACAGTCAGGAAATTTATCTCAAATTCAGGGAGTTTGAAAATCTAGGACAGCTCCTTGGCAACCCAGTGCTGACGGTCCTTTTTGTTCAACTTTTCTTAGGCTTAGACAACAGCCTCCGAGAGCCAACCTGACTGTCTCCAAGATGGAGACCCACCCTGGCCATCATTCTACCACAGGAATGATTCTTCTGGGCTCTGGGGTCCACCAACCCCTGTAACTGGGTGTAAAATTGTATTCGAGGGTCGAAGGTGGGGGATGTGCTGATAGATATTTACAGTCCTAGAGAGAAAGCCCATTGTTTTCCTCTGTCTCTCAGAGAGCTCCACGCTTCAAAAAAGTTTAAAAAAACAACGCTAAAATGAAAAAACTACTCTAAAAAACCACAGCTTTCCCTCCTAGAAGTTCCACTGATTTTTTTTTTTTTTTCAGTAGGCTCCACACCCAACGTGGTGCTTGAACTCAGGACCCTGAGATCAGGAGTCACATGATCTACTCTGCTCACTAAGCCAGCCAGGTGCCCTGAAGCTTCCCTGATTCTTTACCCCAGCGAGGCCCCTGAGAGACTCCACTTCTCACTTTTTCATCAAGAGGCATACCAGTCAGGGACTGGCCAGGAGAGGGGAACATCGTCAGTTATTCAAACAGAGAAGGTAGTAAGAACAGTTAACTAAGAACGAAGTTGTTAACGAGGTAACTGAAGAGGCAAAAGCAAGACCCTAGGGTGTCACGGAGGGAGGAACTGCAGGAAGCAGCCACAGTCCGTGGGGCTAGGTGTGCGGGCAGGTGGGAATTATTAAAAACTTAGAAACCTGAAACTCCGACTTTGAGGAGGAGGCACGGCTAGCTGAGCTGGCATCTCTGAGCTGGAGAGGGCGCCCCCCCCGCCGACCTGGAGCCTCCTGGGAGAGGCGAGTGTGAGGTAAGCGTTGGAAAAACCTCAGACTGTGCTAGTGCTGGGAACTGCCAGTGCCCGGGTGGGGAGGTGACACTAGAATGACCTCCAAGGAACAAGAGCCCCACGGGAGGCAGAGAGCAAAGAAAGATTCTTTCTTTCTCCTCCAGCTTTGCTGTCTCCCTCTGGTGCTTCCCATCCAAGAGCTAACAGGGAGCCTGCAGGGAAAGCCGAAATGTGGTTTGCGGAGTCTGAACCACACAAGGCTGAGCCCAGAAGGGCAGGTTTGGATCTGAGAGACAGTAAGTTCAGAAGGTCTCTCAGGACATTTTGTGTATTGTAATATTCACAGCCATCATCCCATCTGTTCATCCCAAGAGATTCAAACTCTTAATTGATTCATCCTTGGGTGGTCTCTGGGGGGGCCACATATAGTGGACGTTTGGACCGTGGTCCAGCAGCAGTGAGAGCAGCGGTTGCTCTCACCATTTATAATCTCTGTTCAGGATGGGTCTCCAAACTGGGTGGGGACCAGTGGTACTTCTTGATCCCAGCCCCATGGCAGCTGTGGAACCTGACCTATTTATATAGTCGGTGTCACCTCTCCAGTGATGTTTTCTGGGGTTCTGAACCAGAGTCCAACTCACAAACAACCACCTACTATTTCTTGGGCACTAGGAAATCTCCCAATATTGAAAACATGACTCATGGAGTGTGATCAAAGTAAAATTTTTTTTGGTCTCCCACTGTTCATTCTCATCCATTCAGGGGAATGAGCTCTTCCCCTGCCCCAGATAAAATTTAGGGCAAGCCCCATGACTTTCTAGTCACACTTAGTAATACCAAGATTCTTCTAGTCACTTCAAAGCATATAGTATAAATTTAACAGTTGAAATATTCTTGCTTTAAAGTGGAAGCTTCCTGAGTGTCCCACCTCAGGATTATTGAAAGATGGAGAGAAAGGGGACTAAGTATACTTACTAACCACGAGTCCTGAGTTCTTCCAGGGCTAGTGTTCTGGAATTGAGAGGAAGTAAGAGGAGTGGGGGAATTCTTGCTTGATTGGTCTTGGCATGGTGATTTATATCATCTGTTCTCTTTGGACTTGGCAGGTGTTTGAAAGCTGACTCTCACAGCCTCTTTTGGATGATCTTTACTCCCAATTACTGAGGATTTTTCCCCCCTAAAGTTTGTTTCATAGGACAAATACTCTATTCCAGCCACTTGCTTACTCCTTCCTCAGCCTGTGTGAATGTGGGGAAACCTCAGGCTTCTTTCTGAGAAGAGCTATTTGTCCCACCCTACAGCCCTCTTAGACCTAAGACAATCTTTCACTGCTGTGGGGAGTAATGGTGGGGGTACTTTTCCTCTACCCTCTTATATTCAGTCACTGGAACCTGCAAATTAAAATGATAAGCGGTCGATTAACAGGAGAGAAGATCTATGTTTGGCTTATGGGAGGGGAGAATGGCTCACACAAGGAGTGAAAAATCCCCCAAAGCAGTTAAGCCTGGGTGGGGGCTTATATTACCATTTTAACAAAGAGTGATAAGTTGTGAAGTGACAAGTTAAAGGGGTTTGGGTTTCTAGGGGTGGTAAATCATGGAAGATAAGTGTACAGGGGAAACTAATGGAAGATAAGAGTTGTTTTAGTTTAGATTCAAGTCAGTGCCTCCGGTAATTATGTGAGAGAGGCGAAGGGGCACAGCACTAAGGGAAATGTGTGCCTCGCTGTTACAGAGAGAGAGGGCAGAGAGTCCCTCTCGTGTGTGCCGTTTCTTAATTGCCTTCAGCTCAAAAAAATCTTTTATTAAAGGCGCATATATTGGGGTGGCACGTTCTGATCCCCTTCACTGCCATCCCTATTTTGGGTGAGGCCGATGTCTACTACATACTCACACTAACTTGTGACAGATTTGGAGAGTACAAGCTGTCACTGGCCTTCCCTTTATGCCACAGTCAAAGCCGTAGTCAGCCGGTCACTCGCCTTGCAGATTTTCTAAGTGAGTATATTGGACACCTGTGCACTGTGTCTCCTAAACATCTCAGGGGCCATGTTGGATCCCCTGTCTCCAAGCTTGAGACAAGGGCCCTATGCTTCCTTTTCTCACTCATGGGTAAGAATGGGACTCTCAGCCCATCAAAAACTTTGTTCAAAAACCCTCTTTTCTCGCTTCCAAACTCTTATCCCCATGAGTGTGGGGTGCAGCAGTCACAGAACTGGTTTTCCCTGCCTGCCTGCCTGCCTTCCAAAGCCTGCACGGTGGTCTGGCACCCCATTTTGTAATGTAATCTCTGTTGTCCCTAGGCCTTGGCAGAAATTTCTATTTTGACACCTTGTTACATGTGTACATTAAGAAAAAATGAACAAAGTAACTGAGTTGTTTTATTATTCTAGAAGCATCACTATTCTTAAAGATTCCAAACCTAAGTAAAATGGCTGGAAGGGGTCTTTTTCGGTCCATTAGGGTCCGTTCAGATAGAGCAGAGATACTGCAGAACTTCCTCAGGCCCTCTAAACCGTCTCCCAACAGAAATCACGGAACTGTTTCTAACCCCTTGCAAAAGGATGGAGGCTTCTGGGACTGTGTGGAGGACTAGCCTCTGCTTCACCGGTTTACCACGAGGATTACATGAGATCATATATGCAAGAAGCATTTTGTAACCTGGTAAACCTGAAGGCACAATGCACCGACATGAAGGGGGCTATCATGATTATGGATACTTTAAGGGGGCCTTGACTAGCTAGAATTTCTCAAGACGGTTCTAAGCAGGCACGCACAGTTCAAAGAGGAAATCTTGCTCATTAAAACTAGATCCAGAGCAAACAATGGGGCTATTTGGCAAGTGTTTCTGAGGGGAAGAAAACCAAACAAACCACACCTAGAGTATACATTAGCAACATTGGGCGATTACTGTGTAGCTCGCAGGCAGAGCCCCATCTATATGCCCTTGGCTTACCCCAGGGTCACTTGCCACCTGTTCCCCAGTGCACCAACAGCTTCCTGCTTCTCGCTGCCTGCAGGTGTGCTCTGGCCCCTGGAGCATGCTTGTCCCTGAGGGTGACAGGAATGAATGCTCTGGACACAACACTTACCCCATGGGAGCGTGAGGGTCTCCAGGGACCATTCTGAAATATGCTCCAGTTTCTTGGAGGGTCCCCTTGGGGTCTAGCCCCCCTCTTGTCGGTGGTAACTGGCTTGATAACCTTGCCTCACATTCCTCCTTCTCTCTCAGATCATTCTGGCATCACCACCTCAACTATTTGCAACCTGAGTCTTTGTCCCAGAGCCTGCTTTCAGGGGAACGACTTGTGCTAAGGCAGAAAAGCCCGGAGGGCTTACCTTTGGCAGGAAAATGTAAATTATACTAACTGAAATAGTCGCTTCTCTGTAAATCTAGCTACAGGGCAGAAATTGTTAAGTGATCATAATAACTTGCAGTTATTAATAACTTCCTTCATGATCCTAAGCTCTCTTCACACACCTCCTTTGTAGCAATTGTAGACGTGGATGCTGTTATTATCTCTTATTTTATAGATGAGGACACTGAGACACAGCGAACAGGGCAAGGCCACAGAACTTGTAAGTGACAGAGCTGGGATTCTAACTCTGGCAATTTGGTTCTGGAAACCACACTCGTATCTACTCACTGTGCTTTTCGAACTACTGAACCTGAAAGAGCAGGCTCTCCAGTGCATGAGAGGTGGGCCTAACTCAAGTGTTGTTGAGGGACAGAGGGTAGAGGAAGACAAATAGAGACTGGAGGGCTGGAAGCCTGAATTCAAAGCCACATCCCACTCTACTTACCAGCTGAGTGACCTTGAACAAATCACTTCCCTCCGTTTAAATCCCTCAGTTTAAATCTTACATGTGATGTCTGACTCATGGCGTTGTGGTGAGGTTCAAATGAGAGGGTGCGTGTGGAGTCCCAGGCAAACTCTGAGCCCGATGGGCATATTTTCGACGCTGCGATGTTGGCCACAGGCTCCCACCTGTGTGCTCTACAGATCTCACCATCCCCTTTATCCCACGCCCCAGGGTCCAGGTCTCCTCATTGCTACTTCCCTGAAGGAGTTAGTATGATGTGGGTGGCCGAGGATGGAACTTTGGAATGTGACATGGATTTGAATCTTAGGATCCTTGCCGTTTCTACCTTTTTTTTTTTTTTCCTTTTTGGAAGTAACCTTGGACAAGTTATTTAACCTCTCCAGGCCTCTGTTTTCTCACCTGTGAAATGGGGGTAATAAAACAAGACTATGGAAATGGTTAACTAGGCAATGCCGTAAAATTTAGCACAGCCAGCACACGCCAGTGCTCAAAACATGGTAGCTACTCTTATTACTATGGGTTTTCTGAGAGAAAAACACGAGCCCCATTCAAAGACAGGAAGAAAAAAGGGGTGATTTGACATGATATATAAGAAGAGAATTATTAGCTGTTTCCATCTACTTAAGACAAAGTGAGAAAGCCTCAATCTGTCATCACATTCCTGTTTACTTTCAAATTCTATACATCTTGCTGGAGAAAACGATAAAGAAGGTTTGAAGAGGAAACAATTTTGGAAACCATTATTAAAAGCAACAATGATGTTACACAAAAGTATAATCTATAGCCGTGAACCCACATGGATTCCTTAAACATAGACAAAGCTTTTATTTCTGAATCTAGCTCCCTCCTCACAAACAAACAAGCACAGTGTCTGGGGGAGGGGAGCAGAGAATGCAATGTGCTGAATCTGGAGACAGCAGGGCTGGAATGATCGCCCCTGGCAGCCAGGCATGGACTTTGGAAGGAGCAGGGCAGGGGCCGAAGTGTGGGTGAGGAGGGAGACAAGAGTGAAGACACAGTCAGGTAATGGTGAAAAAGAAACTTGGCACTGGCCTCTTACCTTGAGTCTGGCACCCTATGAGCTGATCCCTCCTCACCCACCCCAGGGGAGCCGGCCGGGGGGCTCAGGGAGGGGACCTCTGCTCTTCACCAGGCTTAAGTGCCCATCAAAGATTCTGCACTTGTTAATTTGTCAGGTTTAAAAGAAGAGAGAGAGTCCCGACGTTTTCCCACCCCCTGGAAGTGAAAGAAGAAAGAGTTCATTACTTTTAGGGCCGTATCCTGAATGACAGAGGTCAGTGTTTGCAACTGATCTGTGTGGGCATGGGCTTCTATTTCCTGGATAACCTGTTATCTATTAGCCATCAGGCTTCTTGCCAGACTACGCAACGTCTCCAGAGTTCCTGGTCTGGATTCGGAGGATCGGGTTTTGTGTTTTCATTCTTGTTTCGTTTTGTTTTAAGGGGAAGTAGGAGGCGGGGGCAGACAGCTGTGAGTCCCTCTGGCAGAAAGGCTATTCTGTCCCACTGCCTTTAGCCTGTGCTAAAGGAGACAGAAAGCAGAGGAACCCAGGGCACAGCCATTCTGATGCCACTGCGGACCCCGGTAGTGTTTCCTCTTTCTCCTGGCTCCCTGACTCACGCTACTTTGGGAAACTTGGCTTTATTGTAACCTTCTGGAAAAGCTTCTGAGAGAAATGTTTTTCTGGGCTGATATCGTTTGCTTGGAGAACAAGGAAAGTCTTCAAATACTCTTTTGTTGGGGAAAGGAGAGAAGGGAGGGTATCTGAACTCAATAGGCCTGTTCTTCTGTTGAGGAGGGGCAGGACTTGGCCGTCACCCAGGTGAGCTCAGTACCATCAGCCATCAGTGACACCCCTGGCCTCTGTATTTGCACTGAGGCACAATCAAGTGTCATCAAGTAAGAGGGGCGCACAAATACGGGGCATCGTCCTTTCTCTTGTTACAAAGGTAGCACACGTTTATTACTTAAATATTTAGAAAGAAAAAATGATTTAGAAAGAAAAAAACACTCAAAAGTTCATTCTTCTGAGAAAATCACTTAGGGTTGAGAGAACAAAAGGAAGTAGTTTGAATTTTTAACACAGAAACTCAGAAGGGAGCTGTGGAGTCGAGTCTCAGACCCCCTCTGAGGAAAAGGTGCTCCCTGAGGGTTGGTTTCCGTGGGTGTGGAGGAAGGGGCCCTTCCTCGGGTTGGAAACCAGAGCTCCTAAAGGTGGTACTTCCGGTCTCTGCTGGTGTGTCTCAAGTGGTGTAGTGAGACCTTTGGAAAAACCGGGAGCTGCCACCTGGCTGCTCCTCTGAGCAGGGTGACCAGCTAGCCGCTGGGGTGAGGCGCACTGGAAGGGCAGTGGGCCCGGGGCGCGCAGGAAGGAAGAGCCCTTGCTCCCTCCTCCTGCCCCGCGGTCCCCACTCCGGCCACCCACCCGCCTGCTGAGCCCCTCAGGCAGCAGGCACAGCGGAAATGTGGTTTGCAGAGCCTGGGCTCCAGCATCACGGGCAGACTCTAAAAGGGTGGGTTTGAGGCCGAGAGAGGGGAAGAGGTGTGTTTGGGTTTATTTGCCCTTGTTTGTGTTCCTTCCGCCTGCCCTTTATTTAATTCATTTGTTTAAATACGTAGCACATTAACATACTCCCCAAGAATCAAAACTGTACACAAAGGTATACCCAGAAGCATCGTCATCCCCCTCTGCCTTTACCTGGTCTCCTCACTTCTTGGAGGTATTCCACCTCATTGTTTTCGGATTTGCCTTTGATGTGTGTGTGTTTGGTTTTCTGTTTTCCCACTTTTCAAATTTAACAGATACCAATGTTTCCTCATTCCCTTTTGTCTTCTGTACAAAGGTACATTATTTGCAATTGTTCACACTTTGCATTTTTCATTTACAATATTCTGGAAATTGGGTCATAGAGTTTTCCACATTCTTAATAGTACTCTATAGAACTTCAACCAAATGTCATTGTTTATTTAACCAATCTTCCATGTTTGGGTATTTAAGGTATTAATATACGTATATTTTTTGAAATTACTAATAATGCGTGAATGACCTAGTACATGAATAGTTTTAAATTGTTGGGTGTGCACCTTCGGGGTAAATTCCTAGGAGTGGGATGATTGTGTCAAAGAGTGAATGTATCCCGGTCTGTTAGATATTGCTAAGCTCCTCTGCACAGGGGTTGTATCATTTGTTTTAAGTTTATTTACTTATTTTGAGAGAGAATGAGTGTGGGAGGGGCAGAGAGAGGGAGACAGAGGATCCAAAGTGGGCTCTGTGCTAACAGCAGAGAGCCTGACGTGGGCTCGAACTCGCAAACTGTGAGCCAACCAGATGCTCCTCCGTTGTACCATTTTTCATTCTCGTCAGCAATAGATGAGTACCTGTTTCTCCAGTCTCATCAGCAGAGAATATGGTCAGGATTTTGAATTTTTGCCCATCTGATAAATGAGAAATGCTATCTTAGTATGGTTTTAATTTGCCTTTCCCTTATTATGAATGAGGCTCAACATCCATTTCTGTTTCAGGGTCGGTTTTACATCTTTTTATTGTTGTTAGTTTTGCCCATTCTTCTGGGGGATTTTTGATCCTTTTCCCTCAATTGAAAAAAATTATTTATATATTAGGGATTTTGATCCCTTATCTGTGGTATTGTGATGTAAATCTGTTTATAAATCTGTCATTTGATTTTTGACTTTGTTGATGTTTTTCCCTGCAAAACCTTAAAAATTTTAAAGTAATTAAATGCATCAATCTTTTATTTTATTGCATCTTCATTTGGAGACATAATTAGAAAGATTTTCCCCATACACACGTTGTAGAAGGAGGTGCCCATATTTTCTTCTGGTACTTGTGTTTCAAGTTTGACATTTAGACCTCTGCCCCATTTGGAGTCTGTGGTATCTTCTCACAAGTGGCTGTTTTAGTTACCTATCGATGGATAAAAAATCAGCCTGAAATTTAGTGGCTTAAAATAAGATTGGTTTTATTAGCTTCCCTAGTTCTGTGTGTAGATTTGGCTCAGCTGGGCTGTTACTCTGCTAATCTTGCTCAGGTCCTCCTGTACGGTTGCAGTGCTTGGTGTCTGGGACTGGAGTTCTTTAAAGACTTGATTTGGGGGTGCCTGGGTGGCTCAGTCAGTTAAACATCCAGTCTTGATTTCGGCTCAGGTCATGATCTCACGGTTCGTGAGTTCTGAGCCCTGAGTCAGGCTCTGCACTGGTAGTGCAGACCCTGTTTGAGATTTTCTCTCTTCCTGTCTCTGCCCCTCCCCTGTGCTCTCTCTCTCTCTCAAAATAAATAAATACAGCTTAAAAAATTAAAAAGATAAATGAACGCTTGATTTGGATGCCGGAAAGGCAGGACCTCTCTCCTTCCACATGTAATTCTAGAGCCTCTTCTCTCCATGGTGCCTCTTCATTTGGTCTTTCCAGTAGGTGAGCTGGATTGCTTCTTTGTCTTCTTTTCCTTTTTCTTCTCTCTGTCTTTCTTTCTCTCTTTCTCTCTTTTTAAGTAATCTCTCTGCCCAACACGTGGCTCGAACTCAAGACCTGGACATCAAGTCTCATGCTCTTTCTTCCCACTGAGCCAGCCAGGTGCCCTTCTTCTCTTTTTAAAAGTTTTATTGTGATAGATTTCAAATACCATAAAATTCACCTATTTAAAGTTCACACGGCCCAGTGGTTTTTAGTACCATCACAGAGTTGTACAAACCATCACCACAATCTAATTTTAGAGTATTTTTAGCATCCCAGAAAGAAACCCTATACTCATTAGCAGTCACTTCTCATTCTGCTGCAGCCTTCATGTCTGTTCCGGCCCCAGACAACCACTGATCCACTTTCTGTCCATATGAATTTGTCTATTTTGGGTATTTCATATAAATGGAATCATACAATATGGAGTCTTTTTTGACCAGCTTCTTTCATTTGGCAATTAATGTGTTCAAGGTTCATCCATGTTGTGGTGTGTCTCAGAACTTCATTCCTTTTTCTCTGCAAATAATAGCCTGCTCCATGGTGATCTCCCAGTTTGTTTACCCAGTCATCTGTTGGTGGACATTTAGACTGTTTCCACATTTTGGCTATCATGAATAATGCTTCTATGAACATCTTTGTATAAGTTTTTGTGTGGACATATGTTTTGATTTTTTAAAAATATTTATTTATTTTTGAAGGAGAGAGAGAGAGAGACAGAGCGTGAGCTGGGAAGGGGCAGAGAGAGGGAGACACAAAATCTAAAGCAGGCTCCAGGCTCTGAGCTGTCAGCACAGAGCCCAACACAGAGCTTGAACTCAATGAGCCATGAGATCATGACCTAAGCTGAAGTCAGACTCTTAACCGACTGAGCCACACAGGCACCCCTCATATGTTTTGAATTCTTGAGTCTATTTGAAGAGTGGAATTATTGGATCTTATCTTTAGCCTTTTGAGGAATTGCCAGTGTTTTCCACGATGGCTGCACTGTTTTTTTGGATTTCGTCAAAAGCTTTATTTGTCATTTAGGGTGAAATCACATGTTTTTCCTCGTTAGGCCCATTTAAATGGGGACTTATATTAATGGATTATTTAATTGTGAAGTATCCTAGCATTTCCAGTATAATAAGTTATTTCTTGATGACCTCTCTCTGAGTTTCTGTTTTGCTACCTGTAAATTGCAGATAATACTAGTATTTACTCTCACAGGTTTGTGATGAGTTAATGAGATAATGAATGTAAAGTGCCTATCACAGTGCTCAGCAAAGAATAAATGCTCAATAAATATTAGCTATGTATTACCATCTAGGAGTAGATTCCCCCCCAATCCAGGATATTTCCCAGCCACAAAGTCTGAGTATGTGCAGAGCAATTTTCTGTGAGGCTCAGTGCACTTAGTAGTTAACAGCTGTGATATTTGTAATATTGAAAGAGGCTTCAACTACCTCCATTTTGACCCCAGTCTGTACTTTCTAATTGATTAAGTTCTTCTTTCTGGCTTATCTTTTAACACAGGCAAAAGACTCTGTGGGCAAAGCATCCCTTGATAGGAAGCTAACTACCTCCTCAAGTACTCCACTGAACTAGCAAGACCCTGCATGCCTGACCCCAAGACAATGGCCGACCTGACCTTTACTGCCCGCCTGCACATTCCCAACCAACCTTTGCCCCACATTTTCCTCACATAAACCTGCAAGTGTTTTCAGCACTTTGGAGACAGTCTTTGAGACTCTAGTCTGCTGTCTTCCCAGTGCTGGTCTTGCTGAAATGAATTCCTTTCTTTATCACCACTGCTTGTCTCTCTGCCTTTGGATTTTTGTCAGCAGAAAAGTGGCCTAACCTGGTCTGTTTGGGACCCCTGGAGCCACACGCTCTTGCACCCCTGCAAGAGCTACAACAGGCTACAACATAACGAGAAATTTATACTTGATCTTGATCCCCAGTTCCTGGGACAGAGCTCCTAAAAAGCTTTGTAATTCCCTGAGTGACGGGGGTGACGGGAGAATCTTTTGTTATTTATAATAAGCCCCATCCAACCACAGCTGAGCTATGCTAATGAGGTGACTCTTGCAGGGTGGAGTGTGCAAGCCTGAGATGCTGACCATGTGATCAGAGGGTCGGAATTTTCAGCCCCACTCGTGACCTCCAGTGGCTGAGGGGCTGGAAACTGAGTTTTCCACCAAAGGTCACCGATTTAATCAAGCATGCATGACTGTGTAATGGAACCATAAAAACTCTAAATGAAGGGGTTCAGAAAGATTCCGGGATGGTAAATATATCCACATGCTAGGAGGGTGTCACACTCAGGACAGATCTGGACCTCACTCTACATCCCTCTTATCTGGTTATTCATTTGTATTTTTCATAATAAACCCTTAATAGTACTTTAAGTGTTTCCCTGAGCTCTGTGAGCTGTTACAGCAAGTTCTTGAAATTGAGCATTGTGGGAACCTCTGATTTGTTGCCATGTGGGCAGAAGTGTAGGTCAACTTGGGACCCATTACTTATGATTGGCATCTGAGGTGGGGGAATGTCTTGTGGGACTGAGTACTTGACCTGGGTAGTGAGAGTCAGAATTGAATTAAATTATAGGACAGTTGATGTCCCCAGAGAACTGGAGAATTACTTGTGGGAAACCCACACAATCTCGGGTCAGAAATACGATGAAGGACTCAGGCACTGGAATTCATCAGGCATGGGTTGGAATCCTGAGTTTACCATGTACCAGCTCTGTGTCTTGGGTATGTTTTGCTTAACTCAGAGCTTAACTTTTGTCATCTGGAAAATAGCGGTATGATGTCTGCTCCATTTACCTGATGCATAAATTAACCAAGATCATTTATGCAAAGCACTTAACCCATAGTAATACCATACAGTGAGTAGACCTTGTGGTGGGGGTGGGAGGGAAGGTTAGTCTGACAAAAGAAGAATGTCATGAAGTGGCCATATCCTGACTCAGGAGGAACTGACTTGACCAGGATAATCCATCACTTTCCCACTCTTCTCTCCTCTCAGAAATGGAATTCATGTTTCCTAAGGACATGAAGCAGTGTGGTATGACAGAGGGAGCATTGGCTAGGGACGCTTGGATTCCAGTTTTGATTCTTCCAGGAATGGCTGCATAACCTTGAATCAATCCATACTCTAACTACATCAGTGCCTTTCAAAGTTTTGATCACATCTCAAAACATGACATTTATTTTGCACCATGGTGTAATATTTATATATTACTATACATAACCGAAAAAATTAGTAATGCTTATCTTTACTACTGGAGTATTATATTAGTTTTCTATTGTTGTGCAACAAATCACCACACCCTTAGTGTGTTTATTACATCTGTGTTCATGGGTCAGAGTGCCGGCGCACGGAGCCGGATGCCCACTGTCAAGATGTGGGCTGGTACTGCCGTCCTGAAGCTCAGGTTCTCTTCCATGCTCACATGGTTGCTGGCAGAGGTCAAGTCCTTACAGCTGTAGAATTCATAGCAGCTTGCTTCTGCAAGTTCATGGGAGAACCTTTCTTTTAAAGGGTTAACCTGATTAGGTTAGACTTATCCAGGATAGACTATCCAGGATAGTCTTTTGATTATCTCAAAGTCAGCTGATTATGGGCCCTAATTATTTCTGCAAAATCCCTTCCTTTGCTGTGTGACCATTGTAATATTGGGAGTGATATCCCATTGTATATCCAAGGCCCTGTCCTCACTCAAGGGGAGGGGATTATGTGAGGTCACTGGGGATCTTCTGAGAATTCTGCCTACCACTGGTATGTTAGTTATACTCTGATATTTTTGACTCTTTCCTTTCCTTTAAAAAATTAGATTTTTGCCACCTGTTAATGGCTTGGGGCCACTAGCTTGAAACCCTGCACTGGATGATTTTCAAGGGCCAAAAATCCATGCTGTCAAGCATAGTCCAGAGCCATGGGCATTGGGGGGCTCTGGCCACGGGGGCAGGAGGCAATCATATTAATATCTTGTGCAGAGAGCTTGACAGTATCAGTGCTAACTTGACTGAGTTTCTTTGGCCCTGCTCCTCACAGAGAACTGTCCTTCTAAGTTGGGAGTTGCTGAGCCTCTCAGCATGCTGGGAAGTTTATTTGGACAGCTACCAAGGGGAGCTTGGAAGTCACGCCCCCTTCTGGCCATGCCCAGAAGCAGCCAGCTGTCATGGATTCTGCCTGGCTCATGGCTCAAAGGAAGGTCTAGGAAGCAGGGG
>NW_027530512.1:4412361-4430046 GCF_008692635.1 Crocuta crocuta | reverse complement strand
GGGGGAGGGGGGGGGGGGGGGGGGGGGGGGGGGACAGGAAACAGGCTCAGGCCCAACACAGTCACAGCTGTGTGACTGCTCAGGACCATTCTTTCTAGGCCTCGGTTGCCATCTCTGATACTGGGATGTCTAAGGATCCTATGACTCTGCAAGGAAGCAGAATTGCCATTTCTATTGGAGGCTGAGGCAGGAAGGTGGATTCATGCTGCTGGCCAGTGACCAGGTATGCTCCAGAAAAGTCTAGCTATGAGAAGCCAGACTGTGAACTCCCTCAGAGCAAGATGTCTCTACCTTTGGGTGTTTGCCCAGGCAAAAAGCCTGGCACCTAAATCTTTGTTTAGCTGAACAACAGGGTTCTGGAATGAGGGTTTCTTTTGTATGGAGGGAGGGGTTGTTTTGTTTTAGCTCTGGGCTCTCAGATCGCACCGTGAGAGGCACCATCTTGGCTCATGACTGTGAGCACCTCAGCCAGTGGGGCTGTGAACTCTGCCTTCTTAAGGATTTAAAATAATTTAGAATTCTTTCTATTCAGAGGGAGTTGGGACCATGAGATGGTATGAAAGCCAGGTGACAAGAGTGATGGTTCCTTGGATCTGTGGGGCATTAATCATCTCCTGTTAGAACCACCTCCATCTCCTGTCTGGGTGGGGAGGTGAGATAGGAAGCCAGGAGTGGGGAGAGAGGACTTCCTGGCTGAACTGGCAAATGGGGAAGGAAGGGTACGGATGTGAGAAGGCAAAGGAGGTAGAGAAGAGGGTGGGGGGAGAGAAACAAAGGAAAAAGATTGATTGTAGCAATGGATTTTTTCTCCTGGGAATTTTTAAAGGCAAACAACCCCCTAAAACAAAAACCCTGATACCCCAAATATCTTCCCCTTCTTTTTCATAACAAGAGCTGGTGAGTTAGTGCACAGTGTATTGAACAGGGCACCCAACAACCCATTTTGGGATCAATAAAAAGTTTAAGAGACTAACCATCCATGTAGAGGACCCTTCTGGGCTTCAGAATTAGGCAGCCCTAAAAAACAAAGCAAAAACAACAAAAACAAGAACAACAATTAGGTAGCCCTAAGGCAAACACCTCCACCAGTACCAGCGCTCAGCAGGAATAAATATATCCTCAGTTGGTTAACTCCTGTGTAACCTATGAGTTACCAGTTGGCAGAGGACTTGGTAGGAAAGAGGGTATTACATACGGGCCCCCTTAATTGCTCCACCTGGTAGAAAATCCTGCCTGCCTCTCAAGGCTGCCAGGAGGAAGAAGCTTCCCCAGTAAGCCCTCATGTCACACCAAAGAAAGTTTGGGATGGCTGTGGAATAAGCAAGGCTCCTTTTTCTCGAGGGACATCCTACCCTTCTTGCCCTGCCCACTGTGAGGTGGGTAGAAGGACTGTGTCCTGGCATCTGTGGAAGCTGCTGAGTCAGCTGTACAGCCACACGGATTGGAGGAAGAAGCCCCTCCCCTCGCAATGATTCAATAGGGACTATTTCACTGCCCCAAGGCCTGGCCAGGAGGAAGTACACACACACACACACACACACACACACACACACACACACACATACACACACACACACAAGTGCTCAGAACTGAGCTCAGGTAGCCCAGCCTTGCAAGCCCAGAGCCCAGGGCACAGAAGCCTGAGGAGAGGGGTACATTCCAGTCTCTCAGTGATTTGAACATGGTGATTGTGTAGGGGAAGGGCCCCCACAGCTCTCTGGATCCCAGTGCTGGTGATCCACTCCGGGGGCCTACCCAAAGGAACTTTACGCTTCAGTCTTTTTCTGAGTCTCTGGTCTTTGCCACCTGTGTATGTGTTGGGATAAGCTCATTACTTTTCATATTAGCATAAGGAAAGCTAATTGGAATGGTGGATCAACTGCAAAATAAATGGTGTGATGCATTTACAAAGGAATGAATTATCTTTTGTTTGGAATTGTTCTGCCTGCTCTACTTTCATTAGCAAAGCTTATGGTGAGCTAAGTGTGAACTAAATTTGTTGTTTCATAATGGAATAGTATGCAGGAAGGGCCAGAAAATGCAATAGACAATAGGCATAAATAAGGTTCAAGGAGGAAGAGGTCATTTTAGGCAGATGTGTCCAGAAAAGATTTCAGATTTGAGCATTGAACTAGGCTTTGAGCCTGGGGTGATATTCTCTGACATACTTTGTAAGGGATCCTATTTCATTATATAATTTTACTATAATTTCTTTAACCAATTCTCTATTGTTGAACAATACCAGTTTATTTACTGGCTTTTGGTAAACAACACTATAATGAACATCTTAAAAAAAATTTTTTTTATTACTCATTTATTTTTGAGAGAGAGAGAGAGAGAAAGAGAGAGAGAGAGAGAGAGAGCATAAGCTGGGGAGGGGGAGAGAGAGAGGGAGACACAGAATCTGAAACAGGCTCCAGGCTCTGAGCTGTCAGCAGAGGGCCTGACATGGGTCTCGGACTCAAGAACCATGAGATCATGACCTGAGCTGAAGTCAGACACTTAACGGACTGAGCCACCCAGGCACCCTAATGAACATCCTTATATACACATTTCTATGAATTTAATTTTTTTAAAGGATTGGGTGTTTTTCTTGAAAGGGAGTTGATGAGTCAAGATTATGCACAAATGTTTTAAATCATCATTTCCTTTTTTGATTACTAAATTAATACACACTCACTATAAAATATTCAAACACAACAGAAGAGTATGGTTTTGAAAAATGTAAGTCTTCTGTAGTCCCATGTCCCAGAGATATTTTCTGATAACAGTTGGTATATATTTTTCTAGCTTTTTTCAATGAGACACTGACATGTTGTAACAGACACACCTCCAAAGACTGACTTTCCATCACACTTAGAATGGACTCCAGAGCCTGGACCTGGGTCCAGGTGGGCTGTGTGGCCCCATGTTCTACCACTCTCTCCCCTTACTTGTCCCAGCTGCACAAGTCTCCTGGCTGTTTCTAGAGCCACCTAAATATGCTACTATGACAGGTCTCGTGGTGGCCAAGCTTCTGACTGGAATGTCCTTTCCTCAAATATTCACAAGATTCCTGCCCTCTATTCAGGTTTCTGCTCAACTGTCACTATTTCTGAAGGGCCTTCCCTGACCACCTACCTAAAATAGCACATTTCATAACACTATTTCTTTTTTTTCTTTCTTTCTTCTTCTTCTTCTTCTTCTTCTTCTTCTTCTTCTTCTTCTTCTTCTTCTTCTTCTTCTTCTTCTTCTTCTCCTCCTCCTCCTCCTCCTCCTCCTCCTCCTCCTCTTCCTCTCTTCCTCCTCCTCCTTCTCTTTCTTTGTAGGATCCATGCCCAACATGGGACTTGAATTCATGATCCTGAGATCAAGAGTCACATATTCTACCGAATGAGCCAGCCAGGTGCCCCAATGCTATTTCTTCATAACACTTATCATCACTTAACATTTCATATATGTATGATTGGTTTATTGTCTGTTTTGAAAGCTCTGTAAATGCAAAGACATTGTCTTGGTCTTTGTACACCCCCAGCACCTGGAGTAGACACTGGCACGTAGTAGATGCTTGATCTATGCATGTTGAATAATTGAATAAGATGAAACGAAAGTATATTTATCATTCTAAAACCTGCTTTTTTACTTAACAGTATATCAAGGACATCTTTTCATGTCAGTATATAAATCTTTTTAGTCTTACTAAGGCTCTACAGCAGGACTGGAATTTATTTGCCCAATTCTCTCTTGATGGGCATTTGTGTTGCTTCCAATTTTTCAATATTATGGACAGTGTTACATTACACATCCTTGAGTATATATCCTTGCATGCTTTTAATGTTTTATATCCTTTATCTGAGGTGATGAAAAAACCCTGCAGGCATGAATGTCTAGCATAATGTTGGAAATGCAGACTTGGTGCTCAGAAATATCCAGGCTGTGGGTAGATTTGAGACTTCTTCATGCAGACCTGATCATTGAAGTCATAGGAATCAATGATAAAGAAGGAAATTGAGCAAAGCTCAGAGACATGAATCTTAAACAGTGTCTGCATTTAGAAGGCAGAAGGAGAGGGCAAGAAATTATTCATTCTTTTGACAAATATGTGTTGACTGGTACTTTCTAAAAGTGGGGAATACAACATGACATGAGTGACATAGACCTTGTCACTACCTTCCTGTTGCTTAGAGTCCAGTGGTGATGGGAGAAGGGCACAGGAAACAACAAAAGAAATTAAAAAATCATACTACGATGGATAGGATAGGATGGCACTGAAACACAGACTAGAGATTTTAAGGAAAGTGTTCTGGAAGTAACATTTAAGCTGAGACTAGAGTAGGTAGCAGTTAGTTAGTTAGGTGAAGGGGTATGCTCCTGAGTGGGGAAGTGTTTCAGGCTAGCAGTAGAGCACTTCTGAGGTCTAGGGGGTATGAGGGGGCATGGCACACCCAGGCACTGGGAGAGAAAGTCTGTGTGGCAGGAGAGTTGAGACTGAAGAGGATAGTAGGAAAAGATGGGATGGAGAGGTAGGCAGGAGTTCTCTGGGTCATGTTAAAGGGGTCTGCTTCTATTTTAAAGGCAATGAGGAATTTTAAGCAGGGAGGTCTTATGATCATAGTTATATTAGAAAATGACTCTGGCTCCTCTTTCCGCCATCTTTGAACCCGTGGAGGCCTGCTGGGAACAGGACTTCTGAAACGACAAATATGTCTGGAAGGTTGTGGTCCAAAGCCATTTTTGCTGGCTATAAACGGGGTCTCAGGAACCAGAGGGAGCACACAGCTCTTCTTAAAATTGAAGGTGTTTATGCCCGAGATGAAACTGAGTTCTATCTAGGCAAGAGATGTGCTTATGTGTACAAAGCAAAGAACAACACAGTGACTCCTGGTGGCAAACCGAATAAAACCAGAGTAATCTGGGGAAAAGTAACTCGTGCTCATGGAAACAGTGGCATGGTTCATGCAAAATTCCGAAGCAACCTTCCTGCTAAAGCCATTGGCCACAGAATCCGTGTGATGCTGTACCCCTCAAGGATTTAAACTAACTGAAAAGTAAATAAATAAAGGTGTAGATTTGTTCTCTTGTAAAAAAAAAAAAAAAAAAGAAAATGACTCTGGCTCACACTGCAGTCAATGGATTGAAGATGGGGTGGGGTGAGGAAATGATCAAGACTGGAGGGACTTGTTGGGAATAAAAAGGGTGGGGATGTTGGCCTAAACTAAAACAATGGTGTTGGGCATGAAGAGCAGTGAATGGATTCCAGAGGCACCTGAGTATTAGAAGGTATAATTGATAGGACTTGGTTATAAATTATATTAGGAGGAGAAGGAAAGTGAAGAATCAACAATGGTGAACAAAGATGATGAGCACTTTGTGGCTTGTGTAACTGAGATAGGAGGAGGAGCTGGTCTGGAGGTGGGCTGAGGATGGAAATTTTAGTTTTGGAGATACTGAATGTGAGGTGTATGTGGAATAGCCAAGCAGACCAAGTAGACAAAAGAGAGATATCTGGGCTAGAGGCTAACTTATATGTCTTCAGTATCCAGATGGAATTGACACCATTGTTAAATCCATGAGAGCAGGCACTTGTATATCTTCAGGGCTTAGATCAGTGCCTGACTTACAGTGGGTGTTCAATAAATACTTGTGGGGATACCTGGGTGGCTCAGTTGGTTGAGTGTCTGACTCTTGGTTTTGGCTCAGGTCATAATCCCAGGGTCATGGGATGAGCTGAGTGTGGAGACTGCTTAAGATTTTCTCTCTCTCCCTCTCTGCCCTTCTTTCTTGTGTGTACACTCTCTGTCTCTCAAATAAATAAAATTAAAAATTATTTTATTTTATTTTTTTAATAGTTTATTTTTTTATTTTTGAGACAGAGAGAGACAGAGCATGAGTGGGAGAGGGGCAGAGAGAGAGGAAGACACAGAATCTGAAACAGGCTCCAGGCTCTGAGCTGTGCACAGAGCCTGATGTGGGGCTTGAACCCATGAACCATGAGATCTGACCTGAGCTGAAGTCAGATGCTTAACCAACTGAGCCACCCAGGCGCCCCAAAATAACTTTAAAATAAATAGTTGTGGAGTGAAGGAATAGGTGAGACCACTCAGGGAAAGTGAGAAAAGAAGGAAGCTTAGGACAGAATCCAAAGGAGAGACTTGTCCATGGTGCAGAGAGGAAGCCATCATGGGAAGGGGATGCAGGAGGAGGAAGTGGTGAACAATGTCAATGCTATCAAGAATAAGTCAAGGGGCCACAAAGGTCCAAGGGATTTTCACAACAAAGAGATAATTGGTAACCTTGGTGAGGTTGTTTTACTGACACGCTGGTAACAAAAGTCTCATTTTAGAGGACTGAGGAGTGACCAGAAAGGATGTAAGAGAAGACAGTGGGCGCACACAACTCTTTTAGAAAGTTTCACTATAAACTATGTATAAGAGGAAGTGAAAATAAGGCTATTTTTAAATAAAGAAATGAAGACAATGTTTTTGTGATGTTGAGAAAGAACAGCAGAGAAGAGATTTAAGATTCAAGAACAAGTGAAGCTAATTGTTAGAGAGAGGTCCCTGAGAAGGTGGGAAAGATGGGATTTCCTTCAAGTTGGAGAAACTGCTGCAACTGGGTCAAGGAAGAGACAAATGTTTCATTTTGACCAGAAAAATGATGGTTTTTCAGATTTGCAGGTGGGAAGTTGGGGGTATTTGTCTGATGGCTTCTCATCTCTTTTGAGGCCACCAAACAAGGGCAGGAATGTCTATAAAGGAAGGAGAAACAGTCACAGAGAGAGGACCACCAAGGAGACAGAGAAAGTCACCAGAGCACAGCATCACATAGAGGAGAACCTGAAGAGAGATGAAGCACTGAGTCTGGTAGATTGGAATTCGTAATTGAGAAGTTCTGGAAACTGATGATAGAAGGTGGACCCTCCACTACAAGGATTAAAGAAATGAGTAGACATGGGAGAAGGGAAGGCAGCAGTTATATGTGACCAGAGAGAATCCTGGAAGGGGAAGACAGGAGTGGAATGAGTACTAAAGCTCATTTGAATTTAATTCAAGATTTAAAGATTTTTTAAAGTTTATTTATTTTTGAAGGAGAGAGAGCATGAGCATGAGTGGGGGAGAGGCAGAGAAGGGGAGGGAGGAGAGGGAGAGAGAAAGAATACCGAGCAGGCTCAGCATGGAGCCCAATGGTGGCTCGAACTCACGAGCCGTGAGATCATGACCTGGTATGACCTGGTAAGCCATCCAGGTATTCCTGAGTTTAATTCGATATTAAAAAGAACACACACACACACACACACACACACACACACAAACGGAAGTTTGAAGACAGGGCAGGAGCCACTGGTGAAGGAGGGTTTGAAATGTTGGAGAAAGGACAGAGAAGCCAGACTGAGATGAAATCAAAAGTTTGGCAGAGGAGTTAGTCCTCAAAATGTGGAGAAATCCTTCTCTTTTGTGACAGAAAAGAACCTGGAGAGGATTGGTACACCGGCAGAGAAGCATACTGAAGTGGAAACATGTTGTTGTGATTTATAATAAGAAATATGTATTTGGAGTTCATCCTGCTTCCTGGCATGGATTTCCAAAAACCCTTGTAATTTCCTAAGTGATAAGAAAACTAAGAGCATCATCTGTTCTGATGAGGCAATTCTGGGTGGTCTCCTGGGTGGGGGCTGGTCACCAAAAAGACCAAGCCCTCATTCGAAGCTTAGATTTTTGGCCCTATCCCTTGTCCTCTAGAGGGGGGAGACAGGCTAGAAACAGAGTTAATGATTGATCATGCCTATGTGAGGAAGCCTCCATAAAATCCCAATAGTATGGAGTTTGAAGAGCTTCCAGGCTGGCCAACACGTCCATGCCAGGAGGGTGACACATCCCAACTCCACAGAGACGGAAGCTCCTGCCCTCAGGACCCTCTCAGGTATTGTGCTAAGTATCTCTTCATCTGGATGTTCATCTGTCTCCTTTAATAACATGGTAAATGTAAGTAAGCATTTCTCTGAGTTCTATAAGCCACTCTAGCAAATTAATCAAACCTGAAGAAGGGGTCTTTGGAAGCTCTGATTCATAGTGGTCACTAAGAAGCACAAATTTTAACTGGCCTCTCAGGGAAGAGGGCAGTCTTATGGGACTGAGCCCTGACCAGATGTTATCTCCACGTAGTTAGTGTCAGAATTGAATTAAATTATAGGATATTCAGCTGGTATCCAAGACTTGCTTGTTATTGTGGGGAAAAAACTCCACACATTTGGTGACCAGAAGTGTCAGATGTGAAATATTCTGTGTAAAGTAGACTCACAGGGAAGAAAGACATAGTAGGGAAGAATTGGGTTTTTCCTTTTATGCCTACCTAACTCAGTGAAATCCCGAAGTCCTAGTAGGTGTGTGTGTGTGTGTGTGTGTGTGTGTGTGTGTGTGTGTGTGTGTGTATGTGTGTATAAACCAGTTCTTTTTTTTTTTTAATATTTTTTTATTTATTTCTAGGAGAGAGAGAGACAGCGTGAGCAGGGGAGGGTCAGAGAGAGAAGGAGACACAGACTCTGAAACAGGCTCCAGGCTCTGAGCTGGCAGTCAGCACAGAGCCCGACGCGGGGCCCGAACCCACGAACCGCGAGATCATGACCCAAGCGAAAGTCGGACGCCCAACCGACTAAGCCACCCAGGCGCCCCGTGTATAAACCAGTTCTAAAGTGTATAAGAAAGCAAAGCATCTAGAATAACCAAAATAGTATTGGAAAAGAAGAACAAAATGAGGGAACTCAAGCTATGTGTGTTCAAACTTACTCTAAAGCTACAGTAATTGAGGTGCTAGGGTATTGGGGTAAGGATAGTTATATACATCAAAACTGAAAGATGGTCTAGAAAAAGACCTATATTTTAATGGCTACATAATTTTGACAGCATGGCCAACTCATTTCTATGGTACAATGAGAGGTTTTTCAACTGATGATGCTGGAACAGTTGGATTTCCATACTAAAAACACGAACTTTGGAGGCACCTGGGTGGCTCAGTCAGCTAGGTGTCCAACTTCGGCTCAGGTCATGATCTCACAGCTCATGGGTTCTAGCCCTGTGTTGGGCTCTGTGCTGACAGCTCAGGGCCTGGAGCCTGTTTCAGATTCTGTGTCCCCCTCCCCTCTCCCTCTCTGCCCCTCCCTCACTTGTACTCTGTCTCTCTCTCTCTCAAAAATAAACATTAAAGAAAAAGAGAACATGAACTTTGACCAGCACTTCACATCATTCACAAACATTAATCTGAGAGAAATCATAGACCTAAATGTAAAAGATAAACTATAAAGCTTCTAGAAGGATAAATAGGAGAATATCTTCGTAATCTCTGAGTAGTCAAAGGTGTTTTGGGACAGCTTACCGAAAACAATAGCTATCAAAGAAAAATATCAATGTATAAGATCACAACAAAATTACAAATTTATGCACCCTTGAGAAAAAAAAATAAAGCATTTCTGCAGCTTAATATAAGAGCAGTAACCCAATTAAAGAGGATGGGCAGACACTTCATACAAGATATACAAATGGCCGGTAAGCATGTTAAAAAGGGCTCACTGTCACTAGTCAGCCAGGAAATACAAATTAAAACAAATATACACCACTAGAATGGCTAAAAATAAAATACAATACCAAATGTTGATGAGGATGTGGAGCAACTGGAACACTCATACGCTATTTTGGAAAACAGTTTGGCAGTTAGTTTCTCATAGAGAAGCGCATGCACATACTGTGAACCAGCAATTAAATTTCTAGGCTTTGTCCACAAAAATACTTATAGAAGAATGTTCTGGGCTCTGCTGCCTAATTAGCTGAGTGGCCTTAAGCCTGCTACTTTACTATTCCATACCTCTTTCCTCTAATGTAAAATAGGGTTAATATCAGTGTGGTGAATAATCTGAAGCGGAAATCATAATGCCATGTACATAGCATCCTTCTGAGAAAAGTAGCACCAATAGTCTTTTCCCAGTGTGGCTTGTGCAGCATTCTTTGCTGGTGGCCCACCTTGACTCCATTGGGTCCAGAAGACAAGATGAGGTCTGGGGCACAAGCTGGACACAAACACACAATGAAGGTCTTGGCTGGGCCAGAACTGAAGTTGGATTTGTCTGGCAAAAGGAGTATGGGTCCCTCAGTTCCCCACTTCCTCTGAGGACCTGTTTCTACCAAAGAATTCCAAGGGAAAGAAAGCTTGAGCAGCATTTGCATTTGGGATTCAGTAGAAAGTCTGAGAGCTTTCCACTCTATGGGAGACGTTAGGGTCCCTGAGAAAGCGTTTAACATAAATGAAGAAAGACCCAAACCCAACCATGGGAAGGGGAGGTGTCCATGTGACCTTATAGTGAGCAAGCCTGTATTTGAGAGAAGGAAAGTATCAGTGTTGTGATGGACTCTTTAGCTTCCCATCAAGACAGTGACTCAATTCTCCTTGCCAGAGATAGTGTTAAGAATAGGCATGTACCCAATTCTGGCCAGTGAGGTATGAATGGAATTCTACAGGGCACTTTTGGAAAGTTTTTGTGCTTCTAAGAAGCAGATACAGGAAGAGTGTCTTTTTCTTCCTCTAGCTATTATTGTATCTGGTGAAGATATCTTATTACCGCAAAGGGAATCAGCTGGAGGACAAAGCCAACATCTTGAGGACAGAAAAAGCAGAAAGTTAAAGACAACTTGGGTCCCTACTACTTTGAGCCTCTCATTGGACTACACCTGGAGCCCACAACTTCTGCAATTCCCTTCAGTGAAATAATGTATTTCCTTATATATTTGAATCTGGGTTTTCTATTACTTGCGGCTAATGCCTCCTAACCAACAGTCCAAGAATTGGACTGGAATTCTTATATTAGCTGAGGAGAGCTTAGCACTAATAAGATTTGAGTATTAAGAAGATGTAACTGGTATCTTCACAGACTGGTGGCACCAGTACCCTGGGGTCATTCATGCTTCTATACGTGTCAAGTGTGACTCTTACTACACAACCCAGCTGAGCTAGGAATATTTTATTCCTCTGCTTTTTTCCCTTTAATCAAAATAAATCTGACTCTGAACTCCCAGTCCTGTTCAGTGAGTAGAAATTTATTTAGTCATTCTGGGAGCTCAATCCCTTGAAAATTGTGCCTAATTGGACAACAGTGTAGAGGCATCTCACTCATCTGCTGAGAGTCCATACTTTGGTGCCTCAGGTCTCATCCACTTTGGTGATTTTAGTGTTTCTGAGTCATACTTTAGGGCCCAGGGATCTTTGTTGAGGTTGGAAACCCAATGCTTAAGGCCTTGTATCCCCTGAGATCTGGCCCTTAACCAAGGCTCTGATGGGCTCTGTTCTTGTAATCAGAGTTGTTTTCTAACTCTGGACTCTGAGCACACTTCTTTCTCTTTTCTGGTCCTTCAAAGCTCTCCTGCTTCCACCCTCCTTCTCCCTCAGGGTGTCTGCATCATCTCATAAATGAGCCAGGGCTTTTTACCAAACAGAAGATCTATTAGCTTCAAGCAGCTTCTGCTTTCAGTCCTGCAAGAATTCCTAAGGCAAGAAAAAACAAAAAGCCTGACTAACAGTGCCTGCTTGTAAAGAGAAGGCAATGGAAAAATACAGCAAATTTATTAATATGGCAATTATCTTGTCACAGGTACCTCAGAGGTGACAGAGGAGAACTCAGCCCAATAGAGGGCTGGCTCCATGCTGAGTGGCAGCCAGCCAACCAGTGAGAGTGGCACAAAGAGAAAGAAGGTGGATCCTGAGCACTGCTGGGGAAACTCTCCTGGTAACTTGCAAAACCTGCCTCACAGTCTGGAATTGAAAGCCTGGCAACCAAGTGCTTCTTCCCAGCTGCCACTTTTGTACCTTGTCCCTGGGTGTTCTTGAAAATACATTTTCATTCCCACAGTGTTCTCTCTGTCTTTGCCTTGTGGTCACATGGAGCTATAATAAATGCTAACCTATGAGGGAGTGGAAAGGATCCAATGGGATAATGTACATGAAAGGTCTTTGAACTGTTCAACAGTTAGGGAGGCCCCAGCATCTCGTCCAGGGCTGGAGCCACTCCTGGTCTTCCCCAGCCTCCTTGGTGAAGGTTACCTTTGTTAAGGCCGTGGTGGTCCCCATAAGCAGGTATCTGCCATGGCCCTCCAGGTGGCCATGAGACTCCTGAGCTTCTGGACTTGCCCCCAGGTAAACAAGGGCAGCAGAAGTACATGCTGGATTTAGACAGTATATTCCCACCTAGCCGAAAGGACCTTTGAGACCATTAAGGGCAACTCCCTAATTTTATAGATAAGAGCCCTGAGGTTAGAAGGCCAGGGGACTTGGCTAAGGTCAGGTGAAGACATAAAAGGACAACATCAGGGTGTGGGCTCTTTGTTCCCAGTCTTCCCTTGTCATCCTAATCTCCCAATCCATTTTTTACCCCTTGATCCTGACTGTCCCCTCGGTGCCTTGAATGATTGACCTACACTATCTCGTGGCTGCCTTTGCGGGCAGCACACCTCCTATAGAAGGCTCTCTCTGGGATTTGGGGCTGCAAGATGATTAATCCAAGGAGAAGAAAGGTATGTAGAGCCCACAGGACTCAGAGCATTTTTAGAAGGAAATGGGACTGTGGATCACTCAGAAGACAGCCCTGGGCATTTCTTAGTTTACAGGTATCTTCTGGGCATGCTCACAGGTGACTTTCAAACCAGAAGCATTTCAGCCTGAAGATGACCTTCAATCAAACCACGGAGTCAACAGGTCTTGGGTTTTTTGACTCCTATTGTCTTGACTGATCTAACAAATACCTCAGGGAATTCTGATGCAGGTAACCTATAGAGTACACTATCTAAGAAACCCTGGTGTATGGGTTGGTGAACTTGGGCAAACCCCTTACCCACCATAATAGGGGTGAGACTATCCCACTTCATAGCATGGTTGTGAGGATTACACAAGATGATGGAACGTAAAGTCTTTAGCACAATACCATGCACATGGGAAGCACTCAACACATGTTCACTGTTATTGCTACTATGATTATTTTAATTGGGTCACTGTTCAGCTAGTGACCTTGGTATTGCTGACTGCTTGAAATCTCTGCCTGGTCTGAGAGATCTGTTAGTCCTCTTCTTCAAGCCTCTACTTCTCAATCCTATCAAATAGATTTCTCATCACTTGCTCCCCAGGATAGACTAAAATGCCAAGACTGTTTCTGCTCCCTCTCCACTCCTCTGACACACACACACACACACACACACACACACACACACACAACCTGTGCTTCAGCTCTGCACATTGCCTCATGTAAAATCTAGTTGTCAAGGTGTTGAGGGTGTTAATAGAAGTTGTCTTTGGGTGGGCGAGATTGTAGGTGGGTTTTTAGAATTCCCTTTCTTTGCTTGTCTGTATTTTCTGATTTGTTTGTCATGGGCATGTACTGCATTTGTACCAAGACAGTATTATTTTTAATTTTTATAAACTCTGCTCACTATCTCCAGGAAACTTTCCCTGAAGGATGCTATTGCATTCTGAGCACTCCTTTGAACTCCCTACCCCCCTCGGCACTTCTTTGTGCTCTGTACTACATTTGCATTCTCTTGTGAGTTGTTCTGCAGATGCTCTTAAAGGGGTTTTGTATCTGTGAACATGCAGTAGGCAGACACCTAGAGGGTAGAGGCTGGATCATCTCTTCCATAGAAACAGCTAACTTCGGCTCTCCATTCTTCCCTCTGAACCATTAAGCCTGTGACTGAGAGAAGTCAAGGGTGCTTGATCTATCCAGCTAAACTTCCTGTTGTTCCCATTTCACAGCCCCTGACATGAAAGCTAATGGCAGAGTGCAGTTTCTGGGGAGCCATGGTGCGTACACAGGGCAGCTTTCAGCAGGAATTGGCTGTGTCATGGAGCTTGGGGCAATGCCTTAGCTTGGGCATGAATTTAACCTAGATCTTGCAAAATCTCCACACAGAGTCTCCACTTGTATGACACACACACACAGAGAAAACAGTGAGGGGCAGGAGAGGGTGAGGGCCACACAGTATATGGAATTGCTGGGAGCATCATATTAAGGGGAACAGTCTGGGAAATCTTCAGAAAGCATGTAAGTCTTGGATAGATCTGAAGGGATGGGTGAAGATATGGAGGGGTAGGGTGGGAAGAAAGGCAGAGGTGGAGCACAATACTGAGAGGGATGGCATCAGGTTAGGAGCTGGCTGATGGGTTAAATGGTTAGAAGCTCAAGCTCTCGAATCAAAAGATGTGGATTTGAGTTACTAACAAACTATGTGATCTTGGGAGTTTCTTGCCTTCAACAGGTCTGGGTTTTCTTATCTGTATAATACAGCTAAAGGCAGTTCCTTACCATTAGAATTTTTATGAGGAATTAATGAAATAATACTTATAANAGGTCAAGGAGGTTGTTTCCTGCTTTCTCCTCTAGGGTGTTGATAGTTTCCTGTCTCACGTTCAGGGCCTTTATCCATTATAAAATGCATTTTAAACACACAGTAAATGCTAGCTAAGGTTACTGCTCTTATTTATTATGTATATTTGGCATTTGTTTTCCAGAAGACTCTCATTGCACATCCATCCAGGCCTTTCTTTCCCATGCATTTGTTTACCTGCATTCATTCATTTAGGGCATATATTATTATTATATGTAACAATTATGTATAAGTGCACATATATATTATATATAATCATAATATAATAGGTAACATTTAAATAGCATATTGTACGTCAAACATTGTTCTAAGTACTTTATATATATGAAACTCATTTGATCTTCCCAATAATGCTTTGGAGTAAGTACTATTATCATCCACATTTTAACTAGGATGAAATCGAAATACAGAGAAGTTAAGCAGTTTGCCCAAGGTCACATAATTTGTAAGTGACAAAACTAGAATTTTGGTTCTAAGGAATCTGGTACAGAATCCAGACTTTTAACTCCTTGGCTGTTGAACATCCATGCTATTTTCAAAGACTCTGGGAAGAACTGAAGGACCAAAGTATGAACTCAACACTAGTCTGCAGGGAGATGGTAACCAGGAAGAGGGACAAGATACTTACAATAAGATCAGACCCACCCGAGGGGGATCATGCTGCCTGGAAGTCTAGGTAGAACCCAGGCAGGCCTCTGGACATGCCTGGATTGTCAGCTGTGACCAGTTTGCATATCAGATGACATCCTTATTGTAGGCTCTCCAAGACCCCATTAACTTATGCGCCGCTTATACCTCTTGGCCACAGTTGGTGTCACCTGTCCCATGGAAGGCTGGATGACATAATGTGATTGGATGGGTATAAAAACCCACCCCACGACTGGCTGAAAAAATAACTCAAAGTACAAAGCCTCCTGAATATGGGTTGAGTCATTGCCCCATCGGGTCATTGAATCATTCACTGGCTGGCTATTTTTTAGTTCTGTGCACTGTGCTGGATATTACACTGAAAACATGTTTCTCTGCCCCCTTCCTGGGTACACTTCCCAAATCCCTAGGATTATCCCACTTAGCCCTTTCCAGCTTTAAACAGCTTATGCTTTGGTATAAAGATTTAGAATGTTGGCGCTAAAAAGATTCTAGATGGTGGTATCCTGGAGCTGGCTCATACTAACTTGTAAGAACCGATTGTTAAATTTTCCAGAGTTTTGCAAGCCAATTGCTAACACAGCTATTATCAAAAATTACATCATATAAACTTACAGTTGAATAAATTATATTCAAAGCAAAGGTAATAAATACTCAAAACTCATTGCTTCATAATTACTTTTCCACATGGGATGCCACTGCATGCCCAACTTTGCATTCAGCGACATGACATTGGTGGCTTGAGTGGCAGTATTTACACCACAGAAATCAGCAAACACTGCAAATCAGCACTCCCCACTCCCCAGACTATATTAAACATTTCCCTGCACACTGGCCCTAGAGACAATCACATCTGGCAATTTGCACTACGTTTCCGCCAAGGAGATCCCCTGAGAGTCCTTGGCTGCTGCCTGAAGGAGGAAGCAGAGGAGGTGTTGGGCAAAGTGAGAGCAGGTGGGGCTCTCCCCATCGCCACAGCCCCGAACTAGGCCAGGGACATATTTGTTTGTTTTTAATATAAACTTATATACAAGAGTTTGTCTGAGTGAAGTTCTTTCTACAGTTAAAAATAATGGACAGTGACTAATTACAGTCCAGGAAACGGAAATTTTTACAGTTCAGATCCGGAGGAGAGAAGTGACTTACTGTAGGTCTTGCAGAGCCTCGTCCACTGAGTTATGGGAGGGAGCCAACACTAGAGGCTCCTCATAGCAGGAGATAGGCTCCCGCAGACACTCATGGGAGTGGTCCTCAGAGCTCCTCCCAGATGAGTGGTCCTCCCAAAACAGTGTTCCAATCAAGGACACTGGGTTATGGACTCCCAACCAAGCCCTGCGGGTGCTTTTCTCACAGAACAAAAATCCCTCTTGATACCTCTGAAAGACTGGCTGCGTTTCTGGATCCATATTCCCTGATGTGAGGCCAAGTTGAAAATCTTACCCTCACAAACAGGTTTTTACATTTGCTCCCAACTTTTAATTGGGGAAATATGCTTGAAGCCTTAACAAACAAAGGAAACAAAACAGCTGTTTTTTATGACTCAAAGGCAGAAATGGATGTCAAGTTCGGCTGGAGAGTAAGTGGATGTGAGTGGCAGTAGGGGTGTGGTTGACGGGAGAGTGGAAGGCAGGCGGCACGGGGAGCGAAGAGAAAAAGAAAACTTTAAAAGAACAATTTTTAGGAGTAAGAAAATTTAGCTACAGGTGTCAATGAGTGTCCAATTTCCTGAGACTTCTAAAGTCTTACGAATTGCTTCCTTCTAGCAAAACCTGGCCTCATGTGTTATCTGTCAGTTTTGCTTTAAAAAAATTTTTTTTAATGTTTATTTATTTTTGAGACACACACACGCACGTGCGCGTGCACATGTGCATGAGAGGGAGAGGGGCAGAGGGTCAGGGAGACACAGAATCCAAAGCAGGCACCAGGTTCCGGGCTGTCAGCACAGAGCCCAAGGTGGGGCTTGACCTCATGAACAGCAAGATCAAGACCTGAGACAAAGTCCAATGCTTAATCGCTTAATCGACTGAACCACCCAGGCGCCCCAGTCAGTTGTGCTTTCTTATGCAATCCACTTTACACAGTGCCCAGTGAGGACATGGATGTATTGCACAAACACATCCTTGTAGTAACGCCACAACGAAGAAGTCTGCAATAGGTGTTGTATGAATTTACTAGGGCTGCCATAATAATATACCACAGACTGGGTGGCTTAAACAACAGAAATGTATTTTCTCACAGTCCTGGGGGTTAGAAGTTCAAGATCAAGATGTGGACTGGTTTGGTTTTTCCTGAGGCATCTCCTTGTCTTTCAGGTGGCAAACTACGTGCTGTGTCCTCACATGTCTTTTGTGAGTGTATGTCTGACATCTCTGTGTCCACATTTCCTCTTCTAAGGACCCCAGATTAGATGAGAGCTCATCCTAATAGCTTCATTTTACATTAGCCATCTTTTTATAAACTTATCTCCAAATACTCTTACTTTTTTGAGGTAACTCAGATGTCTGAAGTGATTCATACATTGAGGTCAGGACTCTGATTTATGAATTCAGGGGATACAATTCAGCACATAACAAGTATTTAGTAATCATTTATCCTATAGTACATGAGAAGGATCCCAGTCACATACTTGAATATTAATGGTGTC
>NW_027530512.1:4145436-4412356 GCF_008692635.1 Crocuta crocuta | reverse complement strand
GCCCCCCCTCCCCACCCCGGCATTGACATTGAGAGATTTTATCATGTACATAGATTCACTGACATGCATTGGACTGGGAGCTCATCAGGTAAAGTACCTAAAAAAGAAAATCTCATGTTGGCTTAAAGAATTTTCAAAGTTCTATCTCTCCTCCAAACTACGTTTTTGTCTGTGATTACAGGAGTTTATTTTCATAGGTGGAAAGTACTCAAAGGATTTGCAACATTAGCAGAAGCTACTGATGACATGGAAATGGGTGTAATGACTGAACGTGGCTGAAAGTAGTAAAAAAAGAGGCTATTGATCAAGGTGAACAGGGCAGGTGAAGGTCAAACTGTCCCATCTAAAACATGTATTCAGTACTTTCTGTTGTGCTGTATCACCCATTCCTTCATTCTTTCCTGAATCTATTAGTCTTTGCCAGGCATCTAGAATGGGCTGGGCAGCTGCAGATACACAGGTGAGTGATGTTATCAAGTCCCTGCTTTTAAGAATTTATGGCTTAGCTATGTTAACTATTAAAAAATGATTCAAATAAACAGTCTTTACAAACAGAAAGGATCCAACAGGAATTAGGAAACCACCTCTGGGGCCAGACTATGCCTGCAAGATCTGCCTAGGCAAAAATGGGTGCCCACTTCCTGATTCTCTGTACTCAGGAAGCTGGAGATGGGGTACTGGTCCAGTGCCTCCAGCCATGTTTGCCAGGAAACAGCTGACAAAGCAGACCAGAGTCTCCTCTCGTATCTCAAGAGGCTGCTTCTGTTGTGCAGTTTTCCACGTGGGAAGAGCTCTTTTAGAGCAACACCCCTGTCCTCCCTCCTTCCCTTCACATACTCCTTCCCAGGGGAGGTGGAATGACATCGCTGATTGGCAAGTTGGGAGAAGACATTTGACATGCATGCACCAGTCCCCACCTCTTCTCTTTCTCTTGGGAGTAAGTTGCCTGCTGGGAATGCGTTTTCTGCTCTGCATTTCTAGGGAAAAGGTTTCCCCTGCCAGGGAGGAATGTGGTTTCCCAGCATTGCCTGTGCCTGGCTGGGTAAATTGGCCTGATGTTGGAGTTCAGTGTTAGGAAGCTTACTTGGCTATAGTAACACTTGCTAATACAGATTTATCGGAAATAAAGGTAATGGTTTGAATTTGATACGCCAACTTTTCCTTTTCTTTTTCTTGTTTCCCTGCTGATTCAAGAATCTGGTGTGGAAACTACATCTGGTGACGTGGATTCAAACTCTCCTTGTGCTTCTGTCTGTCCTGATGCCTGCTGTTGGTATGATTCTCAGTCGCTCTCGAAGTATTTCACACCTATTCTCATGTGATCATTATAACAGCCTGTTGACAAGGGCAGGATTTATTAGCTGGGGAGCTAAGGCTGCAACTATTAGTGCTTCCAACCTATTCCATATTGTGATACTCACAGGAAGTTGGGACAAAAAAGTATGCATATACATATGTACCAATCTATGTGTCTGTACCCATATCCATGCCTCGCCAGGGAAAAATGATGAGGCTGCTGGCATCAGAGGTGACAAGCTCAGAGATCTTGGTTACCCTAGGCCTTACCTGCCTATTGCAAGCAGCGAGAAGAGCAATATATAGGCATATCTGTAAACCCATTCCTTGCCCACCAGTTGGGAAGTTCTAGCTTAGAGAAGCATGCTAACTAGTTCAAGGCCACAAAGTTAATACACAGAAATTTGAACCCAGATCCTCTGAGTCTAACTCTAAAGAGTCTCAAATATGGTCTGAAATGAGGGAGGCAGATGTTAACATCATTCGTGTTCACTGTAGCCTGCCGGGTCAGGGAAAGTTCAAAGCGATGGCCTTTTATTCCGGTCTGTGTCTACTGGCCCAATCCCTATCCAGGGATGTAGTCTGCCTCCTATCAGGTCTCCTCCCTCCTGAATTGGAGCAGATGTTTCTAGTTACTTTCTGGAGAAGGGAGTTCAGGGGAGTCTGGGAGAAGGGAGTCAAGGGAGTTCAAGTTCTCTTGATCTGGTTTAGCGCTCCGCCCCGAGGAGGCAGTACCTACTGGATAGCTAAGGCACTTCTCTGCTTCTAAATACAGGCAAAGCCCTCATCTCTACCATGATGAAAACAGTAGATGGTCCATTAATTTAAAATATTATTTAGGGGCGCCTGGGTGGCTCAGTCAGTTGAGCATCTGACTTCCGCTCAGGTCAGGATCTCACAGTCCATGGGTTCCAGTCTCATATCAGGCTCTGTGCTGACAGCTCAGAGCCTGGAGCCTGCTTTGAATCCTATGTCTCCCTCTCTCTCTGTCCCTCCCCTACTTTGCTCTGTCTGTCTCTCTCTCTCTCAAAAATAAATATTAAAAAATTTTTAATAAAATATTATTTAAAGGGTAACCATGAGAAACATACCTTAAACTTCTTATTTTAACTTAAAACATATCCAGGTATGTTCAGGCACCATTTTTTAAAAGTAGGATCAAGGCATTTTCTTGGTGCAGCCTTCTATTAAGTAGAGTTTGTTTTATCTTACTTGTATTTACTATACTAAAAATCCATTTAGCCTATATATAAGCAGGTCCTACATATAAATGTGTTCCTTCTATGCACCTGACATCTTTGAGGTGCTGGAGATATAGCAGGGAACAAGATAAAGTCTACATGCTTGTGGAGTTTACATTCTGTTGGAATCTTTGGTAAGTTCCAGTTCAGGTTTCTTTAAAGCAGAGGGAGAACTTAAAGACACAAGACAATCAGAGTTGTCATCCTAAGATGTTTATGGTTTTCCCCCAGTCTTTCTCAAATCCCTTTCCCAAACGAGTTCAATATGATTTTTTGGTGTGACTTGTCCTTATCAAGCCTTTACAAAACATAAAATGTTTTCATAGGAACAAGAACTCTTTTTTTAATTAAAAAATTTTTTTGAGAGAGAGAGAAAATGCACCAACATGGAAAAGGAGCAGAAGGAAGGAGGGAGAGAGAGAGAGAGAATGAGTCCCAAGCCGGCTCTGTGCAGAGCCCAACATGGGGCTTGATCCCACAATCCTGGGATCATGACCTGAGCCGAAGTCAAGAGATGAATGCTCAGCTGACGGAGCCACCCAGGCTTCCCAAGAACTCTTTCTTTGTACTCCTATTTCATTGGTTTTCACAATAATTAAGTTACATAATCAGAATTGCAGAGACAACAGGCAGAACTGTGGGAACAAATGGCACTGACCCGTTGGGAGTGCTCAGCTCAGTTTGTGGGAACAGAAGCACTTGAAGTATCTCTGCTACTCAAGCATCTGGCATGCCGGGGGCACGCCGGGTTTTACAGAGGAAGCAGAGAGCCTCTGTTAACCTGGCGACTTGGTCAGGAGGAGGTCAATTTTTTTTTTTTTCTAATAGGTGTTTTTATTTTTTTTTTTTAATTTCACTTACACATTCTTTATTTCTATTTATAAAAGTACAATTGATTTTTTTTTAACAAATAGTTTATTGTCAAATTAGTTTCCACATAACACTCAGTGCTCATCCCCGCAAGTGTCCTCCTCCATGCCCATCCCCCCCAGGAGGAGGTCAATTTTAAGAGCTTCTGCCACACTGACTCACCCGTCCTCTCCAGACCAAATACATGCTGATCTTCGAGAGTGCTGTATCTTATTAAAAGGCTCAAGTACTTATTCCAAAGCTTTACAGAGGTGGGGGAAACTAGGAGTTATGCCTAGGTTTTACTGTTTTTATAAAACTGCATATTTCTCTTTCTGCTATGGCTTGGCCCCTATTTTCCGGGCCTGGATTTCATGGTAAAGAGCCCTCCTATTTATGAGCTGAAAATGTCCCTTCCAGAACCATTCCTGACAAATGGTGCAGCATTCAAGTAGCCGATCTCTGACAACCACCTGTCTCCCCAGTAGCAGAGGGGAAGTACTCAGTTCATTCTCTATGATAAATGCCTGCTCGAGGGGAGAGCCAGTTGTCCTCTCATGTGGATAAGGATGGGAAGAGAGCATGTGCCCGTGTGTCCTGACACCAGCACACCAGGAAGAGCAAGCCCTGTGAGGAACAAACAGGCGCAGTAATAATGATGAGAAGTGAGTGATGAAGGTTGTTCAGTGTCCCACAGTGCTCCTAAAAGGACAGTGACATGATAGAGATTATTTAATCAGATCTGCTTAATGTTACAAATACGGAACCTGAGACACTTGAGGAAAATGACTTGCAGAAGACAGAGCTAGCCCGAGGCAAAGCGGGAGTAAGAAGTCTCTGACATTCTGTCATTCGTTCCCTCTACTACATCTGCTGTTCTCCAAGGAGGGTCTGTAGACTTCTGGGGGGTCCCTGCAACACTTCTGAGGGGTTCATGAAGTTAAAATGATTCTCATGGGGCCGCCTGGGTGGCCCAAAGCCTCTGTCTCCCTCTCTCTCTGTGCTTCCCCCTCTCGCACTTTCTCTCTCTCTCTCTCTCAAAAATAAACATTAAAAGAAAAGATTTTCAGTGCACCTGGGTGGTTCAGTGGGTTAGGTGTTGGACTTTGGTTCAGGTCATGATCTTGGGTTGTGGGTTCGAGCCCCACATCAGGCTCTATGCTGACAGCTCAGAACCTGGAGCCCGCTTTAGATGCTGTGTCTCCCTCTTTCTCTGCCCCTTCTCTGCTCATGCTTATGCGTGCTCTCTCTCTCAAAAAATGAATAAACATTAAAAAAAAGATTTTCATACTAATACTATGATTGTGTTGCCTGTTGTGCTATGTTAACATTTGCACTGAAGATACAACAAGCAATGGTGGGTAAAACCAGCTTCTGAGCACAAAGTGAGGCAGGCGTCAAGGTGTACTAGTCATCATTGCCACACACTCACTTTAAAAACAAATGCCAATTTCACTTAAGGATGTCCTTGATGAAGCAGTAAAAATGATTACTCTTTTATTTATTTTTTTAAAAATGTTTTATTTACTTTTGAGAGAGTACAAGCAGGGGAGGGACACAGGATCCAACACAGGCTCTGCAGTGACAGTAGTGAGCCTGATGCGGGGCTTGAACCTGTGAGCTGCAAGGTCATAACCTAAGCCAAAGTCAGACACACAACTGACTGAGCCCCCCACATGCCCATGATTAGTCTTTTTAAATACCAACACTTTCCATAATATTCTGTGTAACAAAATGGGGAATATGCGTAAATACTTTTATTGCATTCTGAGGTATGATAGTTATCCCTAGGAAATGTGCTGAGGCGATAAACCTGTGAGTTGAACTAGCCATTTTTTTCATGGAGCATCTTTTCTTTCCTTCTCTCTCTCTCTTTCTTTGCTTGAAAGACTAAATGACAAAGAGTACTTTTTCAGACTGGGTATTTGGCAGATATTTTCTCTAAACGAACAAAGGGAGTCTGTCACTTTGAGGAAAACAACTGATGGTATTTGTTGCCAATGATAAAATTTGAATTTCCAAGGGAAAATGAAAATGAGAATTTTGGAAAACTTGTATCTACTTACTGTGGAGCGTGACAGCTTCCTAATATTTGAGGACTTCTAATGAGATGGATGGTGATATATTAATGAATGCGATTTTTTTTATATTGTATAATGAAATTATGAACATTTGGAATATTTGTATAACTCAATAAACTGGCATTTTCCAATGACTAATGCACGGTATTACACATTCATACATGGGTAAAAGATCCAATCAAAGTTCACAATAAAGCAATGGATTTTAAGGTAACAGTGTACAAAAAATTGTATGCTTTCAGATTTCACATTGCAACTAACCTTTAACTTGCTACATTTTGGTGCAGCATCGAAAAGAATATCCAAAATTATTCAAAAGACTATTAAGTACTGTTTTTCCAGCTATTATCTGGGTAAGGCCAGACTTTCTTCATATATTTCAACCAAAATAACATATTGCAACTGATTGAGTACAAATGTAGATATGGGAATTGAGTCACCTTCTATTAGTCCAGACATTTTTTAAAAATTGCAAAAATGTAATACAGTGTTACTCTTCCTACTAATTCTTTTTTATTTTGGAAGTTTTTTTAAATAAAAATATGTTATTTCTATTATGGTAAAATATGTCATTTATGTAAACATGTAATGGATTTATTTTTGTTATTTTTAATTAATGAATAAACATTTCAATAAACATTTTCTACTGATCGACATAATCTACGTAAATTTTAAGAGTGTAAAGTGGTCCTAAGACTAAAAAGTTTGAGAACTGCTACATTATACCAGGCTGTCTTCCAGAAAGTGGACTGGAGGAGGTACTTCCTTCCCGTTTACACAAATAAGCCAATGCTATTATTGTTTTATTTCATCGTACTTTATTTTTATTTTACTTTATTTTATTTTAATGCTTATTAATTTTGAGAGAAAGAAAGAGAGAGAGAGAGAGACGGGGGGGAGGGGCAGAGGGAGAGGGAGAGAGAGAATCCCAAGCAGGCTCCTTGCTGTCAGCTCAGAGCCAGACGTGGGGCTCCATCTCACAAACCGTGAGATCATGACCAGAGCCAAAATCAAGAGTCAGACACAATCACCCAGGCACCCCACTACGGTTTTTATTTTAATCCAACCAGCCCTCTTCCTAGAGAATGGTTAAGAAGTTAAAAAAACTTCAAAAGAACTACAGATTCTTGAAATCGAAGAACCAAAACAACGGGAGAAGGCAGCAGAAGCAAATAAAAGTTTCTCCAGAGCTGTACAAGGCTGACCGGGACTCCCCTCTCTGCAGCCTGGTTCAACCTCATGCCCACTCCCTAAGCCTCAACCCTGTCCAGGAATGCTGTTCTCTGGGGCCTTGAAACATATGTGGATGTGTTAAAGCCTTAGGCTGCTCCACACCCCACATCCCTCGCTCTTGGTACCCTCTCTGGGATTACAGTGCAGGGAAGGGTTCTAATCAGACTGTGCCTCCACCATCCCCCTCTTGGCAGATTTAGGCCCAAAATGAAAAGGGAAGGCCCTGTTTCTGGACTGAAAAGGAAATGTAAATCCCTCACAGGCCACGTGCCAGAAGCTGCCAGGAGACCGTTTGCCTGTTAGTAAACAGGGCCTCCCGGGCCATCTTTCTCTTCTTTAATAACCTTTGGGGCACCTATGGATTGCACATGCTGGTCCCTCCTAAATTATAACAGGGATGCCTCCTAGCTGCTCTGGAGCTGCGTGGATGGGGAAATTGCTCACTAACACCTCATGCTCATGGAGCACAGTGCACTGCGCCACATAAACATGAAGAATATGTATCATCAGGCACAGGGAACGCACAGGAAACAACTCTAGCGGCTGCAGAGGCTTCTGGGCATGCCGCAGACTTTAATTAGACAGTTTCTTCCACTTGTACTGGAGAGCTGCAGAAATGCTGATTACATGCCTCCTCCTGCAGCATGCAGGTGGGTGGGAGATAGATCGGCTGTCATCCCTGCCCCTCACCAGGACAGGCGCTGGCACATAGGAGGGAATGTTCACCTTCCGTGTCCAAGCACCTAGTTAGGAATCAAGACACATTCTACACTTGGTGCCACGTATAGCTATATGATCTTGGGCAAGTCTCTTAATCCCTCTGAATCCGCATCTCATCTGGAAAGTGCAGAAAGTAATATATACCTAGTTGGTTGTGAGGTTTGAGGAAAATAAGGCTGACCTGGTGTCCTGAATACTCTCAGTAAATACTTGGTGAAACTGAATTCGAATCACCTGAAGGACATGGTGGCAGGTATAGGGCTGAAACTATTTCCTTCTCTCACCTTCAAAATCTGGCATCCACCACTCACTACCTGTAGCCAACACCCCGTTCTTTAAGTAAGAGATGAGGCCATGGAACTCACAGCTTGACTGGAAATGGTTCTCATATCCCTTCTGTCTTCCTGTGCCCCTCCTGAGTTGGCTTCTGAATTTAAAATTCATTTCATGGGGCACCTTTCTAAAGTGGATAGTAAACAGAAAACTATGCCAGCACAGCTTACCATTCTGCTAAGGAAGATTGGCACTCACACCTCCACACTTGATAGAACCTTCAGTTTCTCTAAGTCGAAGCAGGCCCTGGGCAATTGGGTCCATCTGTGCTTTCCCAAAGTGAGTAACATTGTCCCTGCAGCTCCACCGTGGTCTCTTTGCCATTGCATGAAAACGGACTGGAAGGGCAGTGTGTGTATACCCAAGTCTCCCTGTCCCTTCCCCTGGCCCTAGAAATGACATCTGCTGCTCTGGAATAAAGTATGTAGTGGGTTGAATGGTGGCCCCCGAGAAGAGAATCCACATCCCGTGAACCCAAGAATGGGACCGTACCTGGAAAAAGTAAGGACCTTACAGATGTAATGAAATGAAGGATCTTGAGATGAGATCATCCTGGATTCCCAGTGGGCCCCGATCCCGTGCAAAGCGTCCCTATACAGTCGAGAGGAGAAAACATGGACACAGAGGAGTCCGTGTGGAGATGCAAGCAGAGAGCTGTAGCCACAAGCCCAGGAATTGCTGGGCCACCAGAAGCTGAAAGAGGTGAGGCAGGATTATTCTCTAGAGCCTTGGGAGGGAGTGTGGCCTCACCAATACTGCTTTCAGAACTTTGCCCTCCAGAACCGTGAGAGACTACGTTTCTCTGGTTTTAAGCCACTTAGTTTGTGGCAATCTGTGACAGCAGCTCTGGAAACCACTGNTGACTAAGCCACCCAGGCGCCCCCAGCTCGGGTACTTCTGCCACAGGAGATGCTCCTCTCTCCGGGAGGATTCGCCCCAGCAGCAGCCTCACTGGCCAGGCCACCAACCAGCTCCTGGGAAATGTGAACACCCAGAAGGAGCTCTGGCTGAAGATCTACACTGGAGAAAGCATCCTGGGGTGACTTTAGCACCTCTTGGTGGCCAAGGCCTTGCAGAAATGGCCTAATTGTGGAACTAGACCGACCCTGGTTTAAAACTCCACTCCACTGTGAGCTTTGTGACTCCAGATGAACTACTTGCCCTCTCTGTTTCAACTTCCTCATCTATAAAATGAGGATAATAGCTCTTACCTTATAGGCAGGAGCAGATTCAGGATGAAGCCTAAATATTTTTAGAGACTCTTTTAAAGAAGAAGAAAGCTTCAAATCCAAAATTAGGAGTGGGGCCCTGTGCTAGGGAGGGGCTCGATGGCTTACACGAAGCCCGCCTCTGCTTCCAGGGTGTTCCGAGGGTTACAGATAAAAGGATGGAGCTCTAGGAAGCCCTGGCTCCTGCTGAGTGCTTTGCAAGAGGTAAAGCTATCTGGATGAAGAATCCAACACTTAAGTTTCTACCGAAAGGCACACAGATATTTTTGCAACACAGAAAAATGTATGGTAGGATACAGTCCATGGCGGGTTGCTAGTTGATGCCTTGACATCCATTTTTCCTTTCTTTTCTGTAACAGAAAACTGACATTTTGGGGGATGCTCATGTGCCCAGCTAAAGCCTAGCTTCCCAAGCATCTCTTGCAGAGAGGTGTGGCCATGAGACTAAGGTCTGTCAAAGAAGTATAAGCAAATAGAGGTAAGAGACTTCCATAAAATCTTCTTATGGGAGTGTGTTTGCAACTGAATTGTGCCTCCCCCAGTCACCATTCATACATTGAAATCCTAATCCTTAGTATCTAAGACTATGACCTTATTTGTAAAGAGGGCTTTGCAGACCCTTATAATTAGTTAAGATGAGGTCATTAGGGTGGGCCATAATACAGCATGAATGGTGTTCTTATAAAAAGGGGAAATTTGAACAGAGACACACACAAGGCAGAGAATGCTGTGATGCTTCTACAAAACTAAGGAACACCAAGAATTGGCAGTAGATTCCCAGTAGAAAGGGGAGAGGCATGGAATAGATTTGTCCTTATAGTTCTCAGAATCAACCCTGTTGACAACCGAATTTCAGACATTTGGCTTGCAGAACTATGAGACAATAAATACATTTCTGTTGTATAAGCCACTCAGTTTGTGGTAGGTTGTCACAGCAGCCCTAGCAAACTAATACAGACAGATATGTCCTGCTTCACCAAGTTTCCATATTGCTGCCTGGAAGGCAGATACGAGGGCTGGTCCTCCATTAGCCATCTTGGTCCATGAGGGTGCGGTAGAGCAGAGAGCTAAATGGAGTCAGTTACCCTAAAACTTCAAGAAACTGTCAGACTAGCCCTGGACTGCCTACGCTTGGGCTTTTTTCCCTGAAAAATAAGTAAAGTTGAAGCTTTTGTTGTTATGGTTTGTTTTCTGAAATGTAGATGAACATGATCTTAACTGATACATAATTTTGATAAATTAATGATTATCTGGGAGAGGATGAGGACTGGGATATCTGGTAAGGGAATTTTAACTTTATCTGTAATCTTTCAATTTTGATAGCAGAATCTATTCATGTATTCTTTTGTAATAAAAAAATTTATAATAAATAAATTACAAAGACTAAAAAGAGGGATGACAACATACAGATTAAGAGAGACCTTGGGGCGCCTGGGTGGCTCAGTTGGTTAGGCGTCCGACTTCGGCTCAGGTCATGATCTCACAGCTTGTGGGTTTGAGTCCCGCATCGGGCTCTGTGCTGACAGCTAGCTCAGAGCCTGGAGCCTGCTTCAGATTCTGTGTCTCCCTCTCTCTCTGACCCTTCCCTGCTCACACCCTCTCTCTTTGTCTCTCAGAAATAAATAAAAATTAAAAAAAAAAAGAGAGACCTAAGAAATGTATCAACCAATTGCAGTGCATGAACCTGATTTGGATCTTGATTTAAACAAAAAGAATTTTTTTAAGCGTATGAGATAGGGAAAATTTAATATGAATTGGATAGTTGACATTATGGAATCAATATTAATTTTTATGCATGTAATAATATCATAGTCATATACTTAAGGTGCTCTTATCTTTTAGGCTCTAAAACATTGTTTTTCACCCTCAAGACTATTTTTATTCTGGGCCAAAGAATTTTTTTGTGAGTATAGTTGACACACAATGTTACATTAGTTTCAGGTGTATAACATAGTGATTTGACAAGGTTATATATTATGCTGTGTTCACCACAAGTGTAGCTACCATCAGTCATCACACAATGCTTTTATAGTATCATTGATTATATTCCCTATGCTGTGCTTTTTATTCCCGTGACTTATTCATTCCATAACTGGAAGCCTGTCTATCTCCTTCTCCCCTTCACCCATTTTGTCCATCCCCCATCCTCCTAGCCACCACCAATTTGTTCTCAGCATTTATTGGTCTGATTCTGCTTTTGTTTATTCATGTTGTTGTTGTTGGTTAGATTCCACGTTTGAGTGAAATCATATGGTATTTGTCTTTCTCAGTCTGACTTATTTCACTCAGCCTACAGCCTTCTAGGTCCATCCATGTTGTCTCACATAGCCCTTTGCTGTGGGGAGCTCTCCCATACACTGTGGGATGTTTAGCAACATCCCTGGATTGTACTCACTAGATACTGGCGGCATACCCCTCCCCCAAGTTATGACAATCAGCAGTATCTCCAGACATAGTCAAATGTCCCCTGGTGGGGGGGGAGAGTGGGAGGGCACAACTCATCTGGGCTAAGAACTACTGCTCTAAAATTTAGAGAATTTTTCGAGAAATTTGCTGGAATATTTACGGGTGAAATGATGGTGTTTGGGTTTTGCTTCAAAATAATCCACGTGACGGGAGTGGGTAAAATGTTCCATAACAAAAAGTTTAAAATACAGTTAAAAATTTTCAAAGAGACTACTTGTACATGTCTGTTTGTCAATATGGTAGACTCACTGTGAAATCTCTTGTCACTATAAAATCTGAATATACTGGATAAGAAAAGTAAATATTTACTTTCCTTGGTTCAAGATCTTGTCTCATGTCTCCTACATGATTCTTAACACCCAAGGCTCTGGGCCTTTCCAACAGTGAGCAGGGCAGGCCCTCTCTCCCACGTCACTAACTCAGCCCCGTTGGGGATGTGCCTTCGCCAGGGCTCTACTTGGGCCAATAAAAATGCCTGGTGATCTCACGCCTGATGCTGCCTGGCACCATTGCTCTGTGGGCCTCCTCCCCAAGTCCCAAAGCTCGGCTGGAGGGGGTGTGTTTACAGTCAGATTCATTAGGGCCTTGTCTCGCTCATCCCACAGAGAGTCCAGCCCATCTGCTTTCCACTGTTTGCAGAAACCTTATGCCCCGGCCGAGCCCCAGGCCAGCCCACTCTTCTTTAAACATGCACCACACCTGTGCCCATCCCCTGAGCCAGCTGCTTCGCTTGACCACCTGCTGCCTCCCTTGGCCACCTGCTCAGAGTACTCCAGGCCCCCGTGGGGCTCGCTCTTCCCTGGGCGCTTCTCCTGAGAGGGACACTCAGGCCCACCTGATCCTCCCAAGGCCGTGGGCCTTGCGCGGTTGGGTCGGGCCTCCCTCTCCTGGGCTGTGTTATCACCTGAGTCCGCCTGGGGTCAGTCAGGGTGTAGGATGGAGGGGGGGCCTCTGAGCTGCAGGCAACTGTGGTGGAGAGTTCTTGGGCCCAGGGGGCTTGGCCAGCTGCACGTGTCTCTAGACCCGAGGTGAGGTGAGGGGCAGCCTGCTGGGTTCCGGCGGAGCCCTCCCCGAGCCCAGGGCGGCCGGAGGCGGTGGAAGCAGCCAGGCCCAGGCCGCCCCGCCCGAGGCCCCTGAGACCAGAGCAGAGCCGGGGAAGGGAGAGGGCACGGCTATTTTTACACGGACCCGGTTCCACCGCAGCGGCCGTTTTCAGGGGTGGGCGGTAGCCATCTGCTGGAAGGATCTTCGAGGTGAGAGGGCTGCAGGAGGCCTGAGCAACCACCACTTCCTCTACCTTTCTGAGTGTACCTTATCGACCACCAATCCTGGTTCTCCTCTAGGAGAGGGGAAGTCTGGCCACCTAGGTGCCTGGGAGGCAGGCCCTGCCGCCGGTGCGTTTCCAGGGCACTGAGAGCCGTGGATGGACTCAGGTGAGGAGCCCTTTCCCTCCCCTTGTTAGAAAGGGAAGGACGCGTGGGTTCACAACAGCACTGAGGCATCGGAAAGCACTGGGTTTAAATCATGCATGCTCCACTTATAGCTGCAGGCAAGGTGGTCAACGTCTTTGCGCCTCCCCTTTCCCATGTGAGAGGTAACGTGTGAAATGAGAATAATGCTGCCTACTTCATAAAGCTATTGTGTGAGCACTAAATGAGATTATATATGTATTTATGAATATAATCACATATTATCTGCACATACAGTGCAGGGCAGGAACGAGTAATTAGACCTCTCTCCATTGTTCTCACACTCCTCTTACTAACGACCCTCCTTTTACATCAGTGAGGTGGGGGATTGTCCTCAGTCTACACAAATGGCCTTTCCTTTCCTGCCACCATCTCATAGATACCTATGATATCAGTGGTATCACTGGTAATTTAGGGGTCAGTAATCCTGCCTGTGGCTTTGGCTGTAGCTGTCTATAACAATCGACTTCAGTTTATCGAAGTTTGGACATGGAGACAAACCCTTTTCCTCCTCTAGCCCTGTTGTCAAGCAAGTGATGTAGACCTAGAGAAGGAAGAGAGCAGGCTGGCAAGGAGAAGGGGCAGTGGGGAGCAATTTAAGATGATGGAGCAAGAGCATCATTGAAAAAATCAAATATTGGCACAACAGATTAAAATCTTTTGAGGGGGGAGACTTATTGACTATGCAGAGGTTGGGGTCAGGGATCACTACTAGGGTGCTGTTAGCCTTTGGTTGTGGACACATGTGGTTTTCACCTACCCCCCCATTATCCTTCCCCCACCCTAAGTACCAAATAGTTTTTGGGAACCACCCACCTTCTACTGTCTTTCCATATAGTTCAGATGGAAACCTCCCCACCTCCAGGTCCAGGGTGGGTTTGTGACCCAAGCTTGGCTAACTCCAGTCATAGTGATTGGTTGAGGAGTAAGTTCTTTGTCCAGGAAGGGTCATTGAGAGTCAGCACTAAGACTTTTGCTGAAAGAGACACTCTTTTTTCAGTGGAGTTGCTAAGCTGAGAAGGTGTAAGTGAAAAAGCAGTGGCAGCCATCTTGTCACCACATGGGCAGTTGGCCTGAGAACAAAGAGAGAAAAAGCAGAGCCGAGAGGTGGAGGCACATACATTTCTTATTGCCCTTGCTGTGCACGTGGAACTAGGTATTCCTGAAGATGCAGAGCTTTAAAATACATGAGCTAACATATTACCTTTCTAAAGGCAGCTTGCATTGGGTTTCTGTTAATGGCAACCAAAGGGCTTCTGACTAATTCATTTTTCTATTTATTTTTTATTTTGATGAAAGATTTGCAATTTTTACACTGTGGCATAAAAACAGAACTCTGACATGTTTGACAACATATTTTTGACAGTTCTATCTATTTCTGACAAAGACGTGCTGGGAAGTTGTGGGAACACATCCCCTCTGTCTGCCCCCCTCCTTTTATTCTGAGCTACATAAATGTATGCTAATGATCTTATGATGACAATCAGAACTGTGCTCCAAGAAGATTCTAGCAGTCAGGAGCAGGATTAGAGTAGGGGAGACAAGAGGCAGAAAGACTACTCAGGAGGCCGATTTAATGATTCAAATGAGAAGTAATGAGGATCTTCATGAGGCTGTAGCCACAGAAATAGAAAGGAAAGACCCTGCAGAGGTCGGATTATCATGGTCTGGCAACAGATTAGAGGGTAGAGGAGTAAAAAATAAAGTGTTTTCATGTGCAAGGCTCTACAGGACCTGACTCACTTTCCTGGATTGTTTCCTGATTTCTCTCCTACTACACTTTCCCTTGCCAGTCTGCCCAGTGACTCTGGCCTTGGAATTCACAGTGCCCTCTGCTTGGCACATTCTTACTCCAGATAGTCCCTGGTTCCTTTCTCACTTCCTTCAAGCTTCCACTCAGATGACATTGCATCAGAAAGGCTTCCCTGAAGTGCCTCCCAACCCATCTGTGATTGCAGCTTTCATCCTCAGCATGTCTTACACCTGCTTAATCCTTCTCCATAGTGCATAGCTCCTCACTGATTATGTATATATGTCTTCTCTGCCTCCCTCAACTAGGATGCAGGCTCGATGAAAGCAGTGACTTTCGTTCACTGCCGAGTCCCCAGAACCTAGGACAGAATCTGGCACAAAATAGGTTCTCAACGAATATAAAGAAATAAATCTTGAACAACTGGGACAGTGATGTGGTGCTGATAGAAACAGAAATATTGAGAGATGAGTGGGGCCAGGGTTGTTGGGGTGGAGGAGAGAGGTAGTGAGTCAGTTCAGATGCCATGGAACTTAAAGTGAGATGTTGCAAACAGCAGTATCAGGCTGGTGGTTGAAGTGCTGGTCCAGAGCTCAGGGGAGGCCAGAGGTGGGGATCTAGAGAGGAATTTTGCTTCAAAGTCCGGCGGCTGCTGTGGTGGAGTCAGTGAAGTCACTTGGCTCTGAGGAGACCATGATGAGACCTGGGGACAGGGCCCTGGAGAGAGTCTAGGGGACCAACTAGTCTTTGCCTGGGAGTTTCCTGGTTTAAAAACTAAAAGTCTAGGAGCGCCTGGGTGGCTCAGTTGGTTAAGTAGCCGACTTTGGCTCAGGTCATGATCTCATGGCTCGTGAGTTCAAGCCCCATGTGAGGCTCTGTGCTGACATCCCAGAACCTGGAGCCCGCTTCTGATTCTGTGTCTCCTTCTCTCTCTGACTCTCCCCCATTCATACTCTCTCAAAACTATATAAACATAAAAAATTAAAAAAAAAAAACAACTAAAAGTCTAGGAGAGTCTGGGTGGCTCAGTTGGTTAAGTGTTTGTCTCTTTGTTTCAACTCAGGTCATGATCTCATGGTTAGTGAGTTAGAGTCCCCCATAATGCTCTGCACCGGTGGCATGAAGCCTGCTTGGTATTCTCTCCCTTTCTGCACCCCCACCCCAAAATAAATAAATAAACTTAAAAAAAAAACCTTGTACAATCTAGCTAAGAAACCCCTCAGTCTCAGGCAAACTGCAGTAGTTGGTCACCCTAAGAAGGCTCTTCCATTGAGGAAGAAGGAGGGGAAGGACTGGTTGGAAAAGATAGAGGAAAGGCAGCCCGGAGCTTCCTCACAGAACTCAAGGAAGGGGAAGGCTCTGATAAGGACAGATCTCTCTCCTGCTTCTCTGGCCCCTGACCAGTTTGGTTCTGACCTTCTGAGCCCAGGAAGGCTGAATTACCTCTGAGCTTCCCCCACGTCCCCTCTCAGCAGAATGTGATAGCTCCCGGGTAAACTGGGTAATTTGTTTGGTTCCAGGACCGAGTCCCAGCTCCAACCAACTGGAACAAGTATGAGCCCTTAAATTCTGGTGTCTGGGGACTTCAGTGATGCCCTGGGTAACTAGTCCAAGACAGTGATCATTTTCTGCTTGTGCCAAGGGGGAGTTTAACAGGGTAAACAACTGTGCATTTGCCTAGCCACTGTGGCTAAGGAAACAGGAAGCTGCCTCTCCTCTTGTAAACAACACCGGCCAAGATTAGTAGCACTTGTAAGGTGCCACTCTTAGCAGTGGTCACTGAGTTGTACTGGGAACGAACTTTCAAGTGAGAAAAATGGTTGCTGGGGATGTAGAAACACAAAAGGAATCCTAAGAGGCATTTTCTTTTTTTTTTAAAAAAAAGATTCTTTTTAATGTTTTATTTATTTCTGAGAGACAGAGACAGCATGAGCAGGGGAGGGTCAGAGAGAGAGGGAGACACAGAATCTGAAGCAGGCCCCAGGCTCTGAGCTGGCTGTCAGCACAGAGCCAGACGTGGGGCTCGAACCCACGAACCGTGAGATCATGACCTGAGTTGAAGTCAAACGCTTAACCGACTGAGCCACCCAGGTGCCCCCTAAGAGGTATTTTCAAACCTCTTTCTGAACTTGGTAGTAGAATGAGTCCTGAACCACATATTTGGAGCCTTGTTTGTTGTAAAGAGCAAATGAGACAATAAATTAGAAAGTACCTCAAGTTGTGTGATTTGTAACTAAACAATTAAAGTTGTTTAATTACAAATTACACAAATTCACAGTCTTATCACAGGGCCTTGCTTGAAATAAAGGACCTATAGAAAACATGGTCGCTGTCTTTAGAGGATTTTATGGCTTACCGGTAGAGACAGGACATATACCAAATGTATGATAAGAACTTAACTACATTTATTAAGCAGTATATAAGGAAGTAGAAATAAATGTTGTGTCAACTCCCTGATTCCCCTACCCAGCTCTCTAACCTACAACACACACATCTACCTTCCTAATGAGCATGGAGAAAAGTACCCTAATTCATCCAGGCCAGAGCACAGTAGTGCTTCCAGACACCTTTCTTTAGCCGCAGACCTGTGCTGGGAAGAAAGGTCATGAATATGACAAGCCTGAGCTTAAATACATTGCCTAGAAAGTTAACTCAGTAAATATTTATAGGCCATCTACTTGAGGCCTAGTGCTGCATTGGGTTTTGTGGAGGCCTAAAAGAGGGTCCATCCCCCTTCACTGGTGAAAAACTAAGGTCCCCAAAACAAGGCCTCATTATAGTTAAAAACAATTTTTTTAATGTTTATTTTTGGAGGAGAGAGAGACAGAGCGTGAGCGGGGGAGGAGCAGAGAGAGAGAAAGACACAGACTCTGAAGAAGGCTCCAGGCTCTGAGCTGTCAACACAGAGCCCAATGCAGGGCTCAAACCCATAAACTGTGTGATCATGGCCTGAGCCAAAGTTGGACGCTTAACCTACTGAGCTTGAGGCGCTCCAAGGCCTCATTATTATTAAGTGTCCATGTAAGTTATAAGTGCAATGAAATCCTAGAAAAGGGAAACATTAATATTTTAAGCAGCCTGTATATTTCATGGAGACTGGGCCATGAACTGGACAGACTGTCGAGACAAAAGGAAATTTGGTGAGTCAGGGGGTAACAGAATGAATGAGAGTGGCATTTGGAAAACTAGTAGCAAGACATTCTGCTGAGATCCATCTTCTGAGGGAAAAAAGGAGAGTTTTATTGTTTCTTAAAAATGTGGATTGCTTTCAGTGGTGTATGTATTTAATATATATACATAATATATACTACACATATATGTAATATATAAATAATATATATTTATATATGTAATATATAAAAATAAATATTAAAAATGACAAAATGTGGTTCTTAAAAAGTTAAAGGGCTTAAATGGTCAAACTTCTATACCCTAGTACTTGAGTAGAGAACCTGGCACTCTGGCATTTAAAACCCCAAGTCCTTCTGGAATAGGAAGGTCCACTGTGCTAAGAAGAACACAGCATCTGAGCTGATGGCACTGCCTCCTACTTGAAGCCAATGGTGTCAACACTGAGTTAACCGCACCGAGCTCAGCCACCACTGTCGCCACTCCCTGCAGCTGTAGGTGTTCATCAGAGGCACGACTGTTGCCCATTAAAATTGCCTTGTGCTTCCGTGCTAGGCCACCTCCCTGGGCTATTGCTTCCTAGGATGAGAACCCACATGCTGAAGTTGCTCCATTTACCCTGGTCCCAAATGGCTCTGCAAATGGAGGAGTATTCCCTGTCCACCTTCATTCCTGCTTAGCCCCGAAGTGCTGTTTGTGTACCCCCAATATCCCAGTGAACTTTCATGTGACTCCGCCTACTTCAGCTCTTCACCACCTTAGCCCTCTCTCCTTAGGACTTAGCCACATCCGTAGGATGCTGGATGGGAACAATCTGGGAGGCATGTAGCAGCAGTTACTCAAAACCACTGCTTTCCCCAGAAGTCAAGGGCATTATCGTCAGTGGCAGCTGGTGTTTACCAGTGTCTCCCTTAGAAAGAGACCTTCTTGGGGCGCCTGGGTGGCTTAGTCGGNAAAAAAAATAAAAAAAAAAAAAAAAAAAAAAGAAAGAGACCTTCTTGACTCGGTACATATAGGTTCCTGACAGGCTTCCCTACTGGTCCTCTGGACAAGCTTGGACATGTCTGAGCCCCAGCATTGAAATGGCTGTCCCCAGCCCAGATGTTCAGCACATTTAAAGAGAAAAAATAGACAGTAAAAGTTAAAAAGCAGAACTTTCTTGGGACCTTCAGAACCAATCGACAGAAAATTAGGGCTGAGATGACAATATAGGAATCTCTCGGATGAACATTAGAAGGGGGGGTGGGCACTGATTGAGAAAATTGGTTAAAAGTGAAGATAAAAAGCCCTAGCCTTTGAGAATAGATGGGCAGAATTGCACCAAAACAGTAAAAAAGGAGTTATGTGCAGAGCCGACCTCTGTGACCTGCTATTGCTGAGCACTCATTGGACCTGGAGGAGGCCCTCTTTGGGGCTGTTTGATAAAACAAGGGCAATCACAGTGCTAGGGCCCCTGCTAGGAACTTTTCAGTACACTATCTCTAATCTTCAAACAACGCTGTGTTACTGGAAAAAACCACCTGCCCACACCCACTCTCTCCCCTACTCAGCAGACAGGGCCTGGGAGGAAAAAAGCTTTGTCTCAGAGCGAATGTACCTTCACAAGGGGCAATTTTAAGGTTTCGATAGAGCTTTTGCGCATGTTAAGGGACAGTGGCTTTTGCAAGGAGGGACTGGAGAGAGGTGACTTGGGTGCAGAAGAGAATAGGAAGAATCTGTGTTTCCTCTTGAGGGTGGGGGCAGAGAAGAAAGAGGGCAGAAGGGAAAGAAGGGGAGGCCTGTGAGCATGGTAGGAGATCAGAGCTGGAACAGTGCAAGAAGCCTGGCGACCAAGAAACTCAGAGAAATGATACTCGTTTTTGAGTCTGCTTGACTGGATGTAAATCCCTCCATGCCTTGGTGAGTCTCTGTCAAGATTAAGGAGAGGGGCTGAGCCCGAGAGCTGGACTGACGTGGTCTAGGTCTGAAGCAGTGTTGACCTCACATGTGTAGACACTTCCAATGTCATTGGGATCTCTTCAGAAACAAGCTCTTAAAATTTATGCCCAGTTATTTACGCACAGAGTTAATTTTCTGAACTTTACAAAGTTGGGCATTCTGGGTATTTCCAGCCTTGTTTTGTTTGTGCATACACTTTTACGGAGCAGCACTTGAAGCGTCCCCAAATAAAATGAGATAATCCAGACTAACGAAGATTCCCAAATTCTTGAGAGACTGATGACATAAATGAACAATGGCCAGACCATATATAAAAATTGAACTCTGACCCCCCAACCCCTATGGCAACCAGCCCAGGAAGCCAAATCCCAACCTCTGTAATAATCAGCCTATAATCATCAACTTCCCTAAATTTTGCCTAAGCTTCCAGCTCAGGACCAACCATAGAAAGCCAAATGTACTGTCTGAACCAATCACGCACTGAGTGTGTCTCCCTTCTACTTAGGCCACCAGCAGCTCCCCCATGCCGGCCACCTCCAGTCAGAGCGGATCTGAAGCCTTCTCTGTGTTTCCCCCGTGTAGCTTCTCTGCTGCCCTACCTGTCTTTGAGTCTCTGACAAAAGCAAGTGACGGCGGCTGACCTCATTGCCACGGCAGCTGTGCATGAACAGCCTCTGCTTGTCACGTTTGGGTGGTCTTCATCCCCACACTCCTCTCAAAATTTGTCTCCGGTTAACCTGATACACACAGAACCCAGAGGAATGTCACAGGCCAGACCGTTGCATCAGGGCTTTTTCCACCATGAGCCACTGGAAAATACCTGGCTATTTCTAGAAGGATGTCTAAGAGAAAAACACCGCCCCCACACCTCACACAACAGACCCACTGGACGGAAGGCCCCAGGCCCAGTGTTCTTCCCTGACTGTTGGTGCCTATGGACACGCAGCAGCCGCAGCAGCAGGAAGCCACAGAAAATAAATCAGCTGCTGAGTTGCTGTCGCTCCAGTTTGTCACGCTGCCACGTCGCCGGCCCATGGTGCCATGCCAATTACCACCGCCAGCACTGAAGTCACTTTTCAAAACATGGTCAGACAAACTCCATCAGGGCCAGCCAGGTGTTAAAACACTCAGGCATGATTGTCAAAGCAAAGAATTATGTGCCAGTAAATATAAGTCTGGGCTCCAATTAAGCAATCGCCTGGATGACAGCCTGCAGATTAACCCTTTGTGGGCAGACTGGCCCGTCCCCACATCAGTGAGACAGGGCTAGAGAGAGGGCAAACTGGCACAGGGTGGGAGGGACCAGCCATGGGATTCAGTCAGACTGAAACTGGGCTGTTTTTCTATACAGCCATTCCTGGGCAACCACAACGCTGGGGGCTGGGGGCGATGCCGTCAACACAGATGATCTGTAAGGCAGGTGTCGGTGTTCACACACTTTCTGAAGCCCCTTGGCCTGTGTTCACACAGGCACCCAGAACCATCGGGAAACTGACAAATGTGTCCTGACCACCTACTCTGTGTCAAGCACCGAGTTTCCTCGATGTGTCAGGGCTTTAGTCTTACCTCATCAGGGCTCTTTCTCCAGGGGATCCTTCTTCAGTGCCACTGGAGATACTTCCATTCTAGGCTCCCAGCGAAAATTCTGAAAAGCTCCTTTTCAGCCCAACATTCTGAGAAACAATGTGGCTAAATTTTGAATAGGCTTTTAGAGTCTATTTAGCACCATTTACAAAACCCACTTGGTTTAATCTCGGCAAACCCTCTACATTGGTATTATCATTATCATTATCCCTCTTCTGAGGCTCAGAGTTTAACTAACTTGTCCATAATCACACAGCTAGGAAGGTAGGCAGCCAGGGCTCCTCTGACTCCAAGCTCTAAGATGAATACTTTGGTGGTGGGGACTTGGGGACTGGAGGTGGCCGGGTAGTATGGGATGTCTAGCAGTCACTAGAGCCTGAAGTGTTAGGAAGCCTAAGCTTCCTGATACAATGGAGGGCTATGAGTGTGAGGCCACCATGGCGGGGGCTTACAAAGCTCACAACTCATAGGGAGGCTGGAAATAGGCTCTGAGTTCTCTTCAAGCCACAGAAAGGGAGTGCCTAAGTGAAACCATTCTTCTACACTTCTGGTATTTTAATGGAACAAAAAGCAGGAAATACAAGGAGTCAGCTGGTTGCTGGGATGGCCCCTAACATACACTTTAACTATAACCAAGTAGTCATTTCCTGGACATAAAAAGAAAGGTTTAAGAAAAACGTGACTGAGAAAGGTTCCCAGCCACCAGCCCAGCCAGCTGCAGAGAAGGAAACAAATGAGTTTCTATAGATGGAATCTTTTGTTTCAGTAGAGGTTAATTGTGGCTACTCTGTAACCTGGGGTGGGGGAGCTAGCACCATAATGCTTCCCTCATGGTGCGATGAGCTTGGTGGGGACTCTGGAGGGATCACTTAGAAGAAAGGTCATAAACCTGGAGAAATTGGGGGATCAAGTCAAATGTTGTGAAGGGTAAGGAGCCTGTGAATCTGGGAAAGAGAGGACATTTTCCTGCAAAGCGTTTTCCCTCCCTATTCTCTTTTCATGCCACATTTAGGCAATAAGATCACGTGATGACAAATTCCACCCCCAACCGAGGTAGGAATGCCAAGGGCAGCAGTGAGCCTATGCACAGAGTCTGTACTGGCCGAATGCAGAGGCGCCCAGGGAGGGGCAGGCTTGGTTCCCTGCCCCTCCTGATGCCAGAACCACTGCCCACCAACGTGCCTCCAGGGGGCTGGGAAAGCTGAGGTCCTACCTGGTTCCTCGCTCACAGCCTCTGCACAATTTTTTCCCACCAGCCCCTCAGGCCTAGGGCAGCCTGTCCCACACAGAGGTGCCACCAGGAATAGCATGTGCATTTAGATTGATTCTGTACTTGATTTCCTTCTAAGTGGCCCAGAACACGCACCCTTGGGGTACCAGAGTCCCTCCTTGCCTGGGAACAAGAAAGGACAAGGAGGCGGAAGTGGAAGAAGCCATCCTTCTGCTTTCTCATTGTCCCATCCTACCCTCTACTAGTACCCTGACCAGGTGGTACTCCCCGGGGGGTGGCCACTTCCTGCTGATCAGCTACCTTTTCTGTGAAACCAGCATCAGGCACTGGGTAGTGTGGGAGTGATAGCCATCAGTGACACAGGTACGGGAAGGAGATCTCTCAGCTCTGTCCTCACAGGGCACGCCAATGTGCTTCACAGACTGCTTAGGGATGCTTGAGCTGGGATTAAGTTTTGGCTTGAAGACTTTTGAAATCTTTGTGAAGAGACTAGAAGACACATGGCAAATCAATAGTAAACTCAGATTTCAGAGTCCTGGGATGCCTGTGGGTGGCTGAGTCAGTAAAGCGTTCGACTCCGGCTCAGATCATGATCTCATGGTTCATGAGTCTAAGCCCCACATTGGACTCTGCACTGACAGCATGGAGCCTGCTTGGGATTCTCTCTCTCCCTCTCTTTCTCTCTGCCCTTCCCCCACTTGTGTTTCTCTCTCTCTCAAAATAAATAATAAACTTGAAAAGAAAGAAAAGAGAGTCCATAAGTGAGCCGTGGGCTTTGCAAGACACAAGACTTGGATACAGCTTTAGGGCAGATGTTTACTTAATTCTGGGAAAACCAATGAAATGGCCTGTTTAATCATGCAAATGTAGAGATACAGTAGTTGGAAGGAAAAAGTGCTCTGGGTGGCAAAGTGAATGAGTTTTTTCATGTTGGATTCTGATGGAAGTTTCTATTATATTTCTTTAGGAAAAATTGGATTTTTGAGAAAGGACAACTTTCTCATCCAGGCTGATGCCCCATTGAAGCTTGCCTATGTTTTTGTACTGCTCATCATAGATGAAGGACCTGCTTTCGCAAGGGCTCTGTGGGTACCCTGGGGACACGCGACACAGAATCAAGGAGATTCTGTGCGGGACTTAGCGCCACCACCTGCTCTGGTATCTCCAGGAGAGAGAGACTCTGTTGGCCAGGGCGCTGGCATTCTCATGAGGGGCACTGTTAGCACTAAGGCCTCTTGGAGGGGTTTTCTAGAATCAAACATTTACTAGGTCAGGTGCAGGAGTTTTTATCCTAAGTCTATGCCACCACCCTGCCCCCCGCCAAAGGTCAGTGAATAGAATTCAGAGATTTTATTTTATGTTTTTGAATGAAAAAAAACCTTTGTTTTTTCTAACTTCTAAATGAGTTCAGCATTTTCTTCCACAATGATGTAGGCAATAAGCTGCAGTAGTATTAGCAGGACTTATGTCCTTGTTACCGATAGAAATCATAGGTATTTCACATCACTTTATCGTTGTGGCTGTTGTCTTGAAATATTTTTTGGGCTCATCACTGCTTCCAAATTATGGTAACTAATAGATCTGCCATTAGAACGTGGCAGGATTAAACCAGCTTCTAGTTGGGATTGGGTCATTGATCACTTGTAGGGTGGCTTAAACTGGAGCAGACTGGATCTTGGTTTGGGCCAGCCTGAAAGGTGGAAGATACTGAGCCATTTGGGCAAAGGTGCACGTGCATACACAGTACTTCCAGCCAACGCACGCACCTTGAACACAACTTATTTTGCCAGCGGAAACTAATATCTAACATTTGCCATGCTAATTAAGAAGCCCTCTGGTGTTAGTATGGGTAAAGTTAGTTGAAGTTGGAACCCTTCTCTTGTCAGAGTCTTTTTTGCTTAGAGTTCTGTTTGGAATCTTTCATAATCTATTCATCTCTGAAGAGTGAACTTCCTTGAGGGGACTCCAAATGTTAATTAACTGTCCCTGTAGTGTGGCTGACACATATATTAATGAGGCTGAAATTTTAAAGCAAATGGTAGCAATATAACACAAATCAAGGCTGACCCGAAGTTTGGTAGACACTGCCGGTTATCTGGCACCCAGTGAATATTTGTGCTTCTCCTGGATAGCTACACATCAACCTTTCCCATGAATTTACTGTTGGAGGCACTTGGGAGATGGCCTCAGGTAGATGGGCTCACATGCTTACCTATTGAACCCTTTGATCATGGGTGGCCAACCCCCAATCGGGCTTAGCAAACTCTATAATGCCAGGTCACTAGAAAAAGAGTTCCCTAACAGCAGGAGACCACTTCTGCATCCCTTCGCCTCTTCTTTGTAGAGAAGCAAAGATTTCACAGAAAGTCAGCAGATAAATGCAGAATGGCTGCCTTACCCTGCTCCTAGCTCTGTATTGCAAGTGCCCTATTCGCAAAGGTGCTAGATCTAGCTAAATATAGCCAAGGTCTTGAATCCAAGAGCAGGGGATGCTAATCTTCACCACCCTTGGTATTATTTTCAGATGTGAAGAGGCTCAGTGTCCTTTAGCAAATAGAGCTACAGGATTCAGCTTTCTCTGCTAAAATTGAACTACTCTTTAGTTAGAAAAAGGAAGTTATTTGAAACCTTAGCATTACTAATGCAGGAAGGGACTGCAAAGACCATTCGGTCCAAGTTCCCCATTTAACAGATGAGGAAACAAATCCAAAAGAGATACCTTAATAGCCACCTAGCTGGCATGCTGACCAGTCTGAGAGGATCTTCCTTCAACACAAAGACCTAGTTCCTGTTGAGTAGAGACAGTGGGAGAGGATGAAATTGAATCCTCAAAGTAAGCAGGTCATCTATATACCAGCAAGAACAACTCAGGAAATGCAATGGGAAAAATATCTCACTTATAGTAGCAACAAAAATGATAAAATTCTCTAGGTAGATGTCCTCTTCACATCATCCACAAAAAGAATTTCTGGATGGATTAGGATCTAAACCTAAACAAACAAAACCAATGATAAAAACAACAAAAACCCCCAAGTGATAAAAGTGCCAGAAGAAAAGAAAGGAGACTATTTTTCATGATCTTTGAGTAGGAGTGAATAACCTTTCTAAGCAAGACACAGAACCTAAAATCATAAATGGAGAGATCTACAGATATGATTGTATACAAATTAAAAACCACTCTAGGGGCACCTGTGTGGCTCAGCCGGTTAAGTGTCTGACTTTGGCTCAGGTCCTGATCTCACTGTTGGTGGTTTCTAGCCCAGTGTCAGGCTCTGTGCTGACAATTCAGAGCCTGGAGCCTGCTTTGGATTCTGTGTCTCCCTCTTTCTCTTCCCCTCTCCTGCTCTTTCCCACTCCCTCTCCCTCTCCCTTTGTCTGTCTCTCTCTGTCTCTCTCTCTCTCTCTCTCTCAAAAATAAATAAATAAATAAATAAATACATACATACATAGTAATAATTAAAAAAAACAAACCCCAACACTGTAAACAGTTGGTCTGATCTTTACATCTCCAGTTGGACCCTAACAGGTGGCTCTAGCCCCGGGCCTAGCTGGGGCTCCCCCACACCTGGGGACACCCCACCATACAGCAGAACCGAGGAAAGGCACATAGAAAGGAGTAATAGCTGAATAACATCAAACACAAGCACAGACACTGCTGGACCCAACACTTGAGCATGCTGGCCAGCCTTGGCTCACACCAAGGCAGCAAGTCACTGAGCCATTGAGGAGGGCGGAACTTCAGGATGCCCATTAAAGCAATTCTCTCTCCTGGGACTCTCCTGCTGCTGTTGTGGGGAGCAGAGAGCTCAGACATGAGTGCTTCTCAAGTTGTGGGCTTGGCCCAGGGGGAGAAGTCTGGGGCTGGACTGAAAGTGGGAGTACGGACATCAGATCTTGCCTGGTCTCTTTCTATAATTCTGAACTAGGAAGAATTTCAAATGTAGGGCAGTGGTCCACAGAATAGCACAGGAATCCTCTGTATCCATTATGCAGCTCTGACCACCAATTACCCACAACTCACCTTCCCCCTCCTGTGTTATTCTGAAGCAAATCTCTGGCAGTGGGTTATTTCTTCTGTATTTCAGAATGCCTCTCTCCAAGAAAAGGGCTCTTTAAAACATAATTCCAAAATTTTTCACACCTAAAAAAATGGTTAACAAGTCCTTAATATCACTGTCTAATAATTGTTCAAATTTCAACCAAAAAAACCCTGTAAAAAGTAAATGAAAATCAACTGATTAAGAAAAAATGTTTGTGACATATATAACAATCCACAATACATAAAAAAATTTTCAACAAATAAGTAAAAAAAAAACCCACACAAATAAGTCAATAGAGAAGCAGACAAAGATATGAACTAGCCAACCACATAAGAGATAAAAAACATCATTGAGCATATGAACAGATGGTTTTAGGGAAACAGATTTTAATTGTGGTTTTCAGACCACAATCGGTTTCAGAACCATGCAGAGATGAGTATTAAATCTAGACAATGGATGGTCTTCAGGGAAAGGGGCCTTCTAGAGAGCTAGAAAGGAACAGGCAGAGCTATTGTTCAGGAAGACCTGGCCTTGTTAAGTTCATTTAATAACCAAGAAAGCCCAAGATTGATATACCTTCTTTTAGACAGAGATATGGCTTGTGTGGATAAGGTAACAAAGAGCCAGAGTGGGACCCTTAGCCTACTGAGCCACACAGGTGCCCCAATGATATTATTAATAAAGCCACTTTCGGGGCCAATTTTGCAGTATCTCTTAAATATCAAATGTGTGATTCCTTTTAACCTAGCAATTATAATTCAGGAATATGTGCACATGCTGAAGCCACATGGATAAAAATTCCATTGTAGTATTGGGGCATCTGGGTGGCTCGGTCATTTAAGTGTCAACTTTAGCTCAGATCATGATCTCATGGTTCATGAGTTCAAGCCTCACATCGGCCTCTCTGCTGTCAGCACAGAGCCTGCTTCGGATTCTCTGTCTCCCTCTCTCTCTCTGCTCCTCCCCCACTTGCACTCTCTCAAAAATAAATTTAAAAAACTTTAAAAAATTCCACTGCAGTGTTATTTTTATTGAAAATCAGAAACGACTTAAATGGTCATTAATATGAAAGTGATTAAATAAACAAGAGCATATCCATGCTATCTTAGCTTATGTTTCTCTGGAAGCACATCTTGTGACTAGGATTCAAGGGCAAGATGTTTGGGAAGTGTGAGTAGAGAAAAGCAGAAGTGGTGATGAAGCAGAGAGCCAATAAATGGTGTGTTATTAAGCCAGCTATCACCGGGAGCGGCCAGTTTAATTTTTCAGAGAAACTGAACACACAGTGCAAAGCACATGCCTCAGAAATATCCTAGCCAAGGGGCCAAGGAACTGGGGTATTTGTACTCCTATAACTTTTAGCATTGTTAAAGCCTGTTTCCCACAGATGTTAATTTCCAAATACTTAAAACCAACTGCCTAAGGGCAAATTGGTTTTAGTGGCTGGAGGAAGCTGTCCGACAAAGGGGCAGGCCCTGGCCGTGGGAAGTCAGACTGTTCTACACGGAAGTGATAAAGGTTTCCAAGGGGATAGGAGAAAAGCACTGACAGTGTCTTCTATGCATGCTGACAAATACAAAGAGGCCATTAAAAAGAATAAGACAAACCAAGGTGCAAATAAATATATATTGTATGCTCCCACGTTTGTAATAAAAATACAGATGACGTTGTCCACAATGGTTACTTCTAAAGAGAGCAGAGTAGAGGAAAGGATGGATTTTAATTTTTTATTTTAGACATTTTTGCTTTTTGTCTGTTTTACAACAAGCCGATAGAGTACTTTTAAAATTAAAGGAAACTCATTCATGAGGTAAAAAGAATAAAGCTGAAGAAACTGAAAAAGAGTATATAGGTAAGATCAAACAATACATTAAAAAAACATTTTTCTTTTTAATTTGTATTTATTTTTGAGAAAGACAGCATGAACAGGGGAGGGGCAGAGAGAGAGGGAGACACAGAGTCTGAAGCAGGCTCCAGGCTCTGAGCTGTCAGCACAGAGCCCGACACCCAACAAACTGCGAGATCATGACCTGAGCTGAAGTCGGACGCTTAACCGACTGAGCCACCCAGGCACCCCCAAACAATACGTTTTAATTCAGTCACTCAAACAGTTTTATCAGATGCCTTCTGTGTAGCAGAGTAGATACTGGCTAAGCTAGCCAACAAATACTTTGCCAACTAATATACTAAACTCAATGATCTAAGTATCACCTCTCATGAATTCTTGACATTGGAGGAAAGTTACTTTTTTCTGGAAACATCTATGTCATTTCCAAAGCTTCAGAAGCTAAATATTTATGCTTTCAAGGGCTTTCTAGAGTTGGTCCAGTGGGAAAGGAGAAAACACACAGCTTCAGAGTACATGTGGATATGCTTTAAAAAGTTAAAAGCACTAATACATAGTAAATTGGGTTTTTTTCATATGCATCCTGAACAGAAGTCAAGCGTTTGTTGACAAATTCACAGGGTGGTGGCTCTTTCTCCTACCTGAGAATTTTATTCTATTTGTTTGTTTGTTTATTTATTTATTTATTTATTGAGAGAAAGAGCACAAGTGGTCGAGGAAGAGGAGGGAAGGAGAGAATCCTAAGCAGGTCCCATGCCCAGCACTGAGCCCGACTTGAGCTTGATCCCAGAATCATGAGATCATGACCCGAGCCCATATCAAGAGTCAGATCCCCAACCAACTGGGCCACCCAGGTGCCCCTCTCCCACCTGAGGATTTTAACTGTGTTTTCCAGGTACATGACTCTTGTACTAAATGGCTATGCTACTGGAGTCAGAAAACATTTTTTTGGAAAAAAAAAATGTATCTCCTTTCCCTGAAACCTAAGATACCAACTTTATGAAAAAGAAGAATATACATAGAAAACCAGGAAATCCCTTCCACCCTCAGCAGCCTGGGTACCTCTCTCTTCATGATGGCCACCTTCATCTCATCAAAGTGAAATACTGGCATCTCCCTTGTGGGTGACCAGAAAGGCCCTCTGTGATCAGCACACGTGACCAGGTAAGAGAGTCTTTTCTCACTAGACTTTCAACCTAGTTGTTCAGATCTTGTTTCCAACAAGATCAGAAAGCTCTCCAATGTTTTAAGAACCACAGATCAAAGACTTTGACATATCCTCCAGGTCGTCCTCAAATTACTTCAAAGTGGTTGTTGGCACCTGGCGGGAGGGTAGGAGAGGGAGCTTGAAAGCCATGCGTGGAGATTTGCAACCTTCGCTTTCGTGACAAAGCTTCCCCCTCTGAAGGGGTGATGAATTCAGCTATTTCAGGAACAAGGACATAGATGTTAGCCTGGCTCAGCTCTGAGTACTTGTCTACAGTCCCAACAATATCAAGAAGAAAGGAAAATAAAAGGTTAAAAAGAAAACCTCTCCGTAAAGTTCATAAACCTGCCAATGTTTAATTGGCACTTTCTTCCAGAAAGTGTCCTGGTAAGACAGCAAGGATATAGGATTTGGAGGGACAGAAAATTTGGTTCTGGTCACAGCGCAGCCACATATTAGCTGGGTGATCTTGGGCAAGTCAGTAAATCAGCAAACACTTTTTGAAGGCTTTAATCCTTGAAATTTACAAAAATGAAAGACACAGTTTCTGCCCTTGGGGAGCACACAGAACATTGAGTAGCAAATGGTATATAAGCAAATAACTGTATCACGGTATGATAAATGCCAAGATAGAGAGGTTCTGTGAGGGGAGCCTGAAGGGGCAGTACCTTGCTGAGCTTGGAGGGGGTGGTCTCCTAAACTCCAGATTTCTGTCTCTCTGCTAAGAAATAAGGAGGTTTTAGGGGCGCCTGGGTGGCTTAGTCGGTTAAGCGTCCGACTTTCGCTTAGGTCATGATCTCGCGGTTCGTGGGTTCGAGCCCCGCGTCGGGCTCTGTGCTGACTACCGGCTCAGAGCCTGGAGCCTGTTTCAGTCTGTGACTCCCTCTCTCTCTGACTCTCCCCTGCTCACGCTGTCTCTCTTTCTCTCTCCTAGAAGTAAATAAAAACATTAAAAAAAAAGAAATAAGGAGGTTTTATATTTGTGAGGGGAACTCGTATATCAGAGCTCACCTTGCCTTCCAAGTGAAGCCCTTTTAGGGACTTGCACCTGTCTCGATATGTGAATGAGAAAGAAAGCCCACCAGCCTCTGCTTACGACATTCGTGGAGAAAAGTTCTTGCCTCTCCCTGTTCCTGCCTGTTTCCCACACACACTCTGTGTTCTTTCTTGGCTATTCATATGATCCAGACGTGACTCTCTCTGCAAATGTGCTAAATGGAGAGAGTGGAGTTTTGCAGGATTGGCTAGAGCTGCTGAAGGAAGAGAGTCAAAACTCAGCAGGGGCAAGACAAAGGGCAAGGAGGAGAAGAGAGAGAACAGGGAGGGACTAGAAAAGCTCAAGGCAAATTAAACCAGTTCTCACAGGAATCCCAGGTGCCTGACCTGAGCCCAGACAAGAACAGAAGAAATGCCTTGCTGGCTCTAGATGTTCAGGACTGTTTGACTAGTCATGAGGATGAAGAAAAGCCACTCTTTTTAGCAGCCAGATTCATTTAGCGAAAGTTCTGTCTTCTAAGAGGGTAAAATCAAGATGATATTAGGACATGAACATAGACTTCTTGGATAATTAGGGAAATTATACCATTGCTTGCAAAGGCACATATTTTCCTTCAAAGGCGAATATAAAACTCTGCATTTCTCATTGATTAATGCCCCCATCATTCATTCACTTAAAGCTGGGCACTGAAGGGAAGACAAAATTGTCTAAGACTCAGCTCCCGCCTTCGATTTTCTTCCAGCGAACATTTACTGAGGGTATCCACTATATGCCAGGCACTGGACTCCATCTTAAAGTTCAAAAATAAACAGAGCACAGTTTCTTACCTCAGGGAGCTTATGATCTAGTTAATTCGATAATAAAATGTTTTCCCATATTCTAAACATTGACTTGAATAGATATTATGTATTTTTCTTTCCCATGGTTCTGTCCGTTTTCTGGCCCTTGTTGAGAGAATAAATCCTCTGATTTTATTTTAGAAGCTTGCCAGTTTAGCTCTGAGCTCTCAGCGTTTAGGACTGAGAGAGAAAAAAAATGGTCTGTTTCCGTATCTCTCTCCTACAGGTTTAACAATGCACCTGGCTGGATCAGGAACATCCACTTTGTTCTCCAGATGAGGTGTTATACACGCTGAGTCATTTTTCTGGCTTTTTCAAAAGCTCAATTCAACCTTCCAATTTCCCACCTTTCTTTTCCACCTGCTTTGTTTAATAATTAGGCTATTTAATAAATGCTTTTCACGAGGAGGAGGGGAGAAAGAAGGCGATTGTTAGGGTTTACAAGTCCCTGGGGAATACAGCAGCTGCCTCTGCCAGAGTCATCATGTTCTGGGTTGTTCCCTGGACCTCCTGCTGAGTGAAAAGGCCAGAGGCCTTTCCTGCTTCAGGGCCCAGGCTTGACTTGACCTTGGGTCATTGTGTCTCCAAAGCCCTTGCCAAGGAACCAGGTTTGGCTCCTGCCTCTTAACTTCCGTCTTGTTCCTGCTCCCAATTTCCCTTTCATTTTACTTGGAGTTTTACACACGGGATTTGGAAAATTAGAGATCAGATTAGGCTGAGTAGGTAAAGAAATGGCTCCAGGCCAGCCTGCGACCATGCAGATGAGTTAGGAGGCCCCACTGGAGAAGCACATCCCAGTAGGAGGGAAGTCAAGGCTTGGACTTCAGGAAAAGGAGGGAGGAGTGCCCACCCATAGACAAGAGAGAGAGATGGAGACAGAGAGACAGGGATAGAGACAGAGATAGGGAAAGAGGGGGGTGGTGGGGTGGGGATGTCTGTGCTTCATACAGAGAGTGGCCACACAACCTGGGGACAAGAACACTGGTTTTGGAATCACAGAGATGTGTGTTCGGATTCCAACTCCACCTTGTGGTACTTACATGATCTCAGGCAAGTCACTTAGCCTTCTTTGGCCTCAATTTCCCCATCTATAAAATGGAACTAATAATACCTGTTTTGCACAGTCATTGTGAGAGCTAGTGATAAGATGTCAAGTTGCTTGCATGCAATAGGCACTCGGTAAGTGGTAGCTGTAGTTATTTATTGAGTACCTATTATGTATTGGGTACTTAGCTAGGTTTGGGGGATATGGGTAGGAAGTATGCTGCAATAAGCAGGAGTGACCAAAGAATGGCTCTTGGGGCTTTCTATGGGGTTTCTTGGCAGTGGGCTAGCTCCCTCTTTTTCCAACTGGAGGAGCTGGCTGGACCCAACCTGAATTTCCTATGAGACTAGGAAATTCAAGACCTATAGTTGAACATTTCAAGCACTTGCCTAAGCACTGGGCCCCTAAGCTCATATTGCTTAGTATCTGAACCCCAAAAGATTCCCCTTCATTACCCAGCAAAACCCCACTCATGCTGGGGAAGAGCAACTAGGGATTTCTCCTCGGGAGCACTGCCCTTTGGTGTGTTTAGCTCCCCTCCAACCTGACCGTGCCTCACCAGGACCAGGGAGAACAGGGATCTATCTGCATACCTGCCCCTTTCTTGAGGTTCATCTGTACTGGTGATGCTACTAGTGCTGAGTCCTTTGCCAGAGCAGAAAGGCAGCCTCCTTAAAAAACAACAACTCTAATGCTATGTGATGACTTCTGTGACAGACTTATTTCCCTGTGGTATGACTGACTGGGGCTCAGAGGAGAGGCATCTAATTGCCCCTTGGAGCAGGTGCTACTCAAGCTAACTTTGAAGGAAAAATTGGCTTTGCAGATGTCGAGTGTTCATGGAGATGGACATTCCATTCAAAGAGATAGTATATGCAAAGCATGGAGGCAAGGGAGAAGTTCTAAAGAGTTCTGTTTGCCCCAAGTTGCATGAGAAGTGATGCTGGGAAGGTAGGGTTGTGCTGAGAATTTGAGGGTTGTGCTGAGAATTTGGAATTTAGTTTGGAGGTGGTGGAGAGTCACCAAAACACTTGAGGTGGATGTGCATTTTGGAAAAATCATTTTGCAAGCTATGTGTAGCATGGTTTGCAGGAGCAAGACTAGAGGCAGGGACAAGAGCCCAGGTAAGAGGTGTTGGCTGCATAAATGCAGGGAGAGCAACGGGAAAACAGGAGTAAAGACTTGAGAGAGAGGATTCTAGACGTAACATGTCAAAACTAGAACAGGATTTAGGAATCTTTAATTCTTTCTTTTACAGCTGAGGAAATTGAGGACCGAAGAGACTACACAACTTTTGCAAATTGAATCTCCTTTCACCAAGGCCTCTCTTTTTCTAAGGAAACTCCCAGATTGTTAGGAAGACCTGTCATGTTTTCCAGGGTATACTTCTCCAGGTATGTTACTCCTGGTCTTTGGAAGTTAATGGGTTAAGGGTGGGCGGAGGACTTCTAATAAAGATTACATTAGAAAAGGAAAGGGAGGCAACTGTGGGAGACTTCTTCCTTCATCTAGTGATCTCTCGAAGCATCCTTTAATTTTATTTATTTTGTTTTATTTTAAATTTTATATTTTTTTTAAGAGAGAGAGTGAGAGAGACAGAAGTGAGTGGGAGAGGGGCAGAGAGAGAGGAGACGCAGAATCCGAAGCAGGCTCCAGGCTCCGAGCTGTCAGCACACAGCCTGATGCGGGGCTCGAACCACAAACTATGAGATCATGACCTGAGCTGAGGTCAGACACTTAACCAACTGAGCCACCCGGGTGCCCCAAGCATCCTTCATTATAGGGATGTGGTTTATTTGCAGAACCTCAGCCTCTAGTGTGTTCATTTGTTTGTAGATGAATTGACAAACAGTGCCATTTCGTAACTGTAAGAAAACACACCCAATTTATTCATATTTGCAAATGCCATGGGAGTGACCCTACCATGTACACAGAGTCAGAAATTCGATCTGATGCAGTGAATGTGGAATATCGGGAAAGTCTTATTGGTCACCTGGTGTGTTTTCTAGCTCTGACAACCAGCAATTCGGTGTCATATCTATAGAGCAAAACTTGAGGTGCATCTGTGAAATAATCCTGTGATAGAGGTATTATTGGCTGCATTTAGCAGAGAGGGAAACTGAAGCCCAGAGAGCTTAAGATCATGCCCATGGACACATGTAAGTAAGTAGCAATACTGATGTTCAGTCTCAAAAGTGCCTGATTTGAATGCCCTGTTCTTTCCACTACATCACATTACCTCCCTGGAAATTGGCACAGGACTTGCCATCATTTTTGATTGTAGCTCTAACATACGCAAGTCGGTGACTGCTAAGTTGGCCAGAGAAAAGATGTAACGTCTGACACTTTTGATGCTCTGATTCAGATGTGGACTGGACCTCATGTAGATGAGTTTGAGTTGTTCTCAGGAACAGAAGGTACCTTTCTTCAACCACACAGCTCTCATGCTAGCCCTCGGCGAGCACAGGGGCCAAACTGCTGGGGTGCAGTCCTCGTCCTCCTACAAGAGTCTGTCTCCCTTCTCAGGCTGCTCTTCTGAATGCAAACTTGACCTATAACAACACAATAACCACCTTACTTCTATGTAATTGAGGGTGAGAAAAAGAAATGCTAATACCAATTTGCTATTTTCTTTCCTTTTTTCACCCCAGATTATTTATCTGTCTATTATTCTATTTGCCTATTATGGAGGTACAATTGACATATAACATTATATTAGTTTCAGATATATAACATAATGATTCAATATTTGCATACACTGTGAACTGATCACCACAATAAGCTTTTTCCTTCAATGTACCTTATTATAATGTTTAATTATAAAATATTATGTAATATAAATATTATGCATACATAAGAAATAACATAAAAATAATGCTCATTATAAAATGATACATAAACATTTGAATGTACACACATACACCTATATCTATATGCTTGTGTATGTGAGTGTAGTACACAAATTAAACTATCTTTATACATATATAGCTATGCCCATATTTTCTTTGCATAAATGGGTTCATACAGGGGCGCCTGGGTGGCTTAGTCGGTTAAGCGTCCAACTTTCACTTAGGTCATGATCTCGTGGTTCGTGGGTTCGAGCCCCGCGTCGGGCTCTGTGCTGACTGCCGGCTCAGAGCCTGGAGCCTGTTTCAGAGTCTGTGACTCCCTCTCTCTCTGACCCTCCCCTGCTCACGCTGTCTCTCTCTCTCTCTCTCCTAGAAATAAATTTTAAAAAAAATAAATAAATGGGTTCATACTGTACAAACTGTCTTGCAATTTTTTTTTCAGTTATCAAATAAACTAATAATCTTCATAAGGCTTTTCCTGACTGCAAGTTCTAGAGAACTCCCGTACTTTCACTATTTCCTGATGACTCCGGATAGTCCCTCGCCTTGATAAGGCTTGTGTGCAACTGGATCAAATAAGATCATATGTACAAGAGTGTTTTACAAACTGTAGGGTGCTGTACTAATGTGAGTTATCAAAATATCACATGTGGTATGAGGACTATATTTAAACAGAAGTGGATTGGATACTTCTCATAATGTTCACGTGCAGTGGCTAAGGAGGAATGTTTGCACTTTGGACGGTGGAAGAGCAAACACTGGTTGATAACATAGTTGATTTTGCCTGTTGTCAAGTGCCCACCAGGGAAGGAAGAAGCCTGCAAAGCGTCTGGCTGCCTCTAGCTTTCTCTGTCCAGGTGATTAATCTGAGGAAATTTTCTATAAACATATCTGTAAAAGCAAACCGCCAGGACCATCGTTGCAATGGGGACAGGGAATCCTCCCAACTTCCCCCGGGAGCCCAGAATCTGAGAGCAGTCTTCACTTCCACACAAGGAGAGTTTAATTGGTGGAGAACATGGGAGCAAATGTAGCATCTTCTTAGCTTCTTAACCCTCCCCACCACTTCAAAAAAACCCCAAATCTCCTTTAGATTCAATTTAACATTTTCCTTCTCTTAGATTCCAGCTGACAGCTTGAAAAAAACCCAAATTGGTGGTTGGCTGGTTGGGTTTTTTAACCTAATGACAAGCCTGGCTAAGAACTATTCCACCATTCTTTAGCTCTCAATACTGTGTGTCTATAGATAAACAGGCACATATATTATCTACTTTTGTTTACTTCTCCCCAAATGGAAGTCCATTAATTTCCCAATATAGTTTACAGAGTGACTTGTCCATTGCCAGCACTGAGAGGATATATTAATCCTTAGTCCTGAAATGTTTAAGTTAGAAAATAATGGGAAACAGAAGAAATAGAAGGACCAAGATGACTCATTTATCTCAGATGTTCACCCTAAACTACTTCAGAAATGCCAGCAATGAATTAAAACCAGAATTCTAGAGGAATGACCTAAATCACACTTCACCAGAGAGTCTACTTCCTTAGCAAAAATTGCACTTTATGTCTAGAATCTTGATGATGTGTTGAGTCAAGTAGCATGAACTTAGTTCCAACTGGTCTGAGGATGAAGAATCTATATTGTCTCTCAATGGGCAGAAACCTCTTTAGTAGATGACAAGAGGAAGCCATAGTCAAGTGTAAGATACTGACACCCTATGACATGTTAGTGTGGAGGAGGAGAGCTGGCTCAAAAAAAAAAAAAAGCAAGATGTTTTCTTTCCTTCCTTCCTTGCTTCCTTGCTTCCTTCCTTCCTTCTTTATTTCCTTTCTTCAAAAGATCTTATTTTTAAGTAATTTCCACACATAATGTGGGGTTTGAACTCACAACCCCGAGATCAAGAATTACTCACTCTACTGACTAAGCCAGCCAGGGACCCCTCTTTTCTTCATTTAAATAACCTCTATGCCCAATGCAAGGCTTGGACTTGAGCGTTGCACGCTCTACCAACTGAGCCAGGTAGGTGCCCCAAGATTTTTTCTTGCTCACTGAATCATAAACCAAATCTGCTCCTCTGTTTCTTCTGTGATCTCTTCCTGGTTTAATTTTCCCTAGGCACAGATGAAGTGACCCTGCAGGGAATAATCAATTCCCTTTACTTTAAGGTAATCTGAAGGCTGGGGATCCCAGGGTGCGATGGGTATGGTAAAGGCTGAGGTTGTGATTGAGGCAAAAATCAAGGGAAAAAATAAGACTCAGGTCAAGGACTAGAAAAAGTCTTTGTTGAAAGTTAATAAAACATCATATGTAACTAGTTACTGAGAGGAAGCAACTAATCTTATAGTAGATGGTGTTGATAATGTTAATTACCTCCTTACATGCCACCAAGAAGTGACTTTCAATTTTATGCATTTATTGTCCAAGTTGTCAATTTGGTCTTGGAATGAACAGGTGATAAAAGACCTGAGAAGCTTAAGGAGGTTATTTAGTTTGTGTATAAATGAAGAGAAGGATTTGAGGGAATAAAGATTATGAGGTGAGAGGGAGACTAGGCCTAACCTTGGGCTGGTTACCTAGGTAGGTGCTCTGTTGGGTAGCATTATGTTGGCCATGGTGGTCTCAGAAACAGCATTGGTCATCAGCCTCACACATGTAGGGTGTCCATTTTATCCATCCACCTGGCAGGGTGCTGATTGTAGAAGGGCTGACAGAAAAACTACAGGAACCTGGTTAAATTTGAATTTTAGATAAGCCATGAATAAGTTTTTTAGTATAAATAGTCCCATACAATATGTGTCTTTTTATTTGCTGAATCTGGCAAACTTACCCAGGACACTTCCGTTAATTAACTCTCCAGGGACTTATTTATAAATCAGAATCACCAATGTGTGAATTACAGAGCAGGCCACATCTTTCCATGTATCAGAGCCCTGAGCCTACTCTCTTTTGGTGTTTGGAAAACCGAGTTTGTCATTGTTAGGTGAATACCAAATTATAGCAAAGCAAGTTAAGTAGGCTCTTGGGCTATGCATCCAGGCTACAATAGAATATGGGAATGCTGGGTATTTGACTGCAGGGACACCATCCAGAACCTAGAATAACAACCAGTCAAACACAGTGTCTCTCCCCACAGACAGTGCTGCAATAATGCTGGGCTTACAACTCTCCTTTTCCAATATTTAGTTTTTAAAAAATTTTAAGGTTACCAAAAACTTATTCCTTATCATTGACATACTGCCATTTCCAAGATATCTGCTGATTAGATCCATTTTATATTGTTGTGCTCCTTTTTAGGGAGTCATAGTAGATGTCTTTCTGGGTTTTAGGAAACTTGATGGTCTTCGTTAGTATATGTTAATTTTACAAGATAGTTTCAGATGTGAACATATGTATCTTTGATTTTCTAAAACAGAGCATAATTTTTATCTCACATTCTCATTCTGCTTGATGCAGAAAAATTAATCTAGTAACTACCAAGGAGATTAATTCACACTCACACTGTCTCTCTTGCTCTCCTTTAGATGGAATCCCAGTGATGGGGACTGAGAGGGAGAACCATATAGCACCATGTGCTCTGAGTTGGTAGCTCCTGAGATGAATAATTGCCCCTTTTGTCTTTGATCATAGGATCCCTCCCCACTGGCATCCAGAGTTATCCTTTAAGGTGGCTACATGCCCATCTGGTTTGTTCAGCTTATCCGTGGCTGTTCCTCCGTGGCAGGACTCCTGTGGGCTGGTGGCTGTCACTCTCAGCTAACTAACTTCTGAGCCCTTTTCAGGGTTTGAGAGGGTCCATTTATTCTCCCACACCTCTTGGTGGACACAGGAAACAAGGCTGTCATTAAGTTCATTTCTCCTTTCACCCGTACAACCAACTCTTCTCTGTTGACTCCATCTCGTTGTGGCATAAGCACATCTGTGGGGTTAGCTACCCTCTCTATATAGGAAGCAGACACAAACTTCCACCATTCTCAGTTTCCTCAAAGCTTATCTGGTGTTCTGCTCCTAACTACAGTCCTCTGTCTTCTGAGGGCATGTACCCTGGGAAGGTGTTGGGGGTAGGGCCTCTTTGGGAAACCACACATCTCCTACAGTGCAGATAACACGACTATAGTGCCTGAGGTATGGTTACCTTGGATGGAGAAAGGGAAGAGTTCTTTTGCACTAGTCTTATTTGTATACTGGTTAGAGCCAAATAGTTACTGGCTGCTCAGACATATTTTTCTCCCAAGTCTAGGTCTTATGGTCACTGATCTTATTTGAATCTCAAAATCTAAGCAACTGACTTTATTTTGCTTAGCTTTCCAGCTGCATCAACCCCACTTTCCCCTGGCACAGGGCATGTCTTGAACTGCAGGAGGAGTGCAGCGAAGTGTGTGATGTTGACGGTAGCAGGGAAGAGCCAGTTCATGTCTCAAAATGTTCTTCTGAGGTACTGGCAATGGACCTGTCCAGATCCATGTCATCCTCAGAACAGTTCCCCAGATGATTACCATTCTTGTTTCCAGGCGAAGAAATGCTAGCTCATAAAGAGGATTGGTAAGTTACTCAAAGATTCCAGTTATAAGGAGTGGAGAAATAATTAAGCCTAGGATAATCTAATTCCAAAGCCTTCGTTTGAAATCCCAACAGCGGTCTCACTACCTTGGTGAACAGCTGGCTCCCCAGGGAGTTTGTTAAAAATAATTTTGGTAAAGACCCACCTCAAGAGATCCTGATCCAATTGGTCTGTAATGGGGCCTAGTCATCTGTAGGTTGAATAGTCTCTGTAGGTAATTCAGATGCACCTCAAAGTTTGAGAGCCAGCTCTGCCACTTGTTAATTGTGGGATCTGGGACAAATGACTTTACCTTCCATGCCTTGGTTTCCTCATTTATTAAATGGGGGGATGATGACAGTCCTCACGGCCTTGAGTTATTGCGGGAATTAAGTGGGTTTAAAATGAAAGCACTAGGAAGAGTACATGGCACATAATAAGTGCTCGATAAGCATTAAAGATGATTACTTTTGCTGCCTCTTAGCAGCAACTTACTTATGAAACATTTTTTAGGAGTGCTATTTCCTGGACAGATTACATAAAAGGGTAATTGCCTGCATTTACATAAATTTTTGATAGTCTGTGTCTCAGAGAGCAATATTTTTTTAGCCCTTTCCCCCAAATCTAGGTTTAAGCCTAATATGGATCCTGTGGTCTCTTGTGGTCCTAACCACCGAAGGCCATGTTATGAAGCTAAATTGAAATTAAGTTGAGGATATAATAATAATGGCAGACAAAAGAAAGAGAAGTAGATCAATGATTCTCAACCTTGGTTGTGCCTTAGAAATATCGGGAGAGTTTTAAACAATGCCCAAGTCACACCCCATACTGTTAATGCCAGAATCTTAGGGAATAGGGCCCAACTAACAGTATATTTTAATTGCCAGCTGATTCCAGTGTGTGACCATTGGCCCCTTCCAGCTCTACTGAGTAGAAACTCTGGGAGTAGGACCCAGTAGTCTGTGTCCTAATGAGCCTTCTACAAACCTCAGGACCTTTGGTGTGAACCATTTTGTATCCTCCCCATGTCCAGGCCTCTGTTTCTGCTGCTCTGTTCAGTAGGGTGTTAAGTGACAGTGAGAGAGAAGGTGTGTTAACCCTTAGTTAAGGGTTAAGAAGGTGCACGCAGATCAGTAGTTAAATCAAATTGATATCTATTCCAGCCAGACTTGCGCTAGACTTGGGGAATGAGAATCCTTCCGCTTCAATGTCTGTCTCTCAGGGGGCAGATAATCAATTAAGAGAGTCCCCAGTCTCTCACAATGGACACCTTGTCAATATTTGCCTAAAATACCCCTTCTCTCCAGTCTTAACTGCCCTGGAAGCCTCACGAGGCCAGTAAAAATGTAAACAAGTTCCAAACCAACCCATCTGCTTTTCATTTCCTGCAGGATGCTAAATTGAGTCTTTTAAGATTGCTTAAAATATGTCCCTCTTCTCCTGCCCCGCCCCATGGGGCATTTGCTCTGCGTCCTCAGACCACCTTAGTGCCTGCTTCCTTCTCCACCTGGGTCCCTTCTGCACAGACTTGGCTTCAAACAATGCTCACAGTTATTCCTGGCACTTGCTTTTTTGGCTTAGCGTACATCCAATGATATCTTTTTCTTCCTCTGTTTAAAGCACTGTCTTCTGTCTCCTCATTTGTCCCTTTCTCCTCTGGCAAATGTACTCCTACCGACATTTGAAAGTGGTCTGGTTCCCTTGAGTCTGGTAATTGACCTTGCAGCTAGAATTAGCGTGGGAGCACTGTGTGCAGAAGCAAGAACATGGGCCAACAGGACCTTCTCTCCTGGGGCTCAGACACCCTCTTGGAACCTCCAAAGAGTACTTGGAAGGTTGGAGTACGCTGCAGCTGGGGGGTGGGACCTGGAGTAAGTTTAAGTTTCCTCCTTAAATTTGAGCAGTGACTCTAGGTGACTTTAAACCACTCTCAGTTTTGCTCCGCTTCTGTTTAGCATCTGTTAAGTAGAGACCTTTGCCACCAATTAACAAGAGTGAGTCCCTATTCAGTTGCAAATACTGCTAGATTGTAAACAAACTTGCAAAGACCAGTCCCAGGGGAAATGGGGTAGGAAAGATGCCCTTGTATTCTTCTTTCAATATCAGAGAGATGTCACTGTCTTCTTCCTAAGGAATTAATTTGGACCATCTTCTAGGGCAGAGTCCCAACCTCCGCACCCTGTTTTAAATGTGCTGTCCTGTCCCATATTTCATCTCTTCAGAGTCCTGCAAGGACAGGGCAGGTAGAAATGATAACAGCTGTTATTGCCCTAATGTGTTTTCCCTCTAAATCTGTCAACAACATAAACTTCTGAGTGCCCTCTTTATGCCAGGAACTGTGCTTTCAGACTCAGCTCTGACCCTTAAGAAGCTTCTGTTCCCGTGGAAGAGACAGGATGTGTGCACACACAAAGGTAGCAGCTGGAGACCATGTCAAATGAACCAAACAGATAAAGGTTAAAGGAGTTTGCAACTATTCAATATGTAGGTGTTGAGCACCTATTACATGCTGTGTTTTGTTTTAAGGACTGAGACTAAACCGGTTAGCAAAACAGAGAAAACCCTTGGCTTCATGGATCTTAGGTTCTAACAAGACAAGACAAAGTGTAAATGATGCAGAGTGAGGTGATTTGTTTAGATAGGAGATCAGGGAAGACCTCTCTGATAAGGTGGCATTTGAGTCAAAATCTGTAGAAGAGGAAAGAGCACGTCATCAGTATACCTGGAGGAATTTTCCAAGCCAGCTGAATAGTGCAAAGGCCATGTGTGCTTGGTGTGTTCTAAGGACAGGTAGGCCAGTGTGGCTGGAAGGCAGTGAGCAAGAGGGCGGGGATAAGCGATAAGGTTACAGAAGTGGCGATTATGTCACAGAGTGCCCTGCCCACCACGGTGAGGACTTTGGATTTTATTATGAAGCCCTTGGAAGGTTTTGAGCAGAGTAGTAACATGATCTGACTTACATATTGGAAGGATTTCTTTGTGTGAGGACAGACTCTAGGAGTGCAAGAAGAGAAGCTTGAGGCCCCTGAGCAGGCACTAATCTGGGGGCGGAATGATGGTGGCTTGGACCAGGGTAATAGGACCCAAAGGGGGTGAGATAAGATTGGATTCTGAATGTATTTTGTAGACAAGATAGCTAAAGTATGGGGCTATGAATAAAGAGAGAAATTAGGAATGACTCCAGAGCTTTTGGCCCGATCTCAAGCAAGGTTTTACATTCATGGGAGGGAGTGGCCACTTCTGTTTAAGATAATCAGAGGATTAATGAAAGACCCAAGATTTGAGCTGTACTTTGAAAACCTAGTAGAGTTTTGTGGCTTTTATTTGGCTTTTAACTTCTCTCAGTAGTTTTCCAGACCCCATCCCCCTACCCCAATCCCACTCCTTTGTTGTCTTAACAGCCTCTATACCAGGGAATTAGGAGCCCACACAGCAGTATCCAGAGGGAAGCTCATCTTGATTCTTTAGGCCAATCATCGGCACTCCTTGCTCTTGCCAGTAATTGGTTTAGAAGTGGGCTGCATTAGAAGTGGGAAGCATGTACTACAATCCTGGGCAATGAAACATAAAAGAGAATTCTGCAGAAGAGACTCCTGGGAAATTCTGTAAGTCTGAGATGCTCTGGAGTTGAGATGTTGTTGTAATGAAGACACAGTGCTTGAGATGCTGTCACCATCTTGCAAGCATAAAGGGGGAAGCTTAGGTCAGTGGTCAGCGAGTACGAGTGGCAGATCGGGAAGGTTAGAGACACCATGTTCCTTGAGGACAGCATTAAGCTGCTGGAACAGACAACCCTGGAACAGCACCACCTCTGGACTTCCAATTCTGTGTGATTAAAAAAAAACCCAAAGAACCTCTTTATCATTAAATACTTTTGAGTTGTGTAGTTTGTACTTGATGTGGAAAGTGTGTCATTTTAGGTAAGAATAAAGATCATGGATGGGAAGACATAGCAAAAGCAAAGACACTTTGAGGCAAGACTTTCTTTGAGAAAAGAAAACTCAAAGCAGATCTAGGGAAGAGTAGGTGGAATAATTTGGCATTCACTCACAGACTCATTCAACAAATATTTGTAGAGCCCATACTATGCACCAGGCACTGTTCACCAGGGCCTGCGTGCTGCAGTGAATAAGGTAGACAGGATCCTCCTTCTCATGAGGCTTATTATCTTATGGAGGGAAAATGGGTGACAGTGTTGGAAGCACAGCAAGAATGATTTTAGGAAGTTCTATGTGTGATGAAGGAACTAGAACATACTGATGTGATAGGAAGTGACTAGGGACACCACTTTAGTTTGGGAAATGGTATGTTCAGGAGGCTTAGAGAGAGAAAGAAGCTGGCCAGGCTGAGAAAGTGAAATGAGGGGCGCCTGGGTGGCTTAGTCGGTTAAGCGTCCGACTTTCGCTTAGATCATGATCTCGCGGTTCGTGGGTTCGAGCCCCGCATCGGGCTCTGTGCTGACTGCCAGCTCAGAGCCTGGAGCCTGTTTCAGTCTGTGACTCCCTCTCTCTCTGACCCTCCCCTGCTCACGCTGTCTCTCTCTCTCTCTCCTAGAAATAAATAAAACATTAAAAAAAAAAAAAAAGAAAGTGAAATGAGGCTGGTGTGGCTAGCGTCTCGGGACAGAAGAGAAAGAAGAGGAGAGAGAGAAGCAAGGACAAGGCAGGCACAAAGAAAGGATTATTGGAGCGTAGGAAGCAGGAGCATGATACAACCTGTTCACACTGGTGCGTCTGTGTGGTGGCATCATGAATGGACCCAAGTGGAGGACCCAATGCTTACAAAGGACTGTAAGTCTGGGAGGGCAATCACTGCCAGGTAACTTCCTTTCATTTCAAGGACCCGAGCTGCCATCATGGCTCATTTGAGAATTTCAGGCACTGGAATAAGGTCATTAGGGCAGTAGTATTAGCAGAGGCATTTTTCTCTGCTGAGTCATCCACTTAGTCTTCCCTGCTCCTTCTTGTAGAAAAAAAAGTTGCTACAAAAAATAGCGCCAATTAGAAATAAGGTGATTCCTCAGGACGCTGGTCACTTTAGGTTAGGAAAATTCTAGGACAGAGCTGTCCAAAAGAAATCGAATGTGAGCCACATAGGTAGTTTAAAAATTTCTAGCAGCTACATTTAAAAAGTTAAAGAAAATAAAAAGATCAAATTAACTTGAATAATATATTTTACTTGAGCCAATGTATCCAAAATATTATCAATTTAATATGTAATGAATATAAAAATCATTAGTGATCTATTTTTTTTCTTTTCTTTTCCCTAAGTCTTTGGTGTAGGAATATGGTCTGGGAAGGGAGGCCATGTCAGGATGGAATGCTGGATTTGGGCAATGGCTTGGTGCCTCTGTTGCCCTGCTCTAGATCCATTCTCTAAAAGAGATATATTGGGAGCACCTGGCTGGCTCAGTTGGTAGAGCATGTGACTCTTTATCTTCGGATTGTGAGTTCTAGCCCCACTTTAAGCATAATGCCTACTTTAAAAATGAATACATGAATGGATGAATTTTTTAAAAGAGATGTATTTGGTCAAAGGGCATTTCTAGGACTCTTAATTATTTTCCTAATCAATTATATCCATTTATAATGCTACTCACCATGAATAAAGGTGTCAATATCACCAGCTTCAGATTTGGGAATTCATATTGTAATTTTAGAGGGGTTAATTTAGTAAAATACTTAATTTAGTAAAATTAACTTAGTAAACTTGGTGAGAGAAATGCTGTACTTCTTTTAATCTGTTTCTCTTTGATAACTAGTAGCATTAAATATTTTTCACACATTTATTAATATTTTTATGTGAATTATTTTATTACAAGTCTTTGTTCCAATATTAGCTGAAGTCTTATCAAGATTCTTATCAAGTGTGTCTAATTCTTAAAAAAATGTTTTTTTCAACGTTTATTTATTTTTGAGAGACAGAGATACAGAGCATGAGCAGGCAAGAAGCAGAGAAAGAGGGAGACACAGAATCCAAAGCAGGTTCCAGGCTCTGAGCTTTCAGCACAGAGCCCAGTGTGGGGCTTGAGCTCACCAACCATGAGATCATGACTTGAGCAGAAGTCAGATGCTTAACTGACTGAGCCACCCAGGTGCCCCAAGTGGTGTCTAATTCTTGAGATAACAATGTCATTAATTTTTTTGTTTATATTTTTTGTAAATATATCTTCTAACATGTTGTTTGTCCTTTATTTTGATGATTAATTTTGATTTATTTATTTTTTAATGTTTTATTTATTTTTGAGAGAGAGAGATAGAGAGACAGAGCCCAAGTGGGGGAGGGGCAGAGAGAGAGGGAGACACAGACTCTGAAGCAGGCTCCAGGCTTTGAGCTGTCAGCACAGACCCCAATGCAAGGACTGGACCCATGAACTGTGAGATCATGACCTGAGCTAAATCAGAGGCTTAAATGACTGAGCCACCCAAGTGCCTCTATTTTGGTGATTTTTATCATGCAAAATTTCTTTTCTGAAATTTTCATGTTGTCAAGTACTTCAGTCTTTTCTCTATAGTCATACTATATTCATGAAGTTCGTTATCTTGTGGAGGAAGGACAGGTGGGAATGAAGGAAACATGACACAAATAATTTCAGGAAGTTGTAAGGGTGATGAAGAGAAAATACAGTACATTATTATGACAGAAAGGCACCAGAAGGGCCTTCCCACTAGCACCTTGATGTTTAATCCTATTTTCTTCTAGACTTTATAGTTTTAAGCACACTGAAGTCTTTAAATAAAATAGAACTTGGGGTACCTGGTTGGCCCAGTTGGTGGAGTGTGTGACTCTTGATCTCGGGGTTGTGAGGTTGAGCCTCACATTGAGCATAGAGATTACTTATAGATAGATAGATAGATAGATAGATAGATAAAATGGAATTCATTTTGACATACAGTGTAAAAGGTGAATGTAAATTCTTTTCTTCCTCCCAAATTGTTCATCAGTTTTCCTCCACCATTTTTTAAAAAAAATATATTTTTTAATGTTTATTTTTTTTGAGAGAGAGAGAAACAGAGTGTGTATGGGGGAGGGACAGAGAGCAAGGGAGACACAGAATCTGAAGCAGGCTCCCGGCTCTGAGCTGTCAGCACAGAGCCCGACACAAGGCTTGAACTCCTGAACTATGAGATCACGACCTGAGCTGAAGTCAGATGCTTAGCCAACTGAGACACCCAGGCACCCCTTCCCTCTACCATTTATAGAAAAAAATCTTTGTTTATCTTATTGTATTGTGACATCCTCTTAATATACTAAAATTTTTATCAAAATTAGGATGCATTTCTGATCTTTCTATTGTATTCCAGGAATCCATTTATTCTTACACCAAGACTTCACTATCTTACTTATATTGTTTTATTGGTTTTACTTTTGATAGATCTTGTTCACCCTCCTTATAATACCTCCTTCACTCTCCTCCCCCAACACAATTTTCTTTCTTGCCTGTTTAAAATTTTCCTTTCTCTCTTTTTGTCATATGTTTAAAAACATCCTTCTGTTTTTTTTTTTAACAAGAGTCTGCAAAATCTATAACTTAAATTATAGGAAACAGATATTTATGTAATATTTCAGCTTCCTATCCAGGAACATCTAGTTTTCCATTCATTCACATCTTTTCAGGCAATGCAGAAGGTTTTGTAGCTTCCTTTGTAAAGAAATGTGTGTACATGTGTATATATGTTTGCACACACATATAGTATCTTAGATTGGGTTTCCTAGAGACAGACTGAGATGGAGAGTTGTCTCAGGTTTTCACAGAAGGGACATGTAACAAACCAGCCTGCAGTGTGATTGCAACTGGGTCCTTAGCTCGTTGGGGTATAGGAAGGAAGGGGATGGGGACTGGAAGAGATGCTCTGGAACTGGAATGGTACACAGAGGTTTAGCAATTTACAAAAACAATCTTTGGATGTGTCAGAATGCTCAAGTCAGCCTAACAGTCACATTGTCCCTCCTTAGATTGGCCTCAGGGATGGCTGGGCTATCAGGTGATGGTTAGTATTGCCTAACTGCCTTTCAAAGATTTATACCATGCATGATCTTCTCATAACAGATAGTAATGCTTGTTTCCCCCTTGACAATATGGGAAATTATCAAGCTTTTTGGTCTTTGACAATATGGAGATGAAAAATGGCATTGGTTTGGTTTTTGTTGTTTTTTAATTGCTAAGTGGCTAGGTNACTGTTTTCCAGAGGGGCTGCACCAGGTTACATTCCCACCAAGAGTGTAGGAGGGTGCTTATTTCTCCACATCCTCGCCAGCATCTAGAGTCCTCTGATTTGCTCATTTTAGCCACTCTGACCAGTGTGAGGTGGTATCTCAGTGTGATTTTGATTTGTATTTCCCTGATGAGGAGGGATGCTGAGCATCATTTCATGTGTCTGTTGGCCATCTGGATGTCCTCTTTACAGAAATGTCTGTTCATATCTTCTGCCCATTTCTTCACAAAAATATGGACTGCTTCATGAATTTGCGTGTCATCCTTGAGCAGGGGCCATGCTAATCTTCTCTGTATCATTCCAATTTTAGTATATGTGGTGCCGAAGCGAGCACTAGATTTTTTTTTTTTTAAGAGAGCACACAAGCAGCAGTAGAGGGAGAGAGAGAGAGACTCCTAAGCAGGGTCCATGCTCTATCTCACAATCCTGAGATCACCTGAGATCATGACCTAAGCAGAAACCAAGAATTGGGCATATAACCTACTAAGCCACCTAGGCGCCCCCCACTCCCACCCCTGTTTGGGTTTTGAAGTGCTTTTCTCTTTAAGAGCGAGGTTGCGTTTTCCATATGTTCAAGAGTCATTTGTACCTCATTTTGAAACTGAAGCATGATCTGGACTTTGTATCCAATTCTTGCCTTGTAGAACCAGAGCATTCCTTTTATATCTCCATAGCTTTTGTATCAGTTTAGGTTCATTTTGATTGCCAGTTACCTAAAACCCTGACTCAACTGACCTTAGCAGTAAGGAAAATCTTTTATCTTACATGATACCATGTCCTGGGATAGAGTAGTTCTATAGTTGGCCAATTCAGCTACTCACCAACGCCATTGAGGTGACTGGTCTCTCTGTCTTTTTGATTGCCACCCTGATTTGATTACCCCCTGCTCACAGGACCGCTGTGTCATAGCCAGGCATCCCATTGAGGCAATACAGGATCTAGTAGAAGAACGGATGTTTCTTAGCATGAGCCACTTTTTAAAACGTTTCTATTTATTTTCAGAAAGATTGAGAGAGAGTATGTGTGGGGGGGAGGGGGGGAGGGGCGGAGAGAGGGAGAGAGAGCATCCCAAGCGGGCCCCATGGTCAGTGCAGGGGTGGGAGTGTCCAACATGGGGCTCAAACTCATGATTCATGAGATCATTACCTGATCTGAAACCAAGAGTAAGGCGTTTAAACGACTGAGCCACCAAGGCACCCTACCATCAGCCTCTTTTTAAGAACGTGGAAACTTTTCTTGAATTCCCCTCTTAGAAAGTATGCTCTTAAATCTCATTAGGCAGACTTGAGTTTTATGCCCGTTCCTAAACCAATAACTGGCAAAGAGCCTGCGACCATCGTATTTGGCTCATGTGAATCAGGATTTTCCCTTGAATTATAATGAGTAGGAATGGACCCTCTGTTGTCCCACCCCCTTCTCAAATAATTAGGGCACTGGACTGGTTGCAGGGAGACATCAACTGTGATCGCCACAACTTTGCATGTGGTATTCCCTTTGCCTGATAGCCCTCCTCCACTTATCCTCCCACCTAACTACCATTTGTCTTTCAAGTATAGGCTGGGGTGGCTGGGAGGTAACCTTCTTTGCCTCCCCTAGGGTGGGGGGTTAACTCCCCTCCACTCCTATGGCAGCCTGTGCTGCTCCCATTACACTGCATTGTAACTCGGGCTTTGTTGCTCAATCTCCTGCCACAACCCAGCTCCTTGAGGGCAGAGACTGGGTCTGATTTGTTTCCGTAGCTCTAGCCCCTAGGACAGGGCATGTACAGAACACTTAGCTCATGCTCGTTGAATGAAATCCATTTGCTAGTATTTTATTTTAGAGTTTCAAGTCCAGATTCACAACAGACCAATTTATAAAGTTTTGTGTTTGTGAATGATTGGTCTGCTGAGATTTGGACTTCGGATTATCTTTTCCACGTATAGCCAACTGAAGAGTTTGTAGAATAAATTATTTAATTTGCAGAGTATTGATTCCTTAAAAGTCCAGAAGTTCAACAAGTGTTTCCTGAATACATATTATATGTTGAGCTCCATCTCCCATTTGGCTCTTTCTTTATACAAGGGTAGTGTGAGAGCTGGTCTCTGAATGTGTTTATGCCTTAAGACAGCATTTTTCAAACTGTGGGTCACGATCTGTTCATGGGCAGTGAAATCAATTTTATGAGTTAAAAACCATCATTAAAAGGAAAAAGAAGGAATACAATAGAGTAGAACAAAATGTATCAGAATGCATCATTCTTGGTAAAACTTGGTAAAACTCTCTGGTCATCTGTGTGAACAGGAAGCCATAGATGTGCTTCCTTAAATAAAAAGTTATTTTCACTTGTTTGTTGTTGCTCCTGCACTGTTGAGACTTAGGAGAAAGATAAATGTAATTTGTTTCTATAATGTCCTGGGTCAAGATATAAAATTTATTTTTTATTATTGGTGACAGTCAAAAAAAGTTTAAAGCCAGTGCTTCAAGGGCCAGTATGTTTTCCTTCCTCTTTCTCTTTAAAGTACATGTTTTTCTACCCCTAATGTCTGGACTCCCTGAAAAGAGAGAAAGATAAGGTTTTGGGGTTCTGCTTCCCTCCCCACACTCCTGCCCCAAGCCAGCCCCCGTGTGCCCCCAGCCTTAGATTGGTTAGCCTGGAACAGACTTTAGAGTCAGAGACAGAAATTCAACCCGAGGCTTCAGGACTCATTATCTGAGCAGCCTTGGGCAAGTCACTGGACCTTTCAGAACATCTGTTTCTCTTTTGTGAGGTGAAGATAACAATACTTGTTCCACAAGCCGATTAAGAGGACCCAGTGAAATATGTGCAAGTCGTGTGTTGTTTAGCAAACTCCTTCCAGTTTCTCAGAAAGAGTCCATGGGTTAAAAAAATTCTGTCTCCTGAGAAAGGAGGAAAGACCTCAAGGAACGACCCCTTAGAGAAAGTTAAGAGGGGCTCCCAAAATACCCTGGGGCTGCAGATATTTGAATAAAAAAAAGGGGGGAGGGTAAATCAATGGGGAAAAGTCAGGTTCTTCCACTTCTCTAATGAGCAGTAATTTTTAAAATTTCTCCATGAAGCACACTGCCGAGGGTACTGATGTATGCTGCTATGTTCCCTTTTCATAAACAGTTGGAGAAAGGTAATCGGACTGTGTCCCCCCTCTATCTCTTGCAGGAGGTATGCTGGGGGACACCCAGCCTGAAGAGCACTTGTGTTGGGCATTGTGGCTGGAGGGTGAGGTAGGGTGGAGTAGGATAAGGTAAGAACAGGGTGGGTGGGGAGCTCAGAGGAGAGAAAGCCAATCAGAGTATTGGTTGTATCTTGAGGGTCATTCCTCACACATCTGAATTCTCTCCTCTGTGACTATCTCCCAGCAACTGTGGACAAGTTGGGCATAGGCTGTCCTTCCTGCTCATTTTCTCCAGCTATGAGCAACCCACTGCCCTGTAAAACTCCCTGCCGCCTTCACAGCCTGGGTTCTTCTGTAGTCAGCTGTGTGAACAGGAAGCCATAGATGTGCTTCCTTATATAAAAAGTTATTTTTACTTGTTTGTTGTTGCTCCTGTATTGTTGAGGCTTGGGAGAAAGATGCTCCTCCACATCCCAACGCACAAGCGCGCGCGCGCGCCCACACACACACACACACACACCCTCTGAGAGAAGGTAAGCAAGATGGGAAGTTGGTTTGCCTGGGCTGGCTGTTGGGGAAGTGGAGGCTGATACCCTGCCTGGGATTTGTCTTTGTCTCAAGACAATGCCAAACAAGAGGAAATGGAATTCCAGGAGTTTTAGGTAAAGACTGGGGGGGGGGTCCCCAAGAATCCAATGGTTCTTTGCTTGTTTGTTTGGTAATTGTTTTCCAGTGGCTCCATCCTTACGGAACGCCGTCCAGAATCATGGCACCTCATTCTCTGTTCTCTGACACATTTCAAACCAGCCTTGGCCCTGAGGGTGCCAGGGTTCACCAGCGTGCCTGGTGGATGGAGGTGATAAAGCAGACAGGGGTAGTTATACCTACTGCCAATACAGGGAGAGAGAAAGACCTCAGCCATCCATGAAGAGCTAGAGCTTGCTCAATCTCCCCTGCACACCTGGGTGTGTCCATTTGCCCACATTTGCCTCTAGTGTGCTTTCTTGACAGTTACCAGTGACCGTGAAGTAACCAAGTTCAGTGGCTTTTTCTCGGGCCTCATCTTCCATCTGGCAGCCCCTCTTTCTTAAATGCTCACCCTAGTGAGCTAATTCTCCCCCTACTTCTTCGACAATTCTTTGTTTCTGTTTCTTTTTTTTCTTCTGGTTTGCAAATTTATAATTCCCCCAAAACCTGTCGTTAGACCTTTTCTTTCTTTATTTTCCCTCTCTCTGGGCAAATTTTCTTTCTTTTGTCGCTGACCAAGTAATATTTTGTTAAGACATATTTTCTTTCAAGAATGGTAGCTAGCTTAGGCTAAGGGAAGGTTTACATTACCAAGTGTCTACAAAGCCAAGTGCAGAAGCGAGGGTAGGTTTCTGCTGGGGCTGAATCCAGGGTTTCATAGGCTCCCAGGAAGGCAGGCAGAGTTGACTGAAGTACTGGGCTGTTCCTCTCTCCTTGTCTGCTCACGTCCTGATTCCTGGTATCTCTTATCTTTTCCCTCCTCTCCTTTCTTGGGCTATCATCTTGCCTGAGGCCTTCATGACCTCATTAGTGATTTCCTTACTATTGGTTGTATTTTAGTCCAAGCTATTTTATTTCAACCGTATCCCCTCTGCCTTGGGTCCCACACTTAAGAGGTCCTCCTTTGGCCCACTTTGGCCCTACTTCTCCACGGGGTAAGGAATCTATGGGGCCAATGGGATGTTCCCACCCCAAAGCCCCTGTTCCCCTTCTAGACCCTCTTTTCTGGGCCTTTCTCTGATGTACATTCTTCTGAGGGCAGAGTGTACCACTACTGTACTGATCTGCCCTGAAAGGTGCCTAAGAGGTAGTTGTTGGTTGGGGAGAGGTAGGGTGAGGAGGGAGTGGGGATGTGGATGGAGTTTGGACATGTCCATTGAATGTGCTCAGGGCCCCTTGCCATGCGGGACAGAGCTTCAACTGAGAATGGGCCAGGGGCCGGGGACCAGCTTTCCCCCCAGCATTCTACCCAGCATGGAACTCAGAGAAATTCAGTAATTCTATATTTGAACCTGGCCTTCCACATTGTTAAGAAGGTTCAAGTATGGGGCTGTGTGTGTGGAACTTTTTTACTTAATGGTTTGTTAGTTTGGTTTATAGCTTTTTGACATGTGGCATCTGGGTCTCCATTTGTACTCGTGCCCTGGTCCCTGCAGACCCCAGGGGCAAGTCTGTATTTCATTATGGCCAGTTTTGTTTTAAACAAATATACCCCCTAAACAAAGCTCTGATTAAATCATTGCCTGCCTCAAAACTTTTGATAATGACTACTCCTGCTTACTGGGGAGTAAGTGGCTGTGGCTGTTCATTATTTTGGATCGGAAGAAATTGACAGGTAGGACCTGCCTTTCATCAGAAAAAGGCTCAGGCCAGGCTTGAGTTGGCAAGGGAACAGCTTGCTGCTCAGAGCTCCCTGGGAAGGCTTGGAGGACAGAAGCTGGGGCCACCTGACAACCAGTCTTCAGAGTCTCAAGCAGAGATGTTATAAACTCATGCAGATAAGGGTCGGAAAATCAAAGGCATTTCTAAGGTAAGCTATCAAGAAGTGGCCAGTCTGAAGCTGTGGAGGAGGGCAGGGAACACACGCAGATAAAGCAGACTTGATTCCCAGCGTCACTTTTTGCCTCTGTTCCAGATTTTTCAATAGTTCCCATGTGTTGGAACTTGTCCTAGCCTAATTCACGGAAAGCTTCTAGAGGGTGGGCGTGGACAACAAGAACAAAGCTTAATATTTAGCAGTACTTGGCGATTTCTTCTTCTTCTTTTTTTCCTCTCAACATTTCTTTTTCTTTTTCTTTTTTAAGTATTTGCAGCAGTTATTTCTCTGTTCTTTTTTTTTTAATGTTTTATTTATTTCTAGGAGAGAGAGAGACAGCGTGAGCAGGGGAGGGTCAGAGAGAGAGGGAGTCACAGACTGAAACAGGCTCCAGGCTCTGAGCTGGCAGTCAGCACAGAGCCCCACGCGGGGCTCGAACCCACGAACCGCGAGATCATGACCCAAGCGAAAGTCGGACGCTTAACCGACTAAGCCACCCAGGCGCCCCTCAATATTTCTTTTTTTATTTTTTAAGTGCTCTCTATGCCCAGTGTGGGGCTTGAGCTTACCACCCTGAGGTCAAGAGTCACATGCTCTACTGCCTGAGCCAGCTAGGCACCTTTTGGCAATAGCTTCTAATGAGGAAGTCAGAACAATACTGAGCACACTCTGTTGATAATCAGTCTCCCATTGAATATCTTTAAAGTGACTGAATTTGGGAGACAGTCCATTTAGACCAAGGAGAAGGGTAAGTGGGAGGAGCGGAGTCGGGAGAGGTGGACTAGGGCAAGGTCACATCCCATAACCTCCCCTGCACTTCCGACGCGGAGTCAGGTGCTCTTGCTGGAGAGAAGATGTGGGACCGAATCCAGGCTAAGGCTTCCTTTGGGCACGGCGCCACCTGCCAAGGCAGTGCCACCTGCGGTATTCTCATTCCCAGATGTACAAGGATCAAGAGCTTCATGGAGGAGCTGTGGCTGAGCGTGGGAGAAAATAGGTAATTTTAAAAATAGGGAATATGGAGGAATGTGTGTATTTTAGAAGAAACCTCGAGTTTAAGACTAAAAAAAAAAAAATTGTATGCACAGCTTTCCTGGACTTCAAAAATAGGTGTTAAGGATAGATTCCCCCAAATCTGTCCACCAGGCTGGACTTTCACATAACATTATTTTATCTCAAACTCGTTGGTATAGCCCTAATGGAGGGACATCCTGGCAGTTTGGAAGGGATGCTGATGACCTAAGTGGGCTGTCTTGTGAGGAGCCTGAAGGGCCCACTCCCCCAATGCTCCTTATACCAATGTTCATCAGAACCACCAGGCCCTGCTTGTTCCAAATCTATAAGATTTTTTCCCCCTACTTCCCCAAAATTATCTCTTGAAAGCAACTGTAGTAAGGCTCTTACTTTTCCCAACAAAATCACAAATAATTTTTTATATTTTAAAATTTAAATAAGCTACTCTAGCTTTACCAAGGGAAAATTTTACCAAGGGAAAATAAAACCCCACTTGCAAAGGTTTAGGCACGGGCAAAATTAAGTTAAAATTTTCTCCATATTAATTTAGGGATAGTAATAAAAGCAAAATGTTCTAAAGGTTACATCAATTGGGTCCTGGCCCCCCTCCCTCCCCCCAAAAAGCCTGAGAGTGAGTCATTTGAGAAAAGTGTAATAAAGACACTGTTTACAAAGCGTGGGCTGGGCTTAGACAAAGGGAATGGCGCCCTACTCTTGGTTTGGTAACTGCAGGTACCATTAGCACCAGTAGGTCTAAAAGAGTGGGGGAGGGGGCAGAACCAGGTAAGGGGACCCAGAAAGAAAACTGATGGAGAGGGCAGGCTCACAGGAAGGAACCAGAGAAATAAATATGCGAAGCTATCTGCCTATCCTCCCAGACGCTGGAGGGCAAAGGGATCCCACCGATGCAAACCCTTGTGGCTCAGCCTCCTGGGGAAAATAGCAGGTGGAGAAGGGTAAAAAGCGGATCTGAGGAGCAAACGGAGCAAATCCAGCATCCATCGGAGACAGCTCAGGGACTCGAGTGGCCGTTGTGTGTTTTCACCAGCACCGAAGAAAATAGTAAAGCGATTTGCTTTTCTATCATCTTGTTTATATTACCCTGGAATATGTATATAAGAAACATATTGTCAAGAAAACGTTATGGGGGCGCCTGGGTGGCTTAGTCGGTTAAGCGTCTGACTTTCGCTTAGGTCATGATCTCGCGGTTCGTGGGTTCGAGCCCCGCGTCGGGCTCTGTGCTGACTGCCAGCTCAGAGCCTGGAGCCTGTTTCAGAGTCTGTGACTCCCTGTCTCTCTGACCCTCCCCTGCTCACGCTGTCTCTCTCTCTCTCTCTCCTAGAAATAAATAAAACATTAAAAAAAAAAGTTTTAAAAAAATAAAAAAAAAGAAAACGTTATGGTTTTGTATCAGGGGAGGGGAAAGGAATCCTATGCCCTATGCCCAGTTCTATCGAATCAAGTCTCACTCCGGAAGGGCCCCAGACATGTGAACGTTCAGCAAGCACTCCGAATGACGAATGACGCACATCTAGCTTGTAGAACGGCTGAGCTACAGAACAAAAGGGCGAGTGGTAGCAGTTATGTGGTAAGGAACGTGAACACTTATCTATGTTGGGAAAACAGCTTTACACCAAGTATGGACACATGTAGACAAGGAAAGGGCAGACAAATAAGAATACTTCAGTCAGGGAGTTCCNCACAGCAGAGCTTATTAAATTAAAAAACTTCTAAGAAAAGTTGGAGACGGTAAAACATTAGGTCACCACAGGGTCTGACCCCAGTCCCAAGTTGTGTCTGGAACTTAACCATGGGATCTAAGTTCTCTTGGTCCCTATAAGGGCTACTTGGAATCTTACAGTCTCTCCCAAGCCAACTTAGTCCTGAACAGATACCCAGAGGGAACATCTGTGGCCTGAGAGAAGGTCAGTCAGATCCTGATCTGGCTTCACAGGACCCCACAAGTAGTACAGATGGGCAGGCAGCCACTAGTGACAATGATCCACCTTCTCCTGCTCCTGGGCTGAGCGGTTGAACCTTTGGGACTTGGGCTGAGAAGTCCCCTTCTATTGCTTTCCCTGTCAGCAGTTCCCAGACAGTGAAAGTTATCTGCCCAGGGACGCCTGGGTGGCTCGACTGGTTAAGCGTCTGACTCAGGTCATGATGTCACGGTCCATGAGTTTGACCCCGCGTCCAGCTCTGTGCTGACAGCTCAGAGCCTGGACTCTGCTTCAGATTCTGTCTCCCCTTCTCTCTGCCCCTCCCCCACTCACACTCTGTCTCTCTCTCTCTCTCTCTCTCAAAAATAACCGAGGGGGGGGGGGAGAGAGATAGAGAACTACCTGCCCAAGGTAACTTTATGCTGCAAAAGAAATAATCCTTGGGGCTAGAGACAGCAAAGCTGCACTGGAAGTCTCCCAGGCAGCCTGGCTCTTATCTCTACAGAGGCCCTCAGCTGAGCCCTCTGTCTCTTTTTGAGGTCTTCTTCCTTTGACTTATCTACCAGTGACCTGTAAAGCTCAAGATGGGGTTGGGGTCAGAGTGGGGAAGTGGTCAGGACTGGCCTGACTTCCCCGCTGAGGCCAGTGAGCTGCCTGCAAAGCGGATGTTCAGCTTGTAGGCCTTGGAGTAGGGAGAGAAGCCCTCTCTAACTCCAGAAGTCAGGAAATTCTCATTATATTCCATGTAAAGAGACCCCCAGTGTTTTCTGGGCTGACACTGAGAACGACTGTTTATTTCTCAGCAATGCTTGTCTGAATTGGCAAGCTTGGACCGGAGCAGGGAAAAGCAGATCCAAGACAATCATGTGATGGAATTATACCTGCTGAGATAAAGAACGGTGCGGCTCCCCAAGCAAACATTCTTGCAGACTCTGCATTGCAAACTCTGGCTCAGGAGGCACTGGGCTAATTTGTCTTTTGCCAACTAACAGCAAATGGAGGAGGGCAGAGCCTGGCAGCTTCTGCAGACGCCTGGTGATTCGAGGATCGCTCAGACCACTCCCCTTCCCCACTGCTGTCCTCCCACGGAGGCCTAAATAACAGGTATGAATTTGCTCCACTTTGTCAAGGAGCAAATGTTTATTTTTCCAAATCAACTGAAATCAAGCTCTGAGCCCCCATCTTGGGCTGACTGGGGTTGGGGGGGGTGGGAATCCTTCAATATTAATTATTGAAATTCCCTCTTCCTCTCCTCTGGGCAGCACGAAAATCCAGGGGCCTACTCAGTAACAGAAGAATGCAGCAGGGGTCTGAGAGAGTCAATAAGATAGACACCATTATTAATTTCTTCTTTTGTTACAAGATGCAACTATTGGGCTAAAAGGTTTCTAATATTAGCGTCTACTTTGCCTGCAGGCTCTGCTACAGGCCCTTGCCCGAGTTTTCAAGTTTTCAGTGCCGTGTCATTAGAGATTGTTCCTGAGGTATTAGGTATGGGCCGAGTCTGGGATGGCTGGAGGGTGGAAGGAGACCTTCCCCCAATAATCTGGATCAGTGTCTTCCATTCTTCACTACAGATAATTACTATTTGCTCCTTCCCATGAATATAGTCACATAAATAGTTAGAACACCCTCCACCTCTCCTCAGATTTCTGCCACTAAGACCTTCCTACAGAGGGAGCCCTGACAGCCAGGTGCCCATGGTCTCCCCAGACCCTACTGTTGTGCCTGAATCGCGAGTCCCAGAGACCTCCAAGGAGCCGGCACCGATGCAAATACAAAAGGGTCTTTATTACAAGCTCTAGCTCACCCGCCTACGGGTGTCGTGGCAGCAAGGTGAAGCGAAGAACAATAGCGAATAGGGTTTTTAAGGAGTAAGGGATGGGGGTGTTACAGTACATGTAGCATCATCACATAAGCACCAATTACAATTACAGCTTTGACCATTCAGTATCTGTGAGGTGTTCATTACTTTTGGTGGGACCCAATCATGACTCTTGAGAATCCTTTGAAAATGACCAATTATGAGGGGAGTTCAAAGGGCCCACGTGGGGTTCAGGCAAGCGCTGAGAAATTGGCTAGTTTGTATCTGCAGTTCCCAGCCTTGACTCAGACCATAGGAGTGTTTCTTTTTTCTTTTTGATTAGCTGAACTGAGGGCGGTCTGAGGATGGCTTTGGCCTTGAACAGTCTGAGGCTTTTCCTGGGACTGGGACTGGGGCTACGTGCAGCCCGAGGTTTCTCTTAATGGAGGCCTTAATTTTTGGCTCTTCACTACACCCTCCAGAGCCCTGCTCAAGAGACACAGGTGTCCACCGTTTGAGGACACCTCCCCTTTAATGTCCTTCCAGGCTTGCAGATTTCAGCTCTGTCCCTCATCCAGGAAGCCTCAATCTCTCTCCACCCATCCTCTGGGGCACCTCCAGCTTAATTCCTTTTTGGGCTTGACCGTTGAATTGTAGAAAAGCTATTAGCTAACTGCTGCCACTGGCCGAGACAAAACCAAGAGCCGAGATGGCTGAACACAAAACCTTATCTGATTTGTCATGCGAGATGGCCAGTGAAGAACAGAAATTGTTTTTTCTTTTAAAAAATTTCTTATGGCAGAAAGGGAAATAAGCCTCCTTTTATTATCATGCCTGAAATTCTGCCACCGGAGGCACTCCTTTGGGTGGGCTGTCCTTGTCTCCAAGAGATCCTAAGATGTGTCGCTAGTTCCTTACNGTCAAGGCCTAGCTCTGTCCCAGTTCACCTTTGCGTCCAGTAACTGGCTTTGTGGTTGGTTGTATCAGGTGACACTGACCAGAAAGTCTTCTCTTCTTTCTGTTGAAGATAAGCTTGCAAGTTTCCTGAGGTTTGTTAGGGTGGGGCCTCCACATCCTAGGCAGGTAACAAGATGGGGTGGGGTGATTAGCTCCGATATCAAACCACATGGGAGTTATTGCCGCTTTGTAAGAAATAAAGACTTTCAAGGCCACATTTAGAACGAGCTGGGAATGAGAACACAGGTTCACGTAACTGGCAGAGGCCTCAACTCACACGGTCAGGGGCAAGACTGAGATAAAATTCCGGTCAGGACTGCCAAGAAGCAGTAGGCATCTCTAGGGTCCTATCAGAATTAACAAGCTATAAGCAGACTCCAGTTGGAATCAGATTCCTTCACTTACTATCTGTGTGACCTTGGGGACATATAATGTGTGCCTCAGTTTATTATTCCCTAAAGTGGGGATAATTACAGCCCTACTCCAGAGAGGTGTTGTAGGGGATTTGTTAGTATATCTCAGCACTCAGAAGAATCCCTCGCACATAACAAGTGTTGTATAAATTTTAACTGTTGTGGTTACTCTTGTTGCTGTTCAAAGCCAGGTGGATCTTAGAGCCAGGAACTTCAGGCAAGCCTTTGGAGCTGCAACTAGAGATAGTTAATTACACTTGCTCCCAGTTTTTGCCCAGGGCTATAGATGAGATAACAGCTATAAAATACACAGAGATTCCCTGGGTGGGGCAGAATACCCAGATTCATTACTAGAACCCAGAGGCTTTTACTTTGGGGCATTGCAGCCTAGGACCCTGCTCCTACATTGTTGAAGTATACCCTGGGGGTGTCTGGCTGGCTCAGTCAGGAGAGCTTGCTTACTAAAAAAGGAAGAAAAAAAAAAAAAGGAAAAGGAGGAGGAAGAGGAGGAGAAATAAGCCCTTAATGGCCATAGGTTGAGGGGCTTTAAAAGGCTTTTAGGTCCCAATACATCTCCATCATGGACTTGCCTCAATGCCTGGAATTATCTCCAGCGCTTCTGGGATTCTGAAGGGGTTATCCTGTCTGTCGCCAGACTGTGTGTGAATCCTGACTGCACTCACTAGCTGAGAATCTTGGAGAAGTTACTTAATCTGTTCACCTCATCTTGCTTAACTGTAAGAGAAAGACTAATAATAGTACCCTCTTTATAGAATGTTTGAGAATTACATGACATAATGTGTAAAGGTTTAGCAAAGTGCCTGGTAGACCGTCAACACTGGGTCTACTTTAACAACTGGCAGTGATGGAGGATTTGACTAGACAAACTCTCAGTTAGTGATTTCATAGTTATTAATCCGCAAATACTTAATTTTTACACATTGTATAATAAATATTATTAGGTATACAAAAGTGCTGAAAAGGTAACATAGTGAGCACCTTTATACACACCATTTTGATTCAATAATTGTTTTATTCAAGACTGCCATTTTTGCTGTTACTTGTGGGTTTTGTATAGTTACTTTGCTGTTGTGTGGGTTTATATTTTTCCCCTCAATCATGTGAAAGTAAGTTGCAAACATCATGACACTTCACCCACCCCTAAATACTTCAAGATGTAGCTCCTCCGAATAAACAGATTCTCCTACACAACCACAATACCATTACTACACCCAGAACAATTGACAATGATTTTTAAATATTACCTAATACTGAATCAATATTCACACATTTTCTGTTGTCCCCAAAATGTCTTTTAATGTTTTGTTTCGTTTTGTTTTCCAACTACGAGCCAATCACAGTTCACGCATCCATTTTGTTTGGCTGTATCTCTTTCAATCTAAAATATCCTCCCCACCATTCCATTCTAAAGGACACTGACTTTCGAAGAGCTCCGGCTGTCTTACAAAGTGTCCCACATTCTGGATTTGTGTTACTGTTTGCTTGTAGTGCTGTGTTCAGTGAATATTTTCAAAAAGGTTGAAAAAAAGGTGGAGCTTGAACTGGAGTCCTCAGGCTGTCCCAGGCACACATAACCCTATTGCCCATAGGAAATGAGGGAGGAAACAAAAAAAAAAACAAACAAAAAACCCAACAAAAAAACCCAACAAGGCATGTTCATTTTTTTTTTTTTAACTCAAAACCTATTCAACAGTAACTTCCCATTTCCCCTCCCCCCCTCAGTCCCTGCCAACCACCATTCTACTGTCTGTATGAATTTCACTACCTGAGAGGAATCATACACTATTTGCCCTTTTGTGACTGGCTTATTTCACTCAGCATAATGTCTTCAGGGTTCATCCATGTTGTAACATGTCAAAATTCCCTTCCTTTTAATAGCTACATATTACTCCCTTGTATGTATACATCACTTTTTGCTTATCCATTCGCCTGCTGACCGACACTTGGGTTGCTTCCATTTCTTGGCTATTGAATAATGCTATTATGGACATGGGCATACAAGTACTTGTTCACATCGCTGCAAGGCACACTCACTTTTACCTGTTGTCCTGGGGCTTGGCCTCCTGCGGCTTCTAGAAACTGGTAACTTTAGAAATCAAGTTTTCCTTTTCGTCAGTCTCTCCCTGTTACCAGAGTCTAACATAAAATGACGTTAGCAGTTTTGTCATTTTCAGGAGCTTCTAGGCGTCTACAGCAACAAGAGGAATTTGGACATCACTCAGAGCAAATATTTCTATACTGCTTCCTGTGGCAAGTGTATTATCATATATCATATATATCTGTATTATATAATAATATAAGGCATGAGAAGCTGAAAGCTCAAAGCTTTTAAAGCCACTAAACGTAAAAGGCCAGAGATGCTCCCCTTTTTGTTTTTAAAGTTTAATTATTTGAGAGAGAGATCAAATGCAGGAGGGGCAGAGAGAAAGAGAGGGAGAGAGAGAGAGAATCCCAAGCAGGCTCTGCACTGTCAGTGCGGAGCCCGATGTGGGGCTCAAACTCACAAGCTGTGAGATAGTGATCTGAGCCAAAATCAAGAGTCAGATGCTTAACTGACTGAGACAGCCAGATGCCCCCACAGATGCCCTTTTAAATCAAGTTAATGAATTTTTAATCTTAAGCTCCCATACTTTAGGGAGCTCCCTTATTAAAGGTATTTATTCCAAATCTCCAAATTCACATGCGTGACTTATATTTAGCTACCCATAAACTATGAGAGGAAGCAAGGCAAAGCAGAACAAATGAACTCTGAACTGGATGATCAGGAGATGGGATCCAGTATCTGAGTGCTACTAGTAACCATGCGACCTGGGACGAAGCCTCAATTGTACTATAAATGCTTCAGTTCTTTCATCTGTCAAATGGGAGGTTGGCTTATAGCCATCAAATGCTATCATTGCCTGAGCTACATTTTACTTACTTGCAGAAATCAAAAATAGGGGGACAGGTGAGGAGAAGGGAAAGCCCTGAAGTCCTAGCTTCTCCACAAATGAGTTGGGTGATCTTCCGTAGATCCTTCCATTTTAGAAGTCTAAACTTTCTCACTTGCAAAATGGGGATGATAACTATTGCAGGGCAGTAGTGAAGATTATAACTAAAGAAGAATGGTCAAAGGGCTTCGTATTTTTAAGGTGCTATGGGGCCACATGAGTGTGGTTATATGGAGGATTTTAAGCCATCAAGAGTGCTGCAAACGTCAGGGATTACTACAGAAGTAAGGGCACTATTCTTAGCGACTCTACAAACTCACAGTAATGTACACTAAAATAGATTATGATTTCTGCTGTGCCTCTCTTCCCAAGAATCCATTCTCCTTTGGAGCTGGGTATTTCCTTCAACTGCTTTGGATGTTTTGGTAGATCCTCCCCCATCCTTCCTTTATAAACGTTCAACAGCTGATTGAAAATGGTTTCTTTGTTTTGCTCTGGAACTTGTTCCAGCATATCTTGTTTCCACAGCCCTCCAGCCTGCCCATGGAGCTTTGGTTCTGCCAGTTGTGATGAGTCCGAAGGTCTTTGTCAGTTCTTTTTAGTCCTGGAACACTTGATCAGCTAGTTGGGTTGCATGTCACTTTAACCACTGAAGAGCTGCTGAAGAGCAGGTTCCCAGGGTTGGCAGTGTTTTACAATCTGCAACTGAATTATGATTATTTCAACAAGTGTTCTTCACCAGAACTTTAAATAGGCCTTATCAACATTTGTTCGGGCTTCACTTTACAACCACCCAATCCTCTCTTCTAAGGAACTCCTTGTATTTCCGGATCAAAAGGAGATTATTTGAGAAAAAGGATATAGGAATAGATGTGCTCAGAACTGAGCTAATGGCTCAATGGATTGCACTTTTGTTCAGAGTTAAGGATGGTATACCAGACTAAATAAATAGTATGCATAATAATTGCCTGGAATGCATCATAAAAATGCAGATTTCTGGACTCTGACCCTAGAGGTCCTCTGATTAAGGATTTCTGGGGTGGGTCATTTTATTTTATTTTATTTTAATGTAATGTAACTTAATTAAATTTTTCCCACCCAAGGAGTGGGTCATTTTATTTTTATTTTATTATTATCTTTTAATTTTACATCCAAGTTAGTTAGCATATAATGCAGCAATGATTTCAGGAGTAGATTCCTTAATGCCTCTTACCCATTTAGCCCATCCCCCCCACAACCCCTCCAGTAACCCTGTTTGTTCTCCATATTTAAGAGTCTCTTTTGTCCCTCTCCCTGTTTTTATTATTAATTATTATTATTATTATCATCATTATTTGCTTCCCTTCCACGGGGTGGGGCATTTTAAAAGTGCTTCCCGGTGATTTTGATGCAGGGCTCCACATTTTAAATACCTGGCGGAGAGAGTATCCTTCTCCTACTGTTTTAAGTAAGTCGACTCAAGACAAGCCACAAACTTACTGTCTTCAGTCTCCATGTTCATAAATGGCCAGGAAAACCGTAGCTGCCCTCCCAACCTTACAGGTTTGAAATGGGAATAAAATGAGATAACAGACCAAGAACAATTTTGAAAGTAAAGAGCTCACACCAGTGCGAGGCAGCCTCCTCCTTCTCAGCACTCCCTTGGCACAGGGGAGCAGACCCCAGCTGGCAGGACCCTGCCTCACCCCACTAGGCATTTGCACATATGCACTTGAAGGGAGGGAAGCCCTTGACCTGCCTTTGTCTACTTGGTTCAGACAGGCTCACCTGGGTTTTATGCCCTTCCTAATAGAGCACTGTAGGACCACACACGTTTCTGTCTCAAAATCTTGCCAAAAAGGCACCTGGGATGACCCTCCTATAGGCCTACATCCTCCTTGAAATCTAGGTACATCTGCATCACTAATGATCCCATTAATTTAATTTTCTACCATATCACATCATTCCTGGGCCACACAGGTCTTCTCTTTGCACCAGGGCTTGCCCCTGGGGGTTTGCGGTCCACACCTAGCCCTCATGCTTTGGCTGTGTTCCCAGGTACAGCATGTACCTTTTGAAGTTTAGAGTGATCCTTCACATTAATCTTTTCTTCCTCCCTCTCTTCTAATCCCTTTGGCAAGAACCTTTCCAGGGTATTCTAGTCTATTCTATTCTACTCTATTCTCTTCTATTCTATTCTATTCTATTCTATCCTATTCTACCCTTTCTGGCCACATTCAGTTCAGAATAAAATAACGGGAATATCGTTTCCATTTAAAGCACTCTGTCCTTCTCTTTCAGATATATTGGGCAGGGCTCTCAACTGCTGAGGCTTTTTAAAATATTCAGCACTTCCTGAGCATTCGCAGGTGTCCTGGCTCCTTATAGAGCAGAGAGGGACATGACTTTCCCCTCCTAAGGCCAAATTCTTCCCCTTGCTCTCTCGCTCTCATTCCTACACTTGTTCACTCCAGAGGTGATCATTGGCAACCAGAATGTGCTACACATCAGAGAGACGGCATAAGACAGATAATATTCCTACCCCTATGGAGTTTGTGTTCTAATGGGGAAGACAGAATTAATAAGTGAGGAAGAAAATTGAAGGTAGCAGTAAACATGGCAAAAACAACCCACTGTTGTGTGATGCAAAGCAAATGGGGCTGGAGAATTGCTACTATAGATGAGGAAGTCGGGAAAGGCATCTCTGAGGAAGTGATATTTGAAAAAGAGACTTGGATGTACCAGCCTTGGAAGGATTGGGCCCTGGAAAGCTGTTACAGGAGTTTTCCCCTTGATGGTTACTCTGTTATTTTGCCAAGAAAAGAAGTCCTTGGGAAGTCTTATGCTCTGACTATGATGACATTATGAAGATTATTGCTAGTATATATACAACAGCCCACCAGAATGAGTACTCGGCATATGCCCTGCCCCAGCTCTCGGCCCCTTCTCAAAGGATCATTCTGGTCAGTGGTGGCCTACAAGCCATAGGATCCCTCAGAGTAGACTCCTGAAAAAGACTACTTTATCCAGTTAAATTAAGCAGTTTACTAAAATGTTAAGCTTTTAGAGCCCTGGGAGAGGCTCCTACCCTTCAAAATATACTGGACTTCCCAACTTCCTGGAGACTGAAAGTCTTTTTAACCAGTTGTTCATTGTTCATCCAGTTAAAATGCTTCTCTGCAATACCGTCAGGAGAACTGGCCCTGCATACACACTATGGTTTGAAAGAGGATTCAGACTGTTTCTGTAAGGGCAAAGGAGGCAAGGAAGAAGCATGTGTTAGAACTAGAAAAAGAAAGTTAGGGGAAAGGGTAGAGCTAAAGAAAGGGGAAATCGAAGAGAGGAAGGGCTATGTGTCCTTGAGCAATTTAATCTTATTTATTTATTTATTTATTGGGATAGCACGTGAGTGGGGGAAGGGCAGAGAGAGAATCCCAAGCAGGGTCCTTGCTGTCAGCACAGAGCCCAACGCTGAGGTCAGTCTCAGGAACATAAGATCATGACCTGGGCCAAAGTCAAGAGTTGGACTCTTAACTGACTGAGCCACCCAGGTGCCCTGAAGTTTATTGAATCTCTAAGAACAGCAGCTTCTCTTGACTTCTCCAGAGCTTGAGGAATTTGGGCACACTTGGAGTTGGTCAGAGGGGTTGGCTATGGTTGCTGTCTGCCCTTTCTCCTGCCTCCTCCTTCCTACATTTCAGAAGGTGGATTTCCCCACGGGAGGGAGCTATGTGTATTACAGACCATTTGCTTCAGAGGAAGTGTAAGGGGAAGGCCTGAATAATTAATGGAGGAAGATGGTAGAAAAGTGACATCTCATTAAGCAAATGATTCTTCATCTTTAAGAATGAGCCTAGTGGGTAAGAAAGCATTAATGGGATGAAACTTCCTTTAGAATGTGACTACCATCACCTGTCATTCCCACAGGAGGGCTGTGTGAGGTCTAACTAAGCAAGAGATGGGATCAGGTGGGTTAGGGGTGGAACTGTAGCTGGGTCCTTCCAGCACTGAGTAACGTACCCTCATGTAACCTCAGGGCCCCAACTGGAAGGGTAGAAAGAATGGGGAAAAGGGATGGGGAAAAAAAAGTTCTGAAGAGTTCTGTGTACTAATTCAATGAATATTTAGAATAATAAAGTAACCCAAATAAATCCCGAGGTCTTCAGGAGGCTCAGTTTCCCAGAATCATAATCAAAGAAAGTAATCCCAGAGCCAAGAAGAAATGAAACCTGCATTCTAATCTTCAGAGATGCAAATCTGTCAAAGAACACTAAAAGAGATCTGATTTATAAACCCAGAGGACACTTCTTAAATTCCCCTTTCTCTCCTCCTCAATTTGCATCTGACAGAGACTTTTACCACCAAATTCCTCAAATTGTCCTCAATCCCCAGGCCATGTGTTTATGCCCCCTCTTACTCACCCCTTCTTCTTCCTCCCACCTCTCCAATCCATTTCTTTTCATCTCCCAGACTGCACAACAAAAGCTTACAAACTGATTTGGAAAAGACAGAACTGTTCTCAGAGCAGTGCTGGTGCAGTGGAAATATAACGTGAGCCACTTACATAACTTAAAAATTGCTGGTAGCTAAATTTGAAAAGGTAAAAAGAAACAAGTGAAATTAATTTTAATAATATATTTAACCCAATATGTCCAATATACTATTATTTCAACATGTAAACAGTATACAAATTATTAGGGGGGATATTTGACATTTTTCTCATACTGCATTTTTGAAATCCAGTGTGTATTTTACACTTATGTTAACACTTCATTTATACTTTTATTAAACAAATTTTTTTATGTTTATTATTATTATTTTTTTTGACAGACAGAGCACAAGTTGGAAAGGGGCAGAGAGAGAAGGAGACACAGAATCCAAAGCAGGCTCCAAGCTTCAAGCCACAGGTCTGATGCAGGGCTCAAACTCACAAACCATGAGATCATGACCTGAGCCAAAGTCAGATGCTCAACTGACTGAGCCACCCAGGTGCTCATTTTTACAGTTAATTTTAAAATGGACTGAACACATTTCAAGTACTTAAGAGCCACATGTGGCTAGTGGCCATATTGGACAGTGCAGCCTTTTAGGTTAGGTGAATGGGCACAGGAAAGGGAGAGACGGGGCGCCAAATACAACCTGGCCTGATTCATGAAGGCATTTTCAGAAGTGGGTACAATAGCAAAATGATAAAAGTAGGGGTAGTGTGATGAGTTCTACTTGGAAACAAATGTATTCAATTTCCAAATTTTGAGATTGTGAGATGCTCTTCACAGAAAGACTCATTGATGAAATGTTAATAATTGATGGTAGTCTTATTCTTCTTATGTCATTCTGTGGCTAAATAAAAGGTGGCGACTGGGATGGCTCAGTTGGTCAAGCATCTGACCTCAGCTCAGGTCATGATCTTGGGGTTTGTGGGTTCAAGTCTTGCATTGGGCTCTGTGGTAACACCTGAGAGCCTATATCCTGCTTCAGATTCTGCGTCTCCCTCTTTTTCTGCCCCTCCCTTGCTCGTGCTGTGTCTCTTTCTCTCTCTCAAAAATAAACATTTAAAACAAAGTGTTTTACTGGACCATGAAATCCAAATGTCAGGAAACCACTGTTTATAGCCCATGTTGTCTTTTATATACGTTAGCCCGCTTAATTATCCTTACAATTGCATAATGTATTTGCTTTTTCGTTTGTTTTGAAATAATCACGCACCTTCAGAAAAGTTGCAATTACAGCATATAGAACTTTTTCTCCCTGAACCATTGAGTGTAAACTGTTGATTTGATGCTCTATCATCCTCCATATTTTACTGTGTATTTCTTACAAACATGGCCATAACCTACAAGTCCACAATACGGTTATGAAGATCAAATTACATCACTATTACCCAACAGTTATATCCCATTCAGGTTTCAACAGTTGTCTCAATAATATCTTCAGTCTCCTTCAGTTTAGGGGAGTTCCTCAGTCTGACTCAACATGATCTTGGCACACTGGAAAATAACAGGCCAGTTATTTTATAATGACTAAGTAGTTAGTGGGGAGTTAATTAAAAACTATGCAAAGATCCCATTTCTCATTAAATTTTTACTTTACTCATGATATATTTTGATGCTTAAGTTGTCTCCTGTGAGAGTCCTTTCAAATTGTTTTCTGTGCCCTTTTGATACATCCCCATCATTCTTTAAGCACTTTTTTGCTTTCTAGCACATCTTTTCCAGGTTCGTCTTATACTTTTCCTACCTTGTGCTGGAGTATTCCACCATGAATATCTTCCTTATCCACCTTGAGCTTCAACACCCCATGCCAGGACTCCTTTATTTATCTTCCAACTCTTATAGTAAATTTTTAATTTCAAAAATCATTATTTTCAATTTCCAAGAGTTTGTTCATTTTCTAAACTTTTTTCCCTTCCTTTCTTCTTTTTTTTTTTTTAGTTTATTATTTATTATTGAGAGAGAGGGAGAGAATGAGTGAGGGAGGGGCAGAGAGAGAGGAAGAGAAGGAATACCAAGCAGTCTCCACACCATCAATGCAGAGCCTGATTCGGGGCTCAAACTCAGGGACCATGAGATCATGACCTGAGCTGAAATCAAGAATCGACCACTTAACTGAGTGAACTGCCCAGGTACCTCTCTTCTTTCCTTTTTTAATAGAATGCTGCTCTTGTTTCATGGAAGCAATTTTTCTCATATCTTTCTGATGACAGTCTTTCTTTTATTTTTTTAAAGTTCATTCATTTATTTTGAGAGACAGAGCGTGTGTGAGAGCAGGGCAAGGTAGTGAGGGCAGAGAGAGAGAGAGGAAGAGAATCTCAAGCATGCTCTGTAGTACCAGCATGGAGCCCCACACAGGGCTTGATCCCATGACCATGAGACCATGACCAGAGCCGAAACCAACAGTGGGACACTCAACTGAGTCACCCAGGTGCCCCTGATGATAGTCATTCTTGCTCATTTAGTTCTTTCCTGTTTCATTCATTGTTTTTGTTTCTTCTGAGAGTCCTTGTACCATTAGTTGGTTTTGGCTTCTCTTCTGTCTTTCATGTCGGAGGCCTTTCTCACATATCTGATGTTTCTTGACCTTTGTTTCTATATAAGCATGAGGCACTGAGAGACTAACTAGAACTCGGGGTGGGGGACACAGATGCCAGATAAAGTACAAGATACTCAGTTCAATTTGGATTTCAGATAAACAGTAAGCAATTTTTTAATATAACCATGCCCCAAATATTGTAGGGGACAATTTAACTAAGAAATTATCCATTGTTTATCTAAAATTCAAATGTACTTGGGCATCCTGTTTTTTTATTTGCTAAATCTGGTCACCCTAGCTGAGATCTGAGTCACCTAATGAGACCTCAGTTTTTCTTGGGCCTCTCAGTTTTCTCAGAGCACAATCCTTCAGTTTGCCCTTTGGGGCTATAAGTCCAGCTGCTGATGTGCTAGAAGCCAATTGTGGGAAGGGGGCAGTTGCAGACTCTTCAGTGCTACCATCCATCCCTTTCAAAGTGTCTGGTGTCCCTCTCCGGAACATAATCTTGCAGAAGTAGGGGAGAGAGAGAGTGACGAGAATTGATCTGAATGGATTTTATATAAACATTCAGCCAATCCCTGTTTTCAGGCCTGCCTAGAGCTCTGGCTTTGGGAAGTACCTGTTGCCTCCAGTGGCCAAGTCTCTGAGACCCTGAGACTCTAACTGATTTGTTTCTCCAGCATGTTTAACTTTCAACCCTTTCTGAATATTGTTTATTTCTCTCATTTGCTGTATCTTTGGTGCTCTTTTAGTCTTTGTGGGTTTGTCATTGAAAAACTTTTTTTGCTGAATTTGTTTTGTGGGAATAGAGATAAATGTGAGGGTTCAATTTGCCACGTGAGACTGGACAACAATGATTTTTCCGTTTATTTTATTGGTCAATATGCCTGGAGGAGAAGTTGTCTGTAATGTAGTGCCTACTCAGATGTTCTGGGAGGAAGGCGTTTTGATAAACCCAGGAGTTTTTCCCCCTCCTTTTTCTCCCCTGCCCCCAGTGAAAGACCAAAGGTGGCCCTGATACAGGTTATTTGGCCATCCAGACGTGGAACTTCGGCAGTGTTGGCTCCCCAGGGAGGGCTGGACTGGAGTGCCTATAAATCTTTAATCTTAACCAACTGTGAGTTTTAAACCTAACAGTTCCCTGCAGGTCTGTGGCTTAGAGCAATGAATTTAGATAAGGGCAAGGTTTATTGTTGTTTATTGCTTTACAATAAGTTCTGTTTGCTCGTGGTAATTGGTTTACAAAAGCTCTTCAGTCACTAATAAATAAACACCCAGGGTCATTTGTTAAGTTGGAAGGTGAGGGGTCCCATGGCTCAAGGACTGAGAACCCTGGTTGTTGCCTACTTTCTTGGAAACTGCCTCTGAAACAAGCCTAGGAAATTTCAAACGTAGTTTGATTATCTCCCAAAATTATTTTCTATCAACTCATATTGTTATAATTAAACTAGTTGCTACATGTGATAAATATTCTAGGCAGTAAAATTCAGGCTCCCCATCACCATAGACAAGAATGGAAGAGAATAGCAAGAATGGGGCAGGATTGGCAATATCTCACTAGATTTGGCCCCATTTTACAGATGATGAAATAGGTCCAGAGGATCTTGTAGCAAGTAAGTGGTGCCAGTGGATTTAAATTCATGTTTGTCAGACACGGACTTGTAGAGAAGGAATCTGAAGGGTCTATGTTCATTCTGGGAAATCAAAGGGTGAAAACCAAAGAACTCTGCAAACAGATATGTCCTGTTCTATTGGCGAAACATGGTTTTACACAAGGAATCATTTCTCTAGCAGATATGGCAGGGCAGCGGAACTGGGAGGGCAGTTGTCAGGAAGGCTTCTGTTTTGGTTGTGGTATCGGCAAACCAAGTCAGAAAGGGTATATGGTGGCAAGGAGCAAGGAGCAAGGGAAATCTCTCTCGGCTCAGCTCACAGTTAAAGAGCACTGATTTTCTTTCATAGTGGACAAGGTCATCTTCAGGAAAACAGAGTCCTCTTCAGCCTGACCAAAAACCCCACAAAACCCAAAATACTCCAGACTTGATGGGACTCAGACCTGGGCCCATCTGTCACCTCTAGGTAGGGAGGTATTAGAGAAAAAAGTGAGGGCCTATGAAGAGTTTCATGGGGCAGGAGGTGAAGGGGGGAGATGAATATGTCAGTTACTCTTAGTCCAGGAGAGACTGGCAATGTTTAATTTTTATGTTCATTTTAATTGTTCTGACATTCTAACCTAGTCATAAATTGTTAGTTAATGCTTTTTACACAATAATAAAAGGTGCATAAAATGGTTAGTGCTACTTCCTGCTCAGGGCCCCCGCCTCAGCATGGAGTGTTATTGAGATACATTTTACTCAGGTAAGTTGGCAATTTTATCAGAGTATAGAGGACACTAACACCCCTCGTGGTGTAGCCGACAATATAAAAAACCTCCAAGTCCTAATGCCATCTGGCCACAAGAAACATGTCTTACAGAGGGAGCAACTTTGGTGGCCCTGGAGAGTTTGGTCACCAGGTAACATTCTTTTGATCATAGAGAAAACCCATATTCCTGCTTCAGAACTAGGTGTCAGTACATAGCGAAGTGGGTGATAAATAAATGTGATAAAATGGGTATTCTGTGTTAAAATAAATGTGATAAAACAGGTGTTCCATGTTAGATCTAAGCTGCATGCGTTTTTAGATCAAGTTCATATAAGAACATTCTTGAATCCTTTCCGATTACCAGTGAGGTCAGAGTGTCCATGGAAAGGTACCATGCATAGACCCTGGGAAAAAAAATCATTCCTAATTTCTGCCATGTGACCGCCAGAATCACCTTGCTGATGTGTTTATTAATTTTAGTCCCTTGGTTTAAGTGGAGAGGAGAACCCTCTTTACCACGTTGCCATGTAGAGCAGTCATTGCCAACCTTGATTCAGCAAAGAGAAAGAGCCTTTCTGAAGTTGTTGCAGATCCTCAAGAGATCTCAATTTATCCTGGTACACCCTTCCCACCAAGTGTATGCCATCAGGAAAAACAGTTGTGAAGTTAAACAATGATGGCGTGATGGAACTCCAAAAAAGGTTGAAAATTCTTGATATAATAAGGTCGTAATGCTAAGAGTAGAGGAAGAAGTGACTTAACTTAATGATGACTAATTTGACAATCTCAGGGCTTTGTTTGGTTGCTTTTGCCAAAGGAGGAGGGAGGAGGAAGAAAAGACAGGGAGATGAGGGGCGGAAGGAGAGCTGCCTCAGTTGTGACAGTTCTACTAGACCATAAATTAAGCTAATTATTAGTATCAGCTGTTACTTATTATTTAATTCAGTAGCGCCACTCTATAATTCTACAACTCGTAAGTTGGCACCGCATTTTGTAATGGAGTTGTATAAAGATCTTGTATAAAATTCAGTTTACTGAATCTTGTTATTATAGTTTAGGAGTCACCTTACCAAGCTAGCATGATCATGAATTAAGAAGATACACTTAAGGAAGAGGCTGAGAGGAAGCCGATGTTTGGCTAAAGTTTAAGTAGGATGAAATCTGCAATAAAGCCAAAGGTGTGGGTTCTATTTCTGATTTTGTCATCGTTTTGACCTTTCGGAATGGAGATGAAATGAAAATGTTTGTCTTGTATCTACCCACCCAGGACGTGATAGAGAACTCTGGGAGACTCTAGGAGAGAAATGGAGACTCCCCTAAAGAAACACATTAAGTAAATGTCAGGTAATACAACCCTTGACAGTTTTCTAGCTACCACACTTTGAAAAGCTATTTATTTAGGAGACAGAGGACAGAAAGGCCTGGAGTTTCAGATTATTACTCCTGCAGTGCACCTATATATCTTAGAACGCTTCCAGGATCCATAGGTAAAATAAGTCCATGGGAGCATTAGGCAAATGTCTTTGTGTCTCCATAGTGACTCTTCCTTCTAGCATCAAACTTTTTCTTTGACTATTCCATGTGAAGACTTATGAAAAAATATAGTACTACTTTTAAAAACACTTTATAAGGGAGATTTTAAACAAATAAAAATAGCATATAGAAACACTAGAAAGCAGGATCATATGAGCCAAATTCAGAACTTCAGTAAATATCAGTGAGCACCAACTACCTTATGGGCCAGGCACTGTGTGTAGATCTAAGATCGTAGTTGTGAGTGATGTGAACTGGGATCTAGTTTCCTTGGAACTTAAAGGCTGAGTACTTTTTGGGCTTAAGAGAGGGAGGTCTGATCATCCGAAACCTGTTTTTTGTGAGTAGGCTAGACATAAGTAATAAATGGGAAACAATTTACAGTGCTTCAGTATTCCAGCTGTGGAGAGCCACGTAGGGGTGCCACCCTGAGTTCATTTCAGCTGCCTGCAATCTTATCCCCACCCCTATTCCCACTGGATTTTTGGCAGCTGAAGGATCATCCCTCTGGGATTCTCCAAGGCTCCTTCAGGCAGGTTGGTCAAGTTTCCTGCTTTTCTTTGCAGCTATGCCCAGTCCCCAACTCAGTTCACTGGGATGTCAATGAAGGAAAACCTTGGCAGCTACTTCTGCATTTACTGATCCTAATTTTGGAAAGTGCTTCTGAGAGGAAAGGACAGCCAATGTCATGAGTTTCCTATCTAGAGGCTCCATCTGCATCTGAAAAATTGGAAGCCGTTTAGCTTACTGGCTTGCTTGCCTGTACAATATAGCATGTATAATAATGGGGGGCTCTGGCAATGTAGGATGGCTCAATCCTTAGTTGACATCCCCTGAGCCCAAGCGGTTGCTCAGGCATCACAGAAAGAGGTGGCACAGTCCTAGCCCTTGATGGATTTGTAATCTAAAGTTAACATTTTTTACATTCAAAAAGAGAACTTAAAGATATGCAGGTTAATTCCACTTCCTAAATATTTATCAATTGCCATTAGCTTGGACCATTAAACACTATCTTTTTAAAACCCCATCTTTCTGTGCCCTCGCTAATGGAGCGTTCATAACAATAGGCTTTTCCTCTTTCTTTAAATGTTCTTCTTCCCTTTAAACTAAACTAAGGAAATATTATAATAGCTGAAATCTTTCCCTGTTCAGCTAGAAATGAGCATTTAACTTAAAACAAATTGCAGGTTAAGCTTTAAAGGGCCATTAATTAGTAATGGTACCAGAGGAGCAAGGTGACTGGATGGCTGAAATCAGGCAGAACAGGCCTAATTTTTGCTTCTTATCCCGTGTGACATTTGTCCTTCAGAAGCACATTAGATGACCGAATGAGCTTACTTGCTAGAATTGCAGCATGCTGCCGGGCACATGGAAAATTCTCAGTAACTGTTCTCTGTCCTTTCCCTCCTCCCTTCTCCCAATAGCCACCCATGCCTTCTACTGCATTATGAAAATGATGGCTTAAACTCCCTCAACCTTTCTCAATTTAGAGCTTATCTCCTTGGTATTCCTTTCCTGAGATTCCTCTGAGAATCTCCTCTGTGGACCCGCTATTCCAGTAACCCCTCGTCTACTGTGCATCTTCATTCTCTCCCTCTCTGATGTTTCCTTAACTTCACCAGCCAATATGCTCTACCTTAAAGTCCAACAAAACTTTCTCTCAAAACCTTTTCTCCTTAAGTGACTGGCTGTTTTCTCCTACCTACTGTACCAAGCTTCTTGGGAAGAGTGATCTACACCTGCTCCAGTTCCTCATCTAAAATCTGCTCTTTGCTTATTGCAATCTGGCTTCTGCAGTTACTAAAATTGCTTTCCCAGGGGCACCTGGGTGGCTCAGTTGGTTAAGCACCTGACTTCAGCTCAGGTCAGGATCTCATGGTTCATGAGTTGGAGCCCCACGTCAGGCTCTGTGTTGACAGCTCAAATCTTGGAGCCTGTTTTGGATTCTGTGTCTCTCTTTCTGCCCCTCTCCAGCCCATCCTCTCTCTCTTTAAAAGATAAATAAACATTAAAAAAGGTTTTTTAAATTGCTTTTCCAGAGATCAGTAATGATCTATTTACCAAATGTAGTCACCTCATTCCCCTTCTTCTCATTCCCCTTCCGCCTATCTGTGGCATGTGATGTGCATATGTACTCTCCTGATTAAAATTTTTCTTACTGCTTTTATCTCTATCTGCCACTCTTTATCATGTGTGCTCTTTATCATTTCCCTTGTCAGGCTCCATTCTTAGCTGCCTCTGTTTTTCTCTCCATCTGGATGTAGTAAGAATTACCTGCGGTGCTGTTTAAAAATTCAAACCCATATTAAATCCAACGAAATCTGATTAAATACATACCAATTAAGTCTGATTTCTGATCCCACCCAGAAATTAGATTTAATTGATCTGGGGGTTGGACTCTCGCATTTACTTTTTAAATGCACCTCAGATGATTCTCAAGGACCCTACCACTAGGGCTGAGAACCATAGCTCTAAAGTATCTACTTTAAAAAAAATTTTTTTTAATGTTTTATTTATTTTTGAGAGAGAGCCACTGTGAGCAAGGAAAGGTCAGAGAGAGAGGGAGACACAGAATCCGTGGACAGGCTCCAGGCTCTGAGCTAGCTATCAGCACAGAGCCTGACGCGAAGCTTGAACCCACATACCATGAGATCATGACCTGAGCTGAAGTCGGGTGCTTAACTGTATCACCCAGTGGGTGCACCACCCAGGTGGCCCTAGAGTATCTACTTTTATCTATAGTTCTTAGATTATTTCTGATACATAGACCCAATATTTTAGTTCTTTGCTGAACTTCTCAGCCTTAATGCTCCATGGCACTTCACTTTCTAGATGGTCCAAGTCAACCTCATGTTCCCAGTTCAAAGAACCTCTTCCTCTGTGTTTATAGGGCTATCATTCTCCCAAGCGGGAGACTTAGATGTCATCCTAAAAAATTCCCTTGACTTTTCCCTCTCAATTCACTTATTGAGTGAATATAGTGCTATGCCCTATAGATTTTGTTGTTGACCAATTTTTTAAATGTTTTATTTAATTTTGAGAGAGAGAGAGAGAGAGAGAGAGAGAATGAACAGGGGAAGGGCAGAGAGAGAGGGAGACACAGAATCTGAAGTAGGCTCCGGGCTCTGAGCTGCCAGTGCAGAGAATGATGTGGAGCTTTCAAACTCCCCGACTGTGAGATCATGACCTGAGCTGAAGTCAGACGCCTAACTGACTGAGCCACCTAAGTGTCCCAGTTGACCAATTTTAAATCTATTCTCGGTACCATCATCCAGTGCCCCATTTTAGGATGTTACTGCAAAAACTTCTTACCTGGCTTCCCTGCCTTCAGTGTTGTCCCTCTTCATTGCATCCTACACATGCTAGCAGACAGATCTGACTGTATTCACTCAATAACTACTACTGGATTTCTCTTACCCAAGTGTAAAGCCCAAATGCCTTAGGGAGGACCTCACAATCTGGCCCCAATTCTCTAAAACTACTTTCCTCTACCCTAGATCCTCACCCCATCATGTTCCTCATACTGCAGTTATGGTTCCTCAATCATGACCTGTGTTCCTTTTTGCCTTTGCTTATATTACTCTAAGACTGGATTCAACTCAGATATTCCAAATGAAGGGACTATTTAAGAGACACAGTCAAGGTAAAGGGAAACCACAAGAGTGTTTAAGACATTCAGACACTAGCAGAGTGGGAAGCTCTTATCTTCTAGAGGCCCAAAGGGCCAAGGGGATGAAATACTGTTACTATAGCCCTGTGAGAGCTGGAGCCATGTGCAAGGAGGCCATAAGTAGGGGCTATAGGTAGTGAGGGTTGCAGCCACTGCCAAACCACTGTGCTGAACCAGGGAGAGGACAGTGAATAAATACTCCAACTTCTCTCTCTTCCTGCTCTCTGATCTCTGGCAGATGTCTTAGATTGGCCAAACTCAACTAAAAGCCAGCCAGCCACCAAGGATGGTCAGATGATTCAGTCTATAGATTTTAAAGCAGGGCAAAGAGAGGCAGAGAAATGAATGGTGGTGTGAGGGAGGGGGAAATTAAATGGAGAAATTAATGGAATGGAAAGAAATGGAATTAAATGGGAGATTAAATTAACCACGTGATCCCCCTTTGTATATAGTAAAATCTTGTGTATCTTACAGGACATGGTTCAAATGTTGCCTTTTATGTTGTCTTCCCTCATTTTCCAGCCCCAGGATCCAGTAATTTCACTCCCCTATGCTCCCTTAGCTGCTGTAATGTCTGTTACTGCAGCTATCAGTCTGACTTATGATACAATTATTTATGTATCTGCATCCATCTCTTGCATCATTTTTTGTGCTGCTGGAGGAAAGGGGTAGTACTTCATTTGGCACAGTGTCTTACAGGTAACAGGCAGTCAATAACTGTTGGTTGAATTTAATTGTGTTTTCACGTTATCTACTTCTCCGCCTCTGTCAGGGAGATTCATACATACTTGTAAACCATAGTCCTTACATTTTTTTACATTCCCACTTTTCAGAAGAGTTTCTTCTGGTCTTCTTCAGCTTCTTGCTTAATTGTCTCCTTCTTCTTACCACATTTCTTAGGTTAGATACTTCGAACTCAGCTCACCCTCAAATTGGAAATATTGCTGTCATTGACCCTGGCCAAGTGTCTCTAGCTTTATTCCATGCCTTAAGTGGCACATATAAAATGCTTCCCCCCCCCTTTACTTTACGAATGCACCAAGCTTAAAAATGAAGTTGCTGAACCCAGTATTTTATTCTTCATTGGACTTTAAACTCTTCTGAATAGAAGTTATGCTTGGCTTAACAATGTTTTGCATATAGAAAAAGCTGTATGTTGCTTCTATTCTTTATAAATACCAGGGGCGCCTGGGTGGCTTAGTCGGTTGGGCCTCCGACTTTCGCTTAGGTCATGATCTCGCGGTTCGTGGGTTCGGGCCCGCGTCGGGCTCTGTGCTGACTGCCAGCTCAGAGCCTGGAGCCTGTTTCAGTCTGTGACTCCCTCTCTCTCTGACCCTCCCCTGCTCACGCTGTTTCTCTCTCTCTCTCCTAGAAATAAATAAAAAAACATTAAAAAAAAATAAATACCAATAGCAAGTACAGCTAACATTTTTGCTATGCAAACACTATTCTACATTGATAGTTTGGATGCACATCGGTATGTGGCTTTGAGATTTTTATATGAAAAGGAGTATTTTTAGACCCAACAAAACTATTATTTTACATTTGTGACATTGATAATGCTAGAAATAATGGCAAAAATTATTATAATTTCCATAGCAGTTCTGAGTTGTCATCTCAAATACTGTATTTTTCATAAGAAGTTCAATTTTGCCTTTTTTTAAACTTTCTTTTTTTCTCCTTAACATGCTCACTCCTTCCTCTACTTTCTTGAGCATATGTAGCATAGTTACTACAGCTGTTTTTAAAAATGTTTATTTATTTATTTTGAGAGAGAGAGAGAGGGAGGGAGGAGCAGAGACTGAAGGAGAGAGAGAATCTCAAGCAGGCTCCACACTGTCAGTGCAGAGTCAGATGTGGAACATGATCCCATGACCTCAATATGATAACCTGAGGCCATATCAAGAGTTGGATGCTCAACCCACTGAGCCACCTAGGTGCCCCTGTTATAGATGTTTTAATGACTTTATCTACTAATTTTATCATATATCTGTTTCTATTGATTGATTTGTTTTCCTCATTATGGGTTGTATTTTCCTCCTTCAATTTGTATACCTGGTAAAAAACAAAAGAAGAATCAGTAAAAGTAGGCATTATGAATTTCACAGTGTTGGATGCTTGATCTTTTCCCTTCCTTCCTTCTTTCCTTCCTTCCTCCCTCCCTTCCTCCTTTTCTCCCTTACTCCCTTTCTTCCTCACTTTCATTTTGTCTGTCTGCTGTCTTTCTGTATTCCTTTAAATATTTTTGATTTATGTTCTGGGACACAGTTAAGTTACTTGGAAACAGTTTGATCCTTTTGGGTCTTGCCTTTAAACTCTGAAAGGAGCTGAGCAGCCATTAGAACAAAGGGCTAGTTTAGCCTACTAAAGAGGGAATACCTTTCTGAATCTCAAGCCAATGCCCAATGTGTTAGAAAGTTTTTCCATTTAGGGTATTGGGAATGTGAGCTATTTCCAGACCTGTGTGAATGCCAGTAATTGCTCCTTTCAGGTATTTTACTGCTTGGTCTCAGGTAGTTTCCTAACACATGTATGTTGATTAGCACTCAGCTAAAGACTCCATGGGGAGCCCCTGCAGATCTCCAGAGCTCTCTCTGTGTGCCGCTTTCTTCTCTCTGATAATCTATCCCACAAATTCTAGCTGTTTTGCCAATCTGAGTTCTCACCTCTCTTTCTTCAACTCAGGAAAACTGCCAGACTTTGTTGGGGGTCCCTTGCCTGTGCTGCAGCCTAGACTCTCTCCAGGCAGTAAGCTGTGGTGATTATAGGTTTACCTCATTTGTTCCTCTTCTTTCAAAGATCACTGTCCTCTGCTGCATGTTGTCCAATATCTGAAAAATATTGTTAATATATTTTGTTTGATTTTCATTTGTTTAAGTAAAGGGTCTCTGTTTTTTTGTCATGGTCATGGGTGAAATTTAAGGTTTTGACTTTAAATGGGGGATGGAGAGGTATGTTGAATCAATTTTGTATCAGAAAAATAAGCTAGAGTATGACCATGGCCCAGCCATTTATCCTCTTCCTAGCTTTACTTTCCTCATCTTTAAAGTGAAGAGGTTGGTCTCTATGATCATGAGGCTCTTCTCTGGTTCTTAAATTCTGTTAATTGTATATAATTAAGCATAGGCTTACCTTTGCAGGGAAAATGGGTATATAGTCTTCAAAGTGATAGTTTAAAGATCCAGATCTATGGAATTTTTATTTTGTCCTAGTAAAGTAAATTTAGAAGAGACGATTTGTTTTAATAGGTGAAGACAGAGTCTTAAGTTACAAACTTGGGAGGGATAGTACAAATCCCATAGTGCTCATCTGTGAAATATCCAAACGATTTGAAAAGGGGGAATATATAGGAATACATACATTCCTACAATGGAATATCCTTGTTTCATTATTATTTACAGAACATAAGTGTCATGAATTGGACATAGTAAGTGACCAATAAATATCTGTTGAATATCTCAGTGGTACTTGAAGCCGTTTTCATAATAAAGAAAAGTAATTTAGAAAGCTTCCACTATAACAAAAATTGGAAACAAAAAACCCATCAATATTGGGATGGTTAGTGGTACATCCATGTAATGGAATGTTATAAAACAATAAAAGTACTGAAGCAGAGTGGTATGCACTAATAAGGAATGCTTTCAGAAATATATTGTTAAATTAAATGAGACCACTCTATAAATTTTTATATTCTTACATATTTTCCAATAAAAAAACTTAAAGAGGAATTGAAAAAGCAATGTGTGTAATAGTATATTATTTTATATAATATACACTATGTATAATAAAATCTGTTTTAAGGCTATATAATTATTTAGAAAGGTAGAGAAATTGTTGTCTCTGGTGCCTCAGTGAAGGAGGACTAGGGGACAGTGTGGAGGACTCACTTTTCCCTTTACGCCCTTTTATATACCCTTTGTATTTTTATCACGTACATATGTCATCTCATTTTTTACTTGCTGATACTGTCTTTCTTTCTTTCTTTTTCAGTAAAGTAACCAAAATTCTCTAAAAGGGTTAGCAGTGTGGGAATATTTCCCCATTTCTAGATTAGTTGTTTAAAGGAGCCAGATCATACCCACTCCTTCTACTTTTACTCCAGGGCACCTCTATGGCTATAATTAATTTCCTATTCCTTATGAAAAGAATCATCATGGTAGATACCTGAGTGACTGGCATCTGGAGCATCATGATTGTTTGAATATGGGTATGTGAGAGAAAGAACAAGACCATTTGTTTTCATGAACCTATACAGTATTTATGGTATTTAATTAACTTTTATTCTCTTTTATCCACTCTTCTTTCTGGCTTCCTGAGGTGCTACCAAAAAAGAAAACACAGGATGTAGGAGCTGAACAGTGAGGCTGTGTGATTCACAAGACATTAACTTGTAGCCTGCTTGCTCCTTTCCAGTGCTGCAGGTAATGTGTAAATATGTTTGGAAGAGTGAAATAACACCTACAAAGTGGGGATGCTTTCTATTATGTTTTAGGAAAAGAGTTCTACCTCTGGCAAGCTATCTTAAAAGAATGACTTTTAGCTATAACCTGTGTGTTCCTACGAGTGTCTGATGCACCTCACATAAAATCCACCCAACTATTTCCTGGAAGACATTTGGAAACATATGTGCAAGTCCCAAAGTAAAAACCCAAGGCTGATGCAAGTCAGAAAAGGTGCTAGGGTTTGCTATTACACATGCCTGAGGCATTTTCTTCTGACTCTGTTATCTGCTTTTAAATTTCTGGCGCTGTTTCTGGTTTAGAATTCTTGAAATGCCAATATAGCAAGTAGATTGTTAGTGCCAGAAAGATGCCTCAAAATCTAACTAGCCAATGAAAGAATATGAAGAATAATATTCCTGACTTCAAGAGGCTTATTTTTGTCATAGGGAGATATTATTGTATAGAAATCATTATAACACATCAATAATAGGAAAGAAAACATTGCTGTTGAAGGGGAAAATGTTATTTTGATATAAATATACAATATATTTTTATACATATATACAATGTAGCATACTGTTATACATACATATACATATATACATATGCATGTATATATTGTACATATGCATATGTACATATATATGTAAAAATATATGACAGTGCTTTTGGCAGGAGAGTCCTACGTTCCTACCCAATCTGAGGCAAAGATCAAGAATTTAACACAAGGGAGGACCCTACTAATAGTGCTAGATCTGCCAAATAAAAATGCAAGATGCCCAGTTAAATTTGAGTTTCAGATAAACAACAAGTAATATTTTAGCATAACTATGCCTTATGCAATATTTGGGACATGCTTATACTAAAAAATCATTTGCTGTTTATCTGAAAGTCAAATTTAGTTGGACATCCTGTATTTTATCTTTATTCAACTTTCGTTTCAATTATATTAAAAAGAGTAATATCCTTTCTCTTGTGCAAGCCATTGAATGAGCATCTGTATCTGGCAGGTTAGTTTTTCTAGAACTATATAGGTTATAGAACATATAAATAGTTTTCTAGAACTACATAATTTCTGTGAGTCATAAATACAGAAGGTACCTCCAGACATTATATGGTGAATGCTATTCTGTCAGAGCAAGACTGACTTAAACCTAAAACCATATAAATATATATATATATATATATATNATATATATATATATATATATATATATATATCCAAGTTAGTTTGTATCTGTAAAAACTTGTCTGCATCTGCATGTAATACTGGAGTCTAGATCTGTTGTGATGAGTGTAAAATTTATCCCAGGTCCTTTGGTGGGCAAAGCGGTAAGTAGGTGCTAATTGGGAGACATGAGGAAAGGGTTAAAAACTCTCCTACCACAAAATCAAAATTATCTGTGTGCACCCCTGTTTACCCGAGTTCCAGTTAGCCTCCCTGTTAGTAAGTTAAGCTCATAGAAGACAAAAGTACTCTTTGAATATTCAAAAGACTATTGCATAGTCTCACACAATCAAAATAGACCCCTGACCAATCAGAATTTTGCCATATTGGTGAAAATTGGCCCTGATATACAGCCAACAACACTTGAATTACAAGATCATGAGGAATCGTGCATAGACTCATCCCTGTGGTTTCCATGTGTCTTAGACTTTCCAGGAAAATTCAGATTTTAAGTAACAGATTTAATTGTTAGATCTAGTTTCACTCCATTTGGTGAGTGAAATATGGTCACCACAGCCATATCTATCTGGGAGAAGTTGGTAAATGCATTCATTGTAAGTTGGAGGGGAGAACTAATCAAGCACATTTTGTTTTAGAGGCACACAGAATATTAAATGTGAAAGGGCTGCATAGATTGTTTTATTGGGCCCTCATTCTGAAAATGAAAAATACTCCTATAAAACAAAAGACAAAGTTAATTGGATTTCTTCTGTTATTTAGGAATGTGGACATGAGTATGTGTAAAATTCTTAGGAAACTTTAAAAATAGCTATTAAAATGTCTTACAACTTCCTTGGAAACCATTTGCAGGATCTAACAATATGTAAAGACAAAAACTGTACTTTTTTAGTCAAATCTTTTCTGTTGAAATAGTCACTTTCTTCATTCATTTATTCATTCATTAATTCATTTAATGTTGTTTGAGCATCTCCCGTAGGCCGAGCACTATTCTAGGCACTGGGGATACAATGCTGAATCCATCTGGCTCAATGGTCCTTTGTTAGGATTTTGCTTTTTTGGAAATGAAATATTGAGCCTGTCAGAATGAACAGAATATTGGTTTGGGATCAGAAGACCTGAATTCTACATATGATTATACTGAACTATGAATTATATTAATGATATCAAATAAGTAGTCACCCAAACCCTAAATGTCATTCATCTTGTCACTTTTCACCTAATAAGCTATCACATTCTTCACAATTTCTAAAAGTTACCTGCTGCTGTCCATTTCATCTTCTGGTTATCTTTTGTTTAAGTTATTTTATCCAGTGCCATGCCACATGTGATTGTGTAGGTTATCTACTGCACATGGTGGAGACCTCAGTGCCCACCAAACAACCATGTGCTCCTCTGTATTTCCCAGTCTTCCTGGTTGTTAATTCAGAACTATATGACTTCTATTGCCACTATTTATATATTAGATACTCACAAACCCTTTGTTTCAATACATGATAGAATTAGCTTTTAATAAAACTTGTCTGTAGATTAGCTTTTAAAATGTCTTAAAAATATAAAATAAAATGTCTGTCTTTCCTATGTGAAGACAGTGTTGTTCCATTATCATAGGACTTCACCTTTTTGCAGATTTTAAAAGGAGCCATGATCATGTGTTTCATTTACATAACTCATGATTTCTTCCAAGCTCACTTTGTGACAATGTAAGCTGGGGTAGGGGTTTGGGGGGCTGATTTATTTCATTGGTGAGAAGCTAGATGGTCCATGTGGAGACAAACTCCAACAGAGTCCACCTGACTTCATAAACAAAACATTTACTGGAAACAGTGCATTGGAGAATTTGGAAAGACCAATGTGAAGGCTGAGATTGAGTTAAGTTGAACTGATAAGTACTGAGAAGACTAGGACAGAGTGGTAAGATCTCTGTGTGACTATTAGTGGGATGAAGAGAGTTATAGAAGACTGAAGGAGAATGTGAGGGAAAGGAAAACAGCAGGATGCAGAGTCAATTCCTGTGTGTACCCACCCCTTATTTCTGCTAAAGGGTTTGCCATGCTCAGGCACATAGCCTCGGCTGAAGGGGCAGCCACCACCACTTTGACATGGTAGATTGGACTAGAATTAATACCTGACTGAAGGCCAGAAGACCTTTTATGTGACTTAGTAGAGAAAGACATGAAGACCCAACAAGATTTCCCTCTTTAGAGAATGTGAGTCAAGAAACTGAGAATTTGAAAGTTAAGATTGTGTCTTATGCTACGAAAAAGATGAACTATAAGGGAACAAAAATCACGAGGCTGCAGAAACCAAAAGGTAGAGTAAAAAAATGGAAGTCAGTTGGTACTGAGAGAAGAGCAGAGAAGCAGAAAATGACATGGGGACCGTGAGAGGGATGGAGACATGGATCAACAGATCTCCAGTTGTCTTAGTGGTTCAGGGTAAGTTTTGGTTCATGCATTTTGAACTCAAACAGTTCAAATCCCCTTTTCCTTGGAGTAACCCAAGTTAATCAGCCTTGAAATAAATATGTTAGTCCACTTGACCCAATCTACGTGAGTTTACAAGTAGACTTGTAAACTGTGCCAGTGGAGTTTATAGGGAGCTGTTTTTAGAACCTTTACTCTTTGTTTTAAATACCAACACTTGTGTTGTAGCATGTACTGCAAAACTGAAATGACATTCAACCTTTGGTTCAGGAAATCTTGTCAATCACCTATTCTTTTTCTTCCTGAGATTCTGTTTTCATGTCATCTTGACTTTGGATGTAGATCAGATAATAATAATAGTGTCCACAAAGGCTTGCTTTAGCTTAGGGTTTTTGCAAAGCTATAAATGGCTGACATTTGTTGTGTGCTCTGTGCCAGGTGCTGTTCTTAAGGGCCTTACACGTAATAACTCATTTTACAATCATGACAAACCAATGAGGTAGATAATACTATCATTCCCATTTTACATGAATGAAAAAATGACACATAGTTTTAAAAAGTTTCCCAAGGTCTCATCCCTATTAGTGGCAGTACTTGGATTCAAATATAGGTAGAATCTACTTTCTGAATCATGATTCTATATTGCCTTGTTCCCATGGAAACTAGAAGATCCTGACTAGAGGTTATGAGTGCTTGATCCCCCTGGCAGTTATATCGCAATGAAAATTAATTAACTCACTCTGCAAATATGATACACAGTGGTGATCAAGACAGAGAGGCAGTGTTTCTGCCCTCAAGGGGCCTTCTGGTGTTTCAGAAGTTTTGTTAGTTTGGTTAGAGTTAATTTTCCACCTCAGAATCTAATTTTCCTTCTGGTGAACTCATAAGATAGAGTTTTTGCTCCTGTAACGCAGAACTTTGGAACTTTGGTGACTTTAGCAAGACTCATTTTTATTGGAGTAAGTATTTATACCGTATTTACAGTGGTAATTTTTTTTTTCTTGGCTGGAATTTTTCTCTCTGAATTTTTTTTCTCTTGCACCTACCCCATCTTCCCCAGTCTGTATCTCCCCACTCCCACTCCTCATCTGTATCTTTATTTTTGGTTTAAAAATTTTAAATAGAGTAGTATGTACTTGTCCTTGTTACATTTCTTTCAAGTCTTTTTGGATTAATTTCTCCTTTTGTGGAGCATTAAAGATCTAACAACATAATCTATCAAACTATGGCATTGTGTCAGGATTAGTTTCTGTGGCATGCAATAAAAGATCTAGAAAATTGTGGCTTAAATAAGAGAGAAGCTTACATATATATATATATATATTTTTTTTTTTTCACATAAAAGAATTTTTGAGGTGAGCAGCCCAGCATTGCCATGGAGGTTCTGCAAAGTTGTCAGGGAGCCAGGTCCTTCCTCACTGTTATGCTATCCCCAGCGTTTGGCTATCCTCCTCATGGTTCAAGATGGCTAAAAGGGCTCCAGTCATCACATTATGGCCCAGGATGTGGAGAACACATAGAAGCATATATTCGTTTCTTTTTATAACTTTTTTTGATGTTTATTTTTATTTATTTTGAGAGAGATAGAGAGCAAGCATGGGAGGGGCAGAGAAAAAGGGAGACAGAATCCCAAGCAGTCTTTGTACTGTCAGTGTGGGCCTAGAACTCACTAACAGTGAGATCATGACCTGAGCCAAAATCAAGAGTTGGGCACTTAACTGACTGAGTCAGCCAGGTGCCACAATTTTATTTTTTTAGTTTTTATTTTTTTTAATGTTTTATTTATTTCTAGGAGAGAGAGAGACAGCGTGAGCAGGGGAGGGTCAGAGAGAGAGGGAGTCACAGACTCTGAAACAGGCTCCAGGCTCTGAGCTGGCAGTCAGCACAGAGCCCGACGTGGGGCTCGAACCCACGAACCGTGAGATCATGACCTAAGCGAAGTCGGATGCTTAACCGACTAAGCCACCCAGGCGCCCCCACAATTTTATTTTTTAAAATAGAAGTTCCACACAATGTTTCTACCTAGATCTCAACAGTCAGAATTTAGCCATGTGGCCATACTTATGCAATGAAGACTAGAAAATATTAGTTTTTAGCTGAGTGGCAATATTACCATCTGAAAATCGGGGGTTGGGCCTTATGGGAGAATGAGAAAACAGATATAGGGATGTAATTTGAAGTCTTTGCTACAGGTACTTTACATATAATTGATAAAAAATATTTATTTATTTTTATAAACTTGATCATATTCTTAGAAGGATCACTTAAGTTGTTAATAAAGATAATGAATTTAAGGATTTTCCTTTTCTGTTTCTTTACTTTATGACAATATAATATAGCATACCATTGCATTAATCATATCTAAAATAAACCCACCTGAAATTAGTTTATGCAAAATAGGGAATATATTAGAAGAATACAGGGAGAAACTTTGGAAGAGGCAACCCAAAGCAGAAGGAAAAGCAGAGATTCTGCCAATGGTCAAGAAAACCTGGAGCTGAGAACTCCAGTATAACAAAGACACTTTCTTCGTCTTCTCTTCCCTCTGTCCATTGACTATATTTTCTTAATTCAGAATATGTTTCTCCAGTTGGCCAAAAACAAAAACAAACAAACACCCCTCAAAAACCAAAACATGTCCCATGACATTTCCCAGATTACATATCTAGCTGGGACTTGAGATGAGCTCTCTTCCAAAGTCTAAAAATCTTGGAGGACTGGCTTCATTGGCCCATTCTGTGGTAGGTGTCCACCTTTCTACCGATTAGCTGTGGCCAAGGGCCAGTCAGTATTAACAAGGCTTTTCTTGCTGCCATCATACAGTAGATGCGTGGAAATGGGAGGAGCAGTTCCTATAGGAAAGGCAAGTACTGGCTATACAATTATATAGGCTACACTATAATTATATATGCTGGAAAAGCGCAGGTCAATGGTCTGAATTAGAAAGGAGAACAGAATTTATGCTAATACAAAAAAATGTATTTAGCTATGAATAAACACCATTTGATAGATCTACAATATATGGAATGTTTATAATGTGTCAGGCATTATGCTGAGTGCTTTTTACATGTTGAGTCATTTATTCCTCACAACTCTATGAGCTAGAGATTATTATCCTCTTTTACAAATGGAAAACCTGAGCTCAGGGAGGTTAAGTAACTTGTCCAAGAACATATTGCTAGTAAGTAGGCTACATTTGTCTTCAGTGTTTTTGACTACCAGGGTAATATACTGTCTCATTGCTTCTCTGTCTTCAGTTGGAAACTGTGGTCATTTTTGATAAAGCAATTATTATTTTTCCCTCTTAGTTCTGCCATAACAAAGCTAGGTGAACTTGACGAATCCTGTAATGTATCTGGGTCTTCATCTCTTTATCTGTAAAACGACTGGGTTGTATTACATTAATTTCCCCCCTTGTTAGTGCAGGTAATATTTTATTTCTAAAGGCAAGAGTATACACTATGATATTAAAAATTTTTTAATTCATCTAATATTTTTGAGTGCTTCTTGAGTCATATCTGTGTTAGGAACTGTGATGAAATTAAAGATAATACAAGATGTAATTTCTGCTTATGGTCTTATAGAGAAACAAACAGAATTATTATTTTGCAGAATTAGAAGTCCAGAGAAGAGTAACCTTCAGGAGTGATACAACCAGCAGGTCAAATACATCTTAAATGGTTTTCCACTTTGTTTGATGTCTTTAGTGTGTTGACTTCATTTTAAGGTCAATTCCTCTTGTGGTTGTTAGATTGCTGCCAGTGTCAATCTCTATTATGCATGGACTCATTGTACCTGGTAAGAGAGAATCCTCTTCCCTAAGCATGCACTAAAAATCCTTTCCTTCAGTCTGATTGGGCCAGGATACCCCAGGGCTATAATGGTTTTCAGGTATATTAGGATATACCTGAATTATTAGAATTAGAATTAGAATTGTCTAAGACCTAGTATAACCTAGATTCCAGGTCACACTGCAGTAAAGAACAACTCCAAATCTAGTGGTTTGAACAATAAAGGCATATTTTTTACTCATGTATCCATCCTGACCTGATGAGGATGGAAGGTAGCGTGTTCCATATTGTCCTCTTTTAGGCACGTAGGCTGAAAAGGCTGTATTATCTTCAATAATATTTGTTTTAAGACAGGGGAAAAGTAAACATTGTAAGAACTTATATTTGCAAATAAATTTTATAGCTGGAAGTGACATATATCACTTCTACCTACAACCTGCTATAGACTAGTGACTATAACTAGTCACATGGTTTGGCTAACTGCAAGGGTGGGTTTGAGTGGTAGGAATGTTATGTGTGAAAATGTAGTATCTTTATATGCATGGAAAAAGAGGGTAAGCAAGTTTCTACCATACTAGGAAATTAATTTATTGATTGCCCTAGGCTAATTCAATTGCTCTTGTATAGCTAGAGATTGGATGGTTACCTAACAAACAAACAAAAATAACAACAACAAAAAGAACTCTATTAATGAGGAAGGAATAGGAGTGGATGTGAACAATGTGAACTATATGATGCTTTATCTCAATGAAGAAGACAGATTTCAGCCGTGGAGGAAAGTCATAGAAAGGGATAGTTTCATAAGTCTTTAAATCGATCACTTCATTTACTCTTTTGATTGCAAAGATTGGATCTGCTCTTTAATGAGTGGGTGTAGATTGAATTTCTATTTAGGGAGTTGGTTCAAAGTGACTTAAAAACATTTACTGGATTTCAAAGTATAGACTATTTTTCCATATTTCATTGCTGCGGTTGCTGGCGAAAGTGTGTCAAGCTGGCTAGATTTATAGTTTTAAAACAGGCAAACAACTATCATTTCCCTAGACCACTCCCTTTATTTTACAGATAAGAAAACTAAGGGCCAAATGGGTAAAATGATTATCTCAAGGTCCACCTTTTTACATGTAATAAACAGTGCTGCCTTTTAAATGATTTCCTGCAAAAAGGAATCCTCTAAGTAGATGTATCTAGAGCAATACTTAGTTAATAAGGACAATTAAAGATTATTAAGAATGTTTCCACAACTGACATTCAGTTGGTCCACATTGGTAGGGATGGAAGCATTTCTAAACTATTTGGTAAGTAGCTGCTACTGAGAGCCTCTTTAACTCTTCTCTGTGATCTCACAAATTCCATTATAATTGCAGGATGTACCTCAAGGGTTGATTTGAGAATTAAATGATGGAGGGAAGAGTTTATCATAGCACCTGACACTCAGCAATATTACACTTAGGCTATTATTTTTATTATAGTCATTAATAAAATGGTAGCAGTAAACTTCAAACTAGTTCCTGCATGAATGTTCACAACTTTGGAAACGTGATAATATTCAAGTTCATTAACTTTGATCTAACTAATCCCTCAATAAAATGGCCACTCCTGTAGTCACTTTAACTTTCATTTTCATCTTTTTCATTGTCTAATGGTTGACGACTCCTTGCCTCACCCGCAAGACCCCACAGCTCTGGTTGATGACTAAGAATTTGATGCAGGCTGTGTAAAAGAATACAATATACTGACAAGGTTCTACTGGTTCTTAGTATAATATGACATAAAGAACGTTTTGCACAATCTCTTGCTGAGCAGAAGTTACCTGTAAGTTTTCAGATAAGCAAAGATGGGTCTAAAACCTAGTTTGTGAAGGAAGGTTGGAGGAAGTGGTAGAGCACTTCTACTTGCTTGAGCAAATATCAGAAACTAGGAGTGATGATAAGCAGAGGCAGGCAGCTGGGGTGAGAAGAGAGAGTGAGAGGGCCCCAGGAGCAGCAGTGGGTGGTGGGGGTGGGTAAGCTGGAGCTTGTGGAGAAAACATCCTTTGACAAAGATGTCTTCTGGTGGCTAGTAATGCTTAGAACTTTTTGGAGGTATTTGGTCTCTCAGAAACTTAATCTAGCAAGGGAAAGGAAGAGTTTTAGTAATAGTCCTCTCTGGAGGGAGTAAAAGAAATGTGTTTTTTAAAAGCTGGAACTGTTGTGGATTTTTTTGGGAAATTCATTATTGGTCTCAAACTCAGGGTGTAAAGATTTGTTCCGAAAGTCAGTTGTATAACTGATACTCCCAGTTCTGAGGTGGCAGTTCAATGTTGGGCATGTCCTGGAAAGGGCTTTGTTAACAGGGTTCCATCATAGGGTGAGAAGCACATTGCTTCAACAGAGCACAATCAGAGGTGCTAGAGAACTAGTTTCTGAGTATATTCTAGAGACACAAGTTATTTGGCCTTTTAATATGTAATATACCATCCTATCAAAATGCACTAAGTTTTGGACAAACATTCCTAGGAAAAAAATTTTTTTAAGCAGAAGGAGGTAGAGAAGATAGGTATTTTTTTAATTTTTAAAAGATTTTATTTTATAAGTTTATTTTTGAGAGAGAGAGATAAGGGCAGAGAGAGAGAGAGAGAGAGAGAGAGAGAATCCCAAGCAGGCTCTGTGCCAGGAGTGTGAACTCCGATGCGGGGCTTGAACTCACAGTGAGATCATAACCTGAGCCGAAATCCAGAGTTGGATGCTTAACCAACTGAGCCATCCAGGCACCCCAAAAGATTTTATTTTTAGGTAATCCCTGCACCCAAGATGGGGCTCAAAACTTACAACTTTGAGATCAAGGGTTATATGCTCCACTGACTGAGCCAGCCAGATGCCCTGAGAAGATACATATTTTAAATCTACATTTTTGGAAAGGAAAAATGAAGGCCAGATAGAAAACTGGATGTCTTGAGGCAATTGTAAAGTAAAGCTTTGAACTAGGAGATGTTAAAGTATTATATAAGGGAGCTTTAAAGTTAAACATGCTTACTATAATATTTTTTTAAATGCTGTTTAAACTAAGAAGTAAGTACCTATCTCACCTCTGACTTCAAAAAAGTATCTAGAGTATGACTTATAAGACTTCAGCCTTTACCTCATCTTACTTTTTACTTTGGCATAAACCTAAACTTTCTGTTCATTTCCAACTACCAAAGCTTGTGGCCCTTAGAGCAGACTTCTGTTCTGTTTGTAAGCTTGGTTCAGAAGCCTGTTTAGTGGAGGACAGCAACCATGCATTCAATAAAAGATTGTTGAATATGGACACACAAGCTCTCTGAACTAGAACATAATTCTGGTTATGCCGATATATTTTTTTTGTGTGTGACTTGACATAGGTCAACCTACTTTTCCCTTAGTTTTCTCTTCTTACAGGGAGATAACAGTCCTTAAAACGACTGTAAACTACTTTGCTGAGAGCTTTTTCGTTAAAGGACTGACGATAAAGGACTGACGATAAATACCAGAGTCACAAGGTCGAGCAAATCCAAGAAGCTGAGCTTCCTGAAGGCAAGGGACTTTTTTTCCCCCTTCTTTGAAAATCAGCAGTTATCTTGTTTTTCTGTAACACAGTTCCTGGCCTATAAAAAGGTCTCAATAAATACTGTAAATTTATGAATGTTATTAGGCAGATTGCAGTCTTGGCAGACCAGCGCCTTGTAAATCTCTTTTCCGTGATCTTTTTCATACTCAGCATCTAAAACGCCGCCGCTATTTGTTCCGGGATAAGTACCTAAGCAAGGCACTTAGAAACACCCAAGTCTAGAGAAATAATTTTCCTGTCCTCAGGGCACCATCTCGCCTTCCACGGTACTGCGCTCCAGGCTTGGGATCTGGGTCCGGAGGCTACAGGGAAGAGTTGGGAACGGGAAGCTCATGCTCCGGCCCTCTGATTGGCCGGCTCGCACTCCACTCACATGGCTCGCGTCTTTGATTGGACACCATTGGCACCCCCTTCCTCGGCCCGCGACTACTTTGTGTGCCGGGGCTGCGCGCTTAGGTCCTCCGGTTCAGCTCTCCGTCTGGGCTGGTCTGACCTAGCTCTTCGGCCCACTGCTCTGCATCGCGAGCGCCAGGAATTTCCCGGGTGCGTGCGGGTAGGAAGCATCCTAGGGAACCCCTCCTCCCCAAAGTTCTCTTTCCCGTTCTGAATAAACTTCCGCCTCAAAGGGGCTGTCGCAGCAGCGGGTCGGGGGAGAGGCTAGGCATCAAACTCAGGTCCTTGTGGGAGGTCTTTCTGTCGGGGCAAATGTGGAAACAGTTCTCACAAGAAAAAACTGGGCTCCGCTAGTTGCATGTGGGTGCAATGCCATTCTGTGGTCACGCCGCTAGCTGCAGCCGAACGGCCAGACCCGGGCTGCAGGGGCGGAGCAGCAACGATCACCCCTAAGAAGTAGCAAGGAGCCTGCTTCAGTACTAGTGCTTCTTAGGGCCGCGGGCTGAACGGGCATGGGTCAGTCCGTACCCCGACGATCGAGGATACGGCATTCCCGGGAGATGGCGCTCCCGGGAGTGGGGAGTTCGGCTCGACTCGCCCCCAGCAGCCTCCGGCCTGCAGGCGGTAGAGGGCGGCCTAGGCTTGTGTTGCAGCCGGCGCCCTAGCGCAGCTGCTGCCCTGCTGGAAGTCTCCCGGTCCCTCTGTGGCCCGCGGCTCCGCCTGGCAGCGGATGCTGCAGCTACGCTATCCACGGCTCCCCGAGAAGGGGGCGGGAAGAAGCCGTGGCACATGCCAGGGTCGCCGTAGGTGGCAGCGACCGGCGCATGCGCGCCCTCTCCCAGAAGCCTGTAACGCCGAGGGGCGCGCGCCCCCACCCGCGCGCGCACGCTCGCGCTAGCCAAGGGTTCCCCGCCTGCGCTCGTGGTCAGAGGCGCTCCGGCGCGTGCGCGCGTTATCTCCGGCGGACCCGAGTAGCCAGGTTCCCTCAGCTCCAGGCCCCCGCCCCACACCGCCCCCCCTCTTAGCCCCTAGCCCACCTGTCCCCTTCCTCTCCTCGCGGAATGGGGCTGGCGCTGCTCGGGGTCGCGCGCCCGGGACCCGGCTCGCGCTCGGTCTCGCGCTGTCAGCGACTGCCCCGCTCGCGCCGCCTCGCGCTCTCGCTCAGTCAGTGGCGCCGAAGGCTCCGTTAAGCAGCGGCGGCGGCGGTTCCTGTTTCCGTTTCTTGGTCTCCCTTCAGTCGGGAGTAGCATCCTCCACCCAGCCACCCCTCCCACTCCCCAACGGGGCAGCTGCAGCTGAGGGCTGTGGCGGCGGCGGTGGCGGCGGCAACTGGAGACGGCGGAGACCGCCTCTGCTCCCGCCTCGGGTAAGGGGGCGTTGGGAGCCGGGCCCCGCGCGCCTCGGGGTCTGGGGCTGGGCTAGCGCGGGATTCGAGGAGGCGCCGGGGATGCGACTCGAGGCTGTCGCCGCTCTTTTCCTCCAGGCGTTCCCCGGGCCTGTTGCTGCAACTGCTGCCGCTTACCCAGCGGCTCCTGGAAAAGTGGGGAGTAAGCCCCCGGGACGCTCCGGCGCGGCCCGGGGGCACGGGCTGACGGTGAGGGGCGCCTGCCGCCGCCGATGTCCTCGGCGTCGCGCATCCCTGCTTCGGGCAGTGGCCGAAGCCGTAGAGAGGAGAAGGGATGATGGGGGCGGGGGTGGGAGGTGTCCCTCTTCTCTCCTCTCCACCTACCTGCCCTTTCGCCAGCAACTCGGTCCCTGTAGTCACGGACTGTGGAGAGGAGGATGCTTGTACGTTTCGGGCTTTCGTGGGGGATCCTCGGGCCAGAAATCCGGGAGGAGACCCGTACAAGGATCCGCTCCCGGCGAGGGGCCAATGCCAGGGCAGTTGAAGGCGTGAGTGCCACTGCATTCCCCAATTGATGTGGCAATGATGAGCTGGCGGCTTTTGAGTATCAAAACTTATTTGGGAAGGTTAAATGAGCCTTTATTTATTAAAGGAGATTCGTCCTGCAAGAGTGAGTGGGTTGTCGGGTGCAGCACCTGTTCTTTTACTGTGGGGATTGCAGTCTTCAGCCACACAGAACGTCAGAGACGCAGTGTATTTCTTAAGTTAAATGGCAATGACTTGGTTAGGGTTTATCCCTGGCGAGCTTTTAGCGTTTGGCCGTGTGTTATTAGACTTTTGATTTGAGGCCTTGAAGAAAGGCATGAAGAGATGTTTTCTTCTATCCATGTTTGAATTAATTTACAGTTGATTTAAGCCAACTCAAGAAGGTGAACCTAGGCAAGTGAGAATCTTAAGTAATAGCCCCAAACCTCAAGGTAACGAAGAACAAATTTCAACAAAAGTTTTCTGTCAGTTTAGAATTAGGCTCATCACGGGTAACTGACTGAACTTTGACTTGGCAGTCTTTAGAAACTGTGGGCAAGGTTTCATGATAGTTTTTTTTTCTTTTCTTGTTACTCCTGCGGTTGAGGGTATGTTTATTTTCTTGATTAAATTTAAATTTCACGTATTTATGCATAATCCTTTTAAAGGGTGCATTATGTAGAAAACATTTTAGGAGAGAAATTAAACGTAACAGTGCTATGCTGAAATAAGAGTAAGTTGTATTTTCTCTTCTTTGAAATAACCTAAAAAAAACACGCCACTATACTATGCTAAATGATAAGGTCTTGTACATTGCTAGCCTTAGGAAATATACCATAAAATGTGCATAGAAAGTCTTAATTGCTTGATTTGTAAATACAGTATTAGGGTAGTAAGGATAAGGTGGGCATTCGAACATTTGAATTTGTGATTTTACATTTTAGTATGTAGAAATGTAGGGAGTTAGGAATGAATAGGCTGTAAGGAACGTAGAAGGTGGTTTGGAGACATGGATTTTCCTTTTGCTGCTTTTATAAATTGAGAATTGTACTTGAAGAGCTGAACAGCTGAAATGATACTTGCATAGATTACAGAAACTTGCAAAAGTGTATCTTTGATCGAGTAGTGAGTTAACATGAGGAGTGTATTGTGGTTTATTAGGATAATGATTCAAAATAATTTCCATAAAATATAGCACTATATAGATTGTTTAGGATGTTCTTACATTTCAAGAGTCACTCGAAGTTATTTTCCTACAGGTCCGTTTCTTTTTTTTTTTTTGAGATACATGGAATTAAAAAAAATATGATTACATTATCCAATGTTTGGTTCAATTTTAATAAGTTATTTTTAAGGTCGTGGAATTTCCTTAAAAGTGGTGAATTTTGAAATTTGCTAGTGGTTTGGAAAAACTTGTGTTGTTTATTTTTCTTAAGTACAGTTATATTAGTAGGTTGGTCTGGAGGGGGAGCTAGTGCCAAAGCAAAGAGGCATAGCTTAATATGTGTTAGAACTTTTAAAATGCCCAAACCCAGATTTTTATGACCCGAAGGAATATAAATTTTTAATTAAAAGAGTAAGGGAATTGATATGGGCATGTATCTGTACATAGTAATTTGTGGAGTGTGTGTGTGTGTGTGTGTATTACAAATTAGTTAAATCTTTTCATGATCTGAAATAATGGAAAGTATATGCTTAAGGCTTATTGAATTTCTCATTTAAAATCTCAGAAAATATGCCCCATAACGTAGAATGTATGATAGTAAGTTTCTTAATCTTGTGCATTGCATCAGAAGGGAAGTTTATCCTTTGTGCAGGTTGTATGTTCTTAAATTTTTTCTTTATAATATCTATAGTCCTAAAATTTCAAAAATCAAGTAGAGTCCTATATGGGCAAAGATATTGACTGAGTAGTTAGTAAGCTAAATATTTATCAAGAGTAGAGATGCTTTCATTAAGAAATGGACCCTTCAGACATCTGGAAAGCAGGATCCCAAGGTCACTTCTTAATCTCTGTCTCCTGTAATATAATGCAGTGAGTCCAGCCGGTTTACTAAATTGAACTTGTGCCTTTGACTATAATGCAATTATTTTTTGGTTTATGGTGCTTTATTTAGATTTCACAACTGTAATTATTTAGATATATTAATTTACCTTTCACAGTTCACGTATTCTTCAAATTCAAGGCTAGAAATTGATAATGTATATATTAGAATCATTAGAATATTTTGTTTTCTGAAAATAGTGGTTGGGCTGTTTGTTTTCTATTGCTTTCTATTATGTAAATTGAATCTCAGTGCTGATAAAATAAAAAATAGATTCTTTGAAAGGAATGGCCATACCTGTGAGATGTAGAACATTGAGTGTTTACTATTTTTAAGGGGTTTATGCTATAAATTAAACAATGTTTTTATAAGACATGGCAGAATATTTTTATGTATATTTTTCCAGTTCTTAAAAGGTTATTTTTGATTTACTATAAACTGCATTACTAAATCTCCTGGTTTAATTAAATAGTAAATACACACATTTCATATCATAGAACATTTATAAAAGAGTTTCCATTTTCTAATCATAAGAATAAATATAAAAATATAATTTTATTAAACTTAAAAATAAAGAAAAACTAAGATTCTAAACATTTCTGCAACTATAATATTAATATTAATACATGCATCAGTACTGGTACTGTTGGTACTCCTCAGATGAGATACCAACTTCCAGGCTTCCCTGGTAAATAGTAGCGTAGTAGGTGTAGCCTTTAAAGGACCAGTAGAAGATTTCCTTTGGTTCCCTTCTTAATGAGTCTGTGCCGTATATTTCTGTACCATATTGCATATAGTTTCTTTTTGGCAGTTTGAGTTGTTATTAAATTGTAGTTTGCTATAATAAGACACACATGCTTAAAAGTAAAAGATAACTTACAATCAATTTGAAAAAAACATTTTAAAATTCTCAACGGAAGACTATTATATGGGGATGAGTGTGCATTTAAGATACATTTTTAAGGAATTAGTCTCGTCTCAATCTTCCTTTCTCTGTATTCTATTCTCTAGTCTACATCCCCTCTTACTCAGCCTCCCTCCATATCCCACAGTTTTCTGTTTGAAATAATTAGGGATCAAACCAATAAAATGAATGATATCACTCACTTGGCATAGGTTTATTCTTCCTTGATTAAATAAATGACTTTATATCAATCTCTACAGTATTCTAAACATGTAACCCATATAAATATTGCTTTTTATTTAAAATTATTTTTAATGTTTATTTTTGAGAGAAACAGAGCAAGCAGGGGAGGACAGAGAAACAGGGAGACACAGAATCAGAAGCAGGCCCTGAAGTTGAGTTGTCTGAACAGAGCCGGTTGCAGGGCTTGAACCTACAAACCATGAGATTATGACCTGAGCCAAAGTCAGAACTTAACTGACTGAGCCATGCGGCTGTACATTTTATGAGGCTGTACTTTTTTTTTTTTTTGAGAGACGGGCACAAGTGAGTGAGGACAGAGAAAGAGAGATAAAGAGAGAAGCGGGGCTCACCCAAAGCTGGGCTCGTGTTTACCTGAAGTGGGGCTTGTGCTCACCTGAAGCAGGTCTCAAGCTCACCTGAAGTGGGGCTTGTGCTCACCCCATGAAGGGCTGGTGCTCTCCCAAAGTGGGGTTCTAGCTCACAAACTGTGAGATTATGACCTGAGCCGAAATTGAGCTACCCAGGCGCCCACGAACTGGGAGATCATGACCTGAGCCAAAGTCGGATGCTTAACTGACTGAGCCACCCAGGCTCCCCACATTTTACTTTTGATGGAAGAAGAGCACACAGGGCTTATGAGATCATGCTATATGTCTTTCAGTATAAGTTACTCATATTTGTTTCAGAAAGCAGAGCTATATGGTTAATTTTATTTAAGTTTTTTTTTAGAAATTAATTTTTTTAAAATGCTTATTTTTAAGAGAGAGCATGAGAGAGCATGAGCAGGGGAGAGGCAGAGAGCACCGTTCAACGGACTGAGCCACCCAGGTATCTCTCACTTAAGTTTTCTTTTAAAAAGAGTTTATTTACTAAACCTAATACCTCACTCATCTACTACTTTTTAAAAATATCTGTGGGGTGTCTGGGTGGCTCAGTCAGTTAAGTGGCCTACTTTGGCTCAGGTCATGATCTCATTGTTCCTGAATTCAAGTAATGCATTGGGTTCTGCATTGACAGTGCGGAGCCTGCTTGGGATTCCTTCCCTCTCTCTCTGTCTCTGTCTCTGTCTCTCTCTCTCACTCTTTCTGCCTCTTTCCCACTTGGGTGCTCTCTCTTTCTCTTTCTCAAAATAAGAAAGTAAAGTTAAAAAAATATATATATCTTTTTGTGATAGATTTTTTTTTTGTGGTCAGAAAATGACATGTGAAGAGGAAATATCTTTCAAGGTTTTTAAAAAAATTGACAAATTTTACCAATATAAGGCTAGTGCTGATGTGGTTCAAACTTGTCTTTGCTATTACTCTTTTCTTTTATATTGGTTCTATAGTATAACCTCTTCATTGAAGCACTGAAATAAAACTTTAAAGATCGCTATTGAAATACTCCCTGTAATTTTTGTATCTTAGAACTGGGTTTTCAAATGTATTTTTAAAAAAAATTTTTTAAATGTTTATTTATTTTTGAGAGAGAGGGAGCATAAGCAGTGGAGGGGGAGAAAGAGAGTGAGACACAGAATTGGAAGCTGACTCCAGGCTCTGAGCTGTCAGTACATGCCTGGTGCGGGGCATGAATCCCACGACCGAGATCATGGCCTGAGCCACAGTCAGACTGAACCACCCAGGCACTCCTCAAATGTATTTTCAGAGTGGGATAAACTGAATAAATATAACTCAACATATTTATGTTATGATCAGACTTAACAGTTTTACTTGCCACAGTCTTGATGACTGGGTAATGTAAGTAAAGTTCACAGTATAAAATAAATAATAAAATGCTAATATCAATTGTAGATGTAAATGGGAAATTAAATTGATGTTTATTTTATAGAATCTGAGTTATGAGAAATATTACATGATATGAACTTTAAATGCTGTAACTTTATATTCTAAATGAATAAAAGTACGTAACAAGGGGAGAATCTTCTGTTTGATTTACTGCAAACATACAACTAAAATGAACTTGTTTTATATTTATATAAATCTTTTTATTCAGTTGACTGTTAATGAACCATGAATGAGTTTTAAATTTTTAATAATTTTGTGGTTGGCTATTTATATTACATCCCTTAAACGAGATATGAAATTCCATTAATACCTAGAGCCAAAATAAGTTTGCCTGTGGTAAAAACAGTATTTACAAACCATCAAACTATAAAAGCATAGCAATGTTATTAAATGACTTAAGCCATCATTCCATAAGCTAGTTTTAAAAATCATTTGTATGATTTTAAAATATCATTGATCATAATATCTTGATTGGCAATAGGTGGGCAAAATATAATTTGTAACTTATATATTATATCCGTTGTTTCAGATTTTAGCTATGTTTGGGGCAGTTATGAAGGGAGGATTGAGAGAGGCAGAGGATCTTACTGGTTGATGAGCTTGCCTTGTTTGAAGGTGAGGGGGATTTCTTCTTCAATTTTTCTTTTCCCCTCCATTTCCTTCTTTTCTCTTTGTCATCCTTCCTCTCCCAGTCGTGGTAGGAAATGTGGGAGTTGACCATCCTTATAGGATTTTTTTTCCTTAGAAAGTTCATACATAGACCATTTCCTGGTAAAACATTAGCTTTTATGTTAAAATAGGTTTATTATAATGATTTCATTTCCTTTGAGGCAATAGGCAAGAGACTAGAACTTTAGTTGGGGTAGAGTTTAATATTATTTATTAAAAATGATTTTGTAACTCCATATAAAAAGGGATATGGGCTTGTTGGTTCATTGTTAAGGATGTTGTATTAGTCACATTATTGTTCTGCTTAATATTTAATATATCATAATCCCCTCTTCCAATTTCCTGGAATGCATTCTCATGTCTCCTCTGTTGTCTTCATCTGTGGAGTGACTGTCTACAAGGAATTGGTTTTTAGAACATCTCTTCACCTTCTTTGTGTGCCCTCATTATAGTAATAAAAATGTTCAAAAAAATACTGTGTCCATTGAAGAGAACTAACTAAAATGAACAGCAGTGTTCTCTATTCATGGGAGTACTGTTAGCAAGTTTAAGCCAGTTACTGTGAAACGGTCACAGGGAGAAAGTGTGTGCTTTATTGTTAGGGCTCTAATCATTTGGGATCTGACTGATTAAGTTTCTCTAACACATGGAATTGTACCTGAAAGAGAGATATATTCAGTTGAAACTGTGTTACATTTTTCATGTCTTGAGTTCTTTGAGTAACTACTTAATTCATTCAGTTACCAAATGTCAAAAGATTGTAATTTTGAGAAACCTACTCTTTAAAATTACAGCTTAAGCTAGGGTAAACATTTTGCTTTCTTTTTATAAGTTTCAAAATTTTCTTTCTCTTTTAGGACGTTCGATGAAACTCTAGGGCTTAGGAAGACGGTAACCGAAATTCTTGAGGCCAGCAGGTTTTTCCTTAACCTTAGTAAACTGAACCCTAGCAGCATAGGAAATGTAGGTTTACTAAATAATCTTGATTGCTTCCTCTGACATAATTACAGATATTTAGGTCTCCATTAATTAAAAGTCTGTTTATTTTTAAGGTTCAAACAGTGGTACTTCTCATAGGTGTAAAGCATTAACTGTTATGAGAGAGTTATAACTTACTTTTAATTTGTAAGTAAGTTATTTATGATACTTAGAATAGGTTGTCAGTGCTGAATAAGCTGAAGAAATGTATGCCTAATTAGGATGCACAAATAATTAACTAAAGAAACTTGCTAATATACAACTAAAAATGGTTCCTCTAAATAAAAAGACTATTAGTGTTTATATTATAATGACACAAAAATGTCATGAAAATGAAATCACTAAAAAATTCTGTTTTGGAGCAATTTGTCAGACCAGATAACAGATAAAGGAGCATATCCTCTAAGCTGCAGAGGCTTACTTAGATCAGTGCACATCCTACCTGTAAGGAAATAATGACCAATAACCAAAGTGTTTTCACAGGAATTATGCACATTTCCTATGTGTATATTTGTGCACTTCTTGTTACTTTGTTTCCATGGAAACTGTAAGGTTGGAAGATAAGATACCCAAGTTTTGGAAATTGTGAAGGGAAAAGGATCTGAAGTTTGGAAAAAAGCTGTTCTTTTTGATGTGATTTAGTGATTCATTTTGATTGTGATAATTTCCTGAGAACTCTATGGACTTAAAGCCAAATCTGAGTTCCTTAAGTTATTTTTTTTGGATAGCTCTATTCAGGTATAAATTATATCTCATAAAATTCACGGTTTAAGTTTTAATAAATTTATACAGTTGTATAACAGTTACCACAATTTAATTTTAGAATGCTTTCATCTGCCAAAAAACTTCCTCTTGCCCACTTTCCCAGTCCCTGCTCCTACCCTATAGCCATAGGCAGTCACTGATCTGCTTTTGTTTCTATAGTTTTGCCACTTTTAGAAATTTGATGTTAATGGAACCATACATTATGTAGTCTTTTGTGTCTGGCTCCTTTCATTTAGTATAATCCTGTTTAGTCATTTGAATGAATGGTTAAAGTAGAAAAGCTTTGAACTTGAAATCAGGAGACTTGGATATGAGTGTTAGCTTTGCCACCAAATGTATAAACTTGGGTAAGCAACTTGTTGCCTCTGGGCCTCTGCTTCCTTTTCCATAAAATCAAATTATTTTGATTTTCTTCTATTACAGTTTTTACTGCTGAGTGGACATTCACTGACCTTTTCCTAGAATGTACCTTAACTCTTCCCCTTAAATATAGTCCCTTTATTTTATTTTATTTTATTTTTAAGTCAAAAATGAAGCTTATGGTCTAATATACATGAGTCAACAGTGGATGAATTTGGGACTGTCTTGAAGAAACAAGACAGCTGATTAAACTTTTTCTTGAGCATTTCTTAGTTCATACATGTAACTTTGACAATAGGTACAATTATAAATGCTGAGTTAATAAATATTAAAAAATTTTTAAACATTTTTTATTTTATTTTTTGACAGAAACAGAGTGTAAGCTGGGGAGGGGCAGAGAGAGGGAGACACAAAATCTGAAGCAGGCTTCAGGCTCTGAGCTCTCAGTGCAGAGCCTGATGTGGGGCTGAAATCCACGAACTGTAAAATCATGACCTGAGATGAAGTTGGCCGCTTAACCAACTGAGCCATGCAGGTGCCCCAATAATAAATATTTTTGAAGAGAATAAAGGTAAAGTTGAATAATTCTCAGAAGCAGAGCTTCAAAAGTGATTGATGTTTGTTATGAATGTAAGAAAAAGACTATGCTTTAATTATTTTTTTGTTTTGGGAGTGTGGAGAGATTTTAGTTAAGTTTAAGAATAAGTTAGGCTCAAGGCAGCTGTGTGAGATTAGACTGTTTTTTAAAGAACCAAAGGATATAGGAAAGACTGTCCTAGGAAGGACACTGGGAAGTCTTCCATTGAGAAGACTGTCCTAGGGCTCATGTACAGGCAAAGCTGACAGGTAATATTCAGGTGACAAACTAAGGAAAAAACCCACAGGTATAGGGAATTAAAAAATAGTGCTGTATGTGTGTAAATGTATATGTTTGTAACAGGAGTAGACAGCTGACCAAGTAGGCTAGCATCAGGTATATGCCAGAGGGATAATGTGCATTTTCAGTATAGTGTGCAAAAAGGTAGGGCATTGAATAACGACTAGCTAAATTTAAAAATGAGAGTGCTGTAACTACTTTGAATATTCAATAGTTTGTCTCTTAGAAACCATCAGAGCTTCTTATATTACCTATGATAGTTGGAACTGTGGCTCTAAAATGATTGCATTTTTATTTTTACTGAACATACTAGAATATATGAGTGGTAACCCACAGAGCAGACACTGTGGACGAGGGGAATATAGTCATAAATATATTTTAATGATGGTGTCATTATAGCAGCATAAAATTTGTTGCATGCTTTCTAGTCATATATTTTGTTCATCAGTGGCATTTCTAATTTAGATAAACCACCTTATGATAACCAGAAATATTCCCAAATGTGAAACCTGTGTTTAATAAGTGAAGATTTGTTACTTTGACAATAATATAAAGATTATGTTAAGACTTTAAAGGAGTTCTAAAAGTTGAATCCCATAGCTTTTTATGCAATGGCAACATTCTAGGAATAAGTATGAGAGCTTTTTTTATCCTTAAAAAGTTTTTTTTACATTTATTTATTTACTTTGAGAGAGAAAGAGAGAGAGTGAGCATGAACAGGGGAGGGGCAGAGAGAGGGAGAAAGAGAAAGAGTCCCAAGTGGGCTTGTGCTGCTAGCACAGAGTTGGACATGGGGCTCAGACTGTGAGATCATAACTGACTGAAGCACCCAGGTGCCCCAAGTATGAGAGCTTTCTAAGGTGACTATTTTATGGCAACCATAATCTTTTAAACATACGCTATACTAGATTTACTTTTAAATGTCTCACAGAATTTGTAATACATATAAGGTATCTAAATACGAATTACATAATTGGAAAAATTTTAGGGTAGAGGAAAAGAGACACTTCTTTCTATAACTTTTGAAGCTTCCAAATATTAAAGGTCATAATTTCCCAGGGAATTTTATTGTTTTAAATATTTTTATTTTTTAAAAGTTTATTTATTTTGAGAGAGAGAGAGGGGGAGGGGGAGAATCCCAAGCAGGCTCCTAGTGGTCAGTGTGCAGAGCCCCACAGGGGGGCTTGAACTCATGAAACCCTGAGATCATAACCTGAGCCGAAATCCAGAGTAGGGTGCTTAACTGACTGCCACCCAGGCGCCCTCGGAATTTTTATTTTTAATCATAGTAATAAATGAGCACCTGTCAAAATACATAGCTAGTTTTAAGTTTAGAATTCCTGTTCTCTATATAGTTCTTTTCACATACTTGATTTAAAGAAAATAGACTTTAAGGATTTCTTGAATAATCAAATACTACTTGGATATTTAAGCAAAGCATCAGAGCAAGACTAGAACACATGAAGCAATTAATTAAAGGTTTTGTAACATAGCAAAGAAAAAATGCAGTAATATGCATTGGAAAGAAGACACACAGAAAGAACATCATTACCTCACATCAGACATAGAAGGCTGTTTTTACAAAAGAATACCAGTCAGATCAAATGGGCTACAGAATTTGTGCCCTTCTGCTAGGTAGGTAAAAATGAGATGAACAACTAATTATAGAATGTTCTCCAAAATACCCACTTACATTGGTTTCTAATTGACTTCCTACAGGGGCTATTTCAGACCTTTTCCTACTCCCTTTCTATCCCCTGATTTTAGCCTGCTCTAAGACTTTGTAGGTTGTTTTCAGTTATTGTTTTTTTATTTAAAGAGTGGAAAGATTAAGGCCATCAAACAGAAGCTTCTTCAGCTTTGCTTTTCTTTATCTCTGAATTGTTTAATTTCCTTTCCTCTCTACTGTTTAGTGTTAGGGGTGTGTCTTGGGCTTTCATGCCTATATCATGACTACTTTTTTATCCTTTCTATTAGAGTATATGAGTTCATTAGTTAACTCTTTTATTATTTTTATCTGAATCTCCCCTAACATCTTCAATGGCCTAAAAAAAAAATCCACTCAAAAAACACCTTTTCTTATTTTTTCTTCTTTTTCCTGTTCTTTTTTTTCTTATGTTATCCAACAACCCAAAGGAAAAAAAGCCACATGTATATCGTTTATATTTTGCTACCTTCTTTTCCACTAAAGCCATTCTCCCTGTTATTACCAGTGACCTGAATTGTCAAAGGGGGCCTTTTTTTCAGTTTTAATTCTCTTTAATTCTCCAGATTGCTTCTCCCTTCTTATAACTTTGTAGTCCTTCTACCTCTCCTGTATATTCTAGCCACTCTTCATTCACAGGGCCAACTTGTTTCTTAAGTATTTGCTTTATGTATTATTCTTCATCGAGCTTCTTTTCCTTGGAATGCTACCTGGACCTTTGTCTTCAGTGGGTACCTCTTTTAGATAACTCCTATACTGTAAGTGCCCAAACTCCCAATTTCCACCTGGAGAGCTCTACTTGTTTGTCATGCCATCAAGCTCAACATGCTCAAATTTGAATTTTTTTTCACTTTCTTTCTTCTAAAATGTAGTTTTCTTTCTAACTTTCCTTTCCCTATTAAATTGGCTTATTCCTCCCATTGCCCAAAGTTGAATGCTGAGTCATCTTTGAATTCCCCATCAGATCCATTCAAGTTGTTAAACTGGGAATTCTGTTACTACAGTGTTTATTTCAGCTGCTCCTTTCTGTTTCATTTTTTACTAGAGTAATTTTTACTGCAGAAGTTTCTCATTACCAGTAACATATAAATAATTGTAATTTGGTAATTGCTATGATAGAGAGGAGGCAGAGGCAGCAAGCAGTTCTATTAGGGTGTGTTAAGTAGAGAAGGCTGTATTGAAAGGAAGTGACATTAAGCTTAACATCAGAGAATAAGTAGGGGCATTCCAGGCAGACAAGCTGAAGAAAGACTTATTAGAAGTTTATTATATGTTGTCAGCTCATAAGATTTTTTGCTTTAATCCTTATTGCATGTGTGTGTGTTTTCTATTGGCATATGCAATTCCCTTTCTTCACCTATTGATCAAGATAACTGAATGAACAATGTAAAGCCAGAGTGACACAAAGTAACACATCTTTATTATCTAGCTTTGAATGAGTTGGGGCACCTGGGTGGCTCAGTTGGTTAAGCGTCAGACTCTTGGTTTGGTTTCAGCTCAGGTCATAATCTCTTGGTTTCGGCTCAGATCATGATCTCATGGTTCATGGGTTTGAGACCTGCATTGGACTGTGTGCTGATGGCCTGGAGCCTGCTTGGGTTTCTGTCTTCCTCTCTCTCTGCCTCTCCCCTGCTTGCTCTCTCTCTCTCTCTCTCAAAAATGAATAAAGAAGCATTTTTTTTTTTTTAAAAAGAATGAATACAGTGGTAAAATGTCAAGTGGTGAAGGTAAGCACTACCTGGATTGAAACTTAAAATCTGTCTAAACTTTACATTAAAAGCTGCCTTTAAGGTTCCTGATGCTTGGAATGTAAATCTTTAGTGGACATCTGTTTTCAGTCTACCTATATATGGCTCTATTTTTTATTTCTATCTCTTTACAGCAGGGCTAGATAATATCTATATATTAATAGCAGTTAATATTGTAAATAAGTTAACTGAAGGCCACAGCAAGTAAAGAGATAATTTATTGTATTTGTTCCCTTAGAGAAAAAAATTGTTTTGTGCTTTTAAAACTCTAGATGGCTCAGTTGGGTGAGGGTCTGACTTAGTTCAGGTCATGATCTCACAGTTTGTGAGTTCGAGCCTTGCATTGGGCAGCTCCCTGCTGTCAGTGTAGAGTCCGCTTCAGATCCTCTGTCCTCCATCCCCCCACCCCCGCCCCTTCTCCGCTTGTGCTCTCTTGCTCTCTCTCTGTCTCAAAAACAAACAAACAAACAAAGAAACAAACAAAAACCCAGAAGACCTTCAGGCACCTGGTAACCCAGTCGGTTAAGCGTCCAACTTTGGCTCAGGTCTTGATCTTGTGGTTTGTGAGTTGGAGCCCTGAATTGGGCTCTATGCTAAAGCTCAGAGCCTGGAGCCTGCTTTGGATTCTGTTGTCTCCCTCTCTTTCTGCCCCTCCCCCGCTCATGCTCTGTCTCTCTCTCTCTCTCTCACTCAAAACTGAATAAACATTAAAAAAAAACTTTAAAAAACATTGAATGGGAAGCATTAAAACCAATAGTTCTACATTGGCTTAAAAAGGTGACTTATTGTTTTTGTAAGTGGAACGAGCAGAGATGGAGCAGTCCAAGAACAAACAGATCCAGGAATTTAAATGATGTCTTCAGGATACTCTCTGTTTCCTGAGTTTACTTCTTTCTGTATGTTGGTCTTATTTTCTTTCATGGCAGAGATGCATGATCCTCAGATCACTGAGAGTTTATAGTGAAGAATTAAGAACTTTGTGAAGGAAGGCCTCTGATGGGGTCCATCCTTGGGCTGATCACTGTGGGGAATTGTCATTAGCATTGTCATCAGAACCACATAAAATGGGGGAAGGTCAGTTCCCTAAAGGATGGGAATACTAGTAACTAGAGAAATGGATGGAAGGAATGTGAAGTAGGCAAAAACAATTTATAGTCACTGTAGAGGAGGAGGAAAGATAGTAGACACAGGGAAAGAGAAATGTGTACATAGGAGAGACAAGTGGGTAAAGGAAAGGTCACTAGTATCATTTGAGAATGTGGTAAGTGTTGCTTTAAGCATTTTACATTTTATCTTTATAGCTTATTAGGGGAAGTTGTATCATCTCCACAGCATACCATTTCTAGAACTAATGATTTTAAAAAGCCTTCTCATTCTTTTTTTTTTTAATTTGGCTTATTTCCTTTATTTTTTCATGAATTCAATTTTCTTTTAAGTTTTAAATTTACATGCAGTAAAATTCATATTTTGTGATATACCATTCTGTGTGTTTTGATGAAGGTATAGAATGTGTATCTACCACCACTTGGTAATTAATCAAGACACAGAGTTCCTGTTGCCCCTTTGTAATTAGCCTCTTCCCACCCATCTCCAACTTTGTGGAGATCTGTTTTTCATGACTATTGTTTTGCTTTTACCTGAATATCATATTAATAGAATCATGTTGTATAGACTTTTGGGTCAGCCTCTTTCACTTAGAAAAGGCCTTTGAAATTCATTCATGTTGTTGCATGTATCAATAGTTTATTCTTTTTCATTGCTAAGTAGTAATCCATAGTATGGATGTATCATCGTTTGTTTATTCATCCATCTGTTGAACGATGTTTGAGTTATTTCTAGTTTTTGGCAACTATGAAGAAAACTGCTATAAACATTTGACAGTAGCTTTTTGTATGAATATAGACTTTCATTTCACTTGGGTAAATACTTAGGAATCATCTGGTAAGTATATGTTTAATTTTGTGGGTAACTGCCAAACTCTTTTCCAAAGTGGCTATACCATTTTGAATTTCCACCAGCAATATATGAAAATTTCAGTTGCTGTTTATCCTTGTTAGCACTTGGTATTATCAGGTTTTTTGTTTTATGGGTTTTTTTTTTGTGTGTGTGTGTGTTGTTTTCATTATAGTAGGTGTATATCACTGTGGTTTTAAATTATACTTTACTGTTGGTTAATGATGCTGGGTATTTTTCATGTGCTTTAAAATGCTTTTCTTTAACATTCTGGGAATACTTACTGATTTTTAAAAAACGATTGCAGTTTTTTTTTAAACAGAACAGTAAATGGACTTGACAGGGCTTTTGATAAGCATTTACTTGGGTTATAGCTGGTATATTGCACAATTCAGAGGATACTATTCACATTAAAAAAAAAGGCTCTCTGGAGTTGTGCAATGCAGCAGTGTTGGCTATATATTTACAGCCATTATCTAGAATTATCGGTGATTAAGTTTCATGGGAAATTTGAGTACTATCAAATGATGCATTTAAAAATCATTTTTCAGTGTTTCTCTGAAATGAAATTTTGTTCAGTAGCAGGTTCTAAAGAAATGCCCTACAGGCAGTATGTCTAACGGATCAGTCTTGGGAGACAGAAAGGCCTATTTCAGATATTCAACTCTGCCATTTACTGCATGAATGACCTTGGGCATCTTATCTAATAGCTTCTTTGAGCCATTTCTTTATCAGTAAAACAGGGTTGATAGTATCTCCCTTTTGTGGATGTGGTAAGAATTATCAATAATGTATGTAAAATACCTGACACTGATGGACCTCTTAAAGTTGCAACTGCTTTCACTTCTTTCTTACTACTACTTAGTGCTGATTACCCAAAAGCCGTATCCAACAGAGGCTTTAGGATACCAGCAAAGCAGAGGAAAAATAATTTGAAAAAATGTTGAAAGCACTTAGTATTTAAAATTTTTTTTGAAGAAGTATTGTGGAAAAAAAATAATTTTATTGCACTAACTTAATCTTAGTTGTGTAGTATTTAATAGGGTGGGGGTAAAGGATTATACTATTGTATTTTCTATACTTGGGGCTTCTATAGGTCTTAATTTGGTCCTACCACCATCACCACCACAGCCTGTGATAAAGAAAGACTCACACACATTACCTAACATTTAACGTCTTAGAAATGCAGTTTCCTTGAGACAAGAAGATGATGTGAATAAATATTACTTGACATCATTAGTTCTGTAAAGTGAGAATATTTGAGGTTCTAGAGAATTATTTTGTGAGATTTTTTAAAAACTTTATAATTTTTTATGATTATTTAAACATTTTAAAATTTAAATTCTGGTTAATTAACATACTGTGTGACATTAATTTCAGGTGTACAGTTTAGTGATGCAGTACTTACATACCACACCCTGTGCTTATCACAAGTGCACTCCTTAATCTCCATCACCCACTTTACCCATCTCCACACCCACCTGCCCTCTTCATGGTTATTCTTGTGATTCCATGGTGATTATAGTAAAATCCTTAAAATGGTAAGGAAGGAAAACCAGGGACATTAGATATACTTTATGAATACAAGGAAGAGTTTACCACGTATTGGATTGGGTATAGAGAGGAAGTGTTTAGGCTGAGTTTCTAAACCTGGAAATAACTTAAGTCTTAAGTGAAGAAGAGTGATAGTGTAATTTTGTTTGTTTGGTTTTAAATGGTTTCTCTCTACTTGTGTGTTTTCTGTTTGTTAGACATACTGGTTTTATACCTTTGTAAAGTGAAGTGGTTTTACAACTTTGAGCTAAATTATTTTGATTCATACTTTTATTTCGCAGATGGACATGTTTTTAGATAATCATATGGAGCAGAGTAAGAAATAGTCTAAGAAGGTCCTTTTTTTTAAAGTTCTTATTTTAATTCTAGTTAGTTAACATACAGTGGTATATTAGTTTTAGGAGTACAATATAGTAATTCAACAATTCCATATATTACCTACTGCTCATTACAAGTGTACTCTTTAATCCCCCTCACCTATTTCACCCATCCCTCCACCCTCCTTCCCTCTCGTAATCACTTTGTTTTCTGTAGTTAAGAATCTAAAGGTCCTTTGCTTTTTCCATTTCTTCTTCTCTCTCAGGTAAGTAATATATCAAAAACATTTCATTTTAGCCATTTTGTTGCTTGAGATTAGAGAGGGAAAATTTGCATTCACATCTCCTATCTTCATCTACCTTTGGTGCCTTTTAGCTACTGTGGCATATTCTTTGTTTTTCTAAAATTAACAAAATGTATATATTTAGTGGGTACTGTGTCTACTTACTGAAAGACTAAATTTCCGAAGTTCTCTTGCAGCTAGGTATAACCTTATGAAGAAGTTCTGATCAATGTAAGTGGAAATGTGTGATACTTCCAAAATTCTATTTAAAGGGAGAGCTGTACCCTTTTAACCTTTTTGTCTTAGCTGCCACCTTAGACCCTGAGGACAGAGGCTATATTCCAAGGATGGTGGATTAGAGAGTGGAAGGTTACTGTTACGTTAATGACATTGTGAAGCAGACCTGGACTGCCTGTTTTCAGATTATTTTATGTCACAGAGAAGTAAACTTGTATTTTGTTTAAGCTCAGTAAATTTGGGTTTTTCTGTTATGTATAGTTGAATCTACTCCCCCTAATAACACCCCCATATTCTAAAGCAGCCTCCCTTCTCTTGCTCTGTTTGAACTCTTGGTGCCATTCACTTTTTCACTTCTAAATTGCTGAAATTTCTTCTCTTAACATTTTCCATAGTATGTGTTCACAAGCACAGCACTGTAATTAAAAGCTGCTACAAATGCTCATTATGTAGTTTCTAAAATTTTAATAACTCTGAAGAAACTTAAGGCAAGACTACAAAAGAATGTGTAAGTGCAGTTACAAATATTTTATTTCCTAATGAAAAAGGTACAATTTCTAAAAAACAATGTATAAATATAAATTTCCCCCCCAGCCCCCTGCCCCAGTCCCCAGTGGTGATATAGATTGATTTGGTTAATTGGCTACTAGTAATTCCTCCAGTGATTATGTCTAGATCACTGATAACCCTCTTGTTACCTGCCTGTTTTCAGCTCTCATTGTACTTCTGTTCTAGTCACAGGGAAATATAATAATGTGGGGAAGCTTCCATATGGAAGTTACATAGCTATTGGTGCAAGGATGGTTATGTGAAATGAACAAAACACGAGCTGTCTTCTGGGTGTTTTAGAACTGCACCCAACAGGGAAAGAGATCCTCTCTAGTCTTGAGACCATAAAGACGTGGAAAAATTGTTGTAGGAGAATCATACTAAGCAAAAATAGAGATGGAAGGAAATAATCCAGTTATTTTTTTGGAAAATGGACATTGTACCTCATCTCTAATTTAGAATCCCTTTTCTGGTAACTTGATGATTTGTAATTGAGACAGAACTTCAAGTGAGACTGTTGGGAACTTAAATTGGAGGGTCAAATGAAGGGACAGAACTTTCTTTAAAAGTCTCCCTCTCTCTACCCTTTCTCTGCTTGTACTCTGTCTCTTAAAAATGAATAAATGTTAAAAAGCATTTTAAAAAACCTTTTATATTAAGAGAATTAGTACTATAATCTTTCTATGCAAAGAATTTGGGTGGTCACCTAGTACAACTTAACCCATTTTTGGATGGGTAATAACTGTCATTTACTGAAATCAATACTGTTGGCACTTTACTAAGCATCTTACCTATAGCTTGCTCATTATTATGGTTAAGTATCATTTTTCCTATTTTACACATAAGGAAACTGAAGCAAGGGGTCTTAGATGACTTGCCCAAGATCACACAATAAGAATGTGAAAAGCTAGCATTTCCACTATGATACTATTGTTATTTCATCTGTGTATTTTCTTCAATAATTATCTAATTATATTTTACTATATATCAATGTAAAACCAACTACAAGGAGTATATATACTAATTGGTGGGTCAAAGCAGCCTAACAGCAGTCTGGGTAACAAAAATTAACTAACTTGGCAATATAGATTTCCTTTTGCAAATGAATGTAAAGATAATAGTGCATGTATTAATAATTTAAACCATAATGTTTGCCAAATTAGCTATTAAGCATTGTATCTATAGTTTTATGCATTTCAAGTAGAACTACAAAAAGGAAAGTAAAAATGTGTTCTCTATAGTATACCAAATTAACCCATAATACAGTCTTTGACTTACAAATACTTAAATTTAAGTGCTCTATAGAATTAGAAATTGCTTGGAAAATGGGTGATCTCTACTTAGAGGAACGTGGTCTCTTATATGTTCAGATTTTCCAGCAGGCACTATTAATTCATTTCCTCTTTAATTCCGATTCTGCTGCCAACTCCCTGCCTCTCTGCAAAGCTGCCCTATTGTCATGGGTGTTGGGACATCTCTGTTTTCTCTGACAAACTGGGAGGCAACCGAATTCCTGAGATCATAATTTAGAACTCAGAATATTAATAAATTCCCCCTCCCACATATACAAAGACACACCCGTGTATATTTTCATTTATTTACAAATGGTAGCAACATATAGTTGTTAGATTGCAATTTAAATATTAAATTGCCTGGGAATAGAATGTCCATTAAAAAAATATTTTTTTAATGTTTTATTTATTTCTGAGCGAGAGAGAGAGACCGTGTGAGCAGAGGAGGGTCAAAGAGAGAGGGAGACACAGAATCTGAAGCAGGCTCCAGGCTCTGAGCTATCAGCACAGAGTCTGACATGGGGATCAAACACACAAACCATGAGATCATGACCTGAGCCAAAGTCGGACGCTTGATCGACTAAGCCACTCAGGCACCCCTAGAATGTCAATTTTTAACATTGTTTTCATATAAAAGGAAAGTGCATTCTAAGTTCTGAATGGGCGTTCAAATAGCCTGTTCATTCATGGCAGACTGCCTATTTTTAATATATGAGGACCTCATTGCTTGTCAGGTGTCAAGCATGAAATATTTGGTACATTCACTAGCTTATAATCATCAAGGATTATCTATCTGAGTTTGGGGTTAATCAGGGTACTGCAGATAATTTGGGTGTTAAATACTGTACTATAGATAATCTATGTTTTTGTATAATTGAGACTGATAGTACTACTGAAATTTTGTTAATGAATGATTGAAGACTATAAATTTTAATCTTGTAACTTGGTGGAGTGGAAAAAACTATGCTTTTGGAGTCAGATCTGAATTCAAATTCTTGCCTTACCATTTACTAACTGAATCTGTTTCCTGAACTATAAAATGGAGACAGTGATTGCAGGGTGGTGGTGAGATTTGAAATGATTTAGCAGTACCTTGTGTAAAATGCTTATTTAAGTCAAGGCACTTGACACACATTAAACACTCAAAATAACATACCATTAGATCTTTAATTCCTTGAAGTTAGTTCTTTTGTAACTTGACATGCATAAGGGTGAGCATTTCACTGAGCTACAGCATAGAATTATGTTTTAAAAGGTATAATAGTAAATAGGTGTGATAATATATGTTGATATTTTTTGGTTATGGTAAGTGTAAGATGGCTTATTTTAATTTTTCACATTTTTATTTAAAAAAGTTAAAAAAAATTTTAATGTTTATTATTGAGAGAGAGAGACAGAGTATGAGCATGGGAGGGGCAGAGAGAGAGGGAGCCACAGAATCCAAAGCAGGCTGCAGGCTCTGAGTTGTTAGCACAGAGCCCAACATGGGGCTCGAACCCATGAACTGCGAGATCATTTCCTGAGCTGATATTGGACCCTTAACTGACTGAGCCACCCTGGCGCCCCTAATTTTTCACATTTTAATAATGCTCATAAAATCATTAAGTACTTGTCTATTAAGGAAAGCTCAAATAGCAAATAAAAACAGTGAATAAAATAATGTGCTGTTTATTCTTCAAATTATTATTTTGTATAGTAATATTTGCTTTAGTAGGAAGTCTTATTTTATGGAGATATTGTCTCAATTTTTATTTCCTCTTATGAGATAGTAAACTTTTGAAATGCGTATTTGCTCCTGAAATTCAGTATTACATTTGGCCACAGTTTATCAGTGGCCAATACTGACCTTCAAAGCTATTTCAATGAAAGTGGAATAGAAACCTTAGAATGTAAATTAATTTGATAATCGTTCTTACATGAACCTAATGGTAGAAGTATGAGAGTTTAGCTGCTCTAACATGTTTATAGTCCAGCTTCAGGTTAACAAACTAAGCACAATTAAACAAAACTAACATTCCTGGCCTTGAGCACTGAAAATGGTTTTTGAGAAAGTTTGTTTCAGTTAACAAATACTTCATTTAAGCAATGATATTTGGCTAGGTCATAGTAAATACAGATGCCTAGAGAAAATTTGTTGTTGAGTATCATATACTTAAAATGTCTGGCCAGCTTTGTGGAAGGTATAGCTAGGGGGTTATTTACTCTTCCCTGGCTCTTACTCTCCCTTGATAATCCTTCTTCTCACTGCTTTCTCCTTATCTCTTTTCCTCACCCCCCCTTTTTCTTCCTTCCCTCCTTTTTCCTTCCCTGTTCCTTTTCCTGTTTCCTTTCCTCTAGTAGTCTCTAATGAGATTTTTTTTAAACTAAGCAACATTTCAGATGTATTAAAAAGTACAGTAAATCATATATCCAGCCATATCCACCACTGAAATTAAGCAGATGCTAAGAAAAAAAATTTTTTAGTGTTTATTTTCGAGAAAAGACACAGAGAGCAAGTGGGGGAGGAGCAGATAGAGACAGGGAGACACAGAATCTGGAGCAAGCTCCAGGTGGGGCTTGAGCCCACAGATTATGAGATCATGATCTGAGTCAAAGTTGGACACTTAACTGAGCCACCTAGGTGTCCCAAGGAGATGTCAACTTTTTTGCAGTCTTTAGTTCACCTCCTATATATATTTTTTAAAAGGGCAGGCAGAAGAGCAGGATTCTTGACTCTTGTTTCTTGCAATATCTTTAGCATTTTGAATAATGCTAGGGTCTTAGTAGGTGTCCAACAGATATTTGTTAAGAAGATCAACAAAGGAGAACCAATATGTATTCAGAGAAGAATAAGAAAAAATCAAGTGTCAAGGCAATAGTGCTTGAAAAAGAGTCATCCATAGTGTCAGAGACAATGAGAGTGTTTTGATAAAAATTTGGTAAAAAATTGAAAGCAGTCCATTGTCGTTGGTAACCTTGGTAGTCATTGAAAGCATTAGTTTTCATCTTAGCACATATCACTAGAGAGGCAGTGTGATATAGTAGTCATTTAAGGTCCAGGTTTTGGAGACAGAATGCCTGAGTTCCACTTAGCTTTCTTTGTCACTGGGCAAGTCATGTTTCAGTTTCTTCTGTAGAGGAGAGATGAACTTAGAACATAGAGGGTTGTGAGAAGTAAATGGGTTAACTCATGTAAGAAAAATATACTTAGAACAATGCCTGGTACATAGTAAATGCTAAAAGAAAAATTGTTGCCTTTCAGTAATTACTATCAATTAACCCGAGCACTGTATAAGGCTCCTCAAGTCATCTGTAGGTTTTATCTCAGTTTGGCAGAAAAAAAGCCACCTCTTCTACACATTAATATCTGCTGGTATGAAATCTCTTTCAAGTTCTGTAACTAAGGATGTAAATAGTCTCATTATTTGTCTTTTTTTTAAATCTCAATTCAGATAGTACTTTAAATTTTCTTTTAGTATTTTATTGGTAGGCAATAATAATAATATCAGTGAAAATTAAGCAGTGTGAATTTTTTAAAGACCAAAATGTATTTTTGATGGCATTTTATTTACATAGCTGTTTCTTTTTTCTTTCTTTCTTTCTGTTTTTACATAGCTGTTTCTTATCCTGAAAATCTGACAAACTTTGTTCAGTCGTCATGGCTTTATGAGGATCTGAAAGGATGATCATTACAGCTGCTAAGTAAATGGTTTTGCATTTTAGAATTATTCCTATTCTCAGCAGTGCTAATTAGTAATACTTTATGCATTGAATGTCAGTATGAGTAGGGAGAGCTGACAATTTTATTTTCTTCTTTGAGCTTTTTAAATGTATTCCATTCCATTCAAAATCATTGGGTATTTCTCGACATTAATGATACATTGGGAATAGAGAAATTCACAATGAAAAAATATTTAGAAGTTCTAAAATTTCCTTCTGTTATATTTGAAAAAAGTAAGTTTGGTTATTTACTGAGGGAAAATAATGTTTTAAAATAAATAGCTGTGTTTAGTAAGTTGTATTTTAAGAACTTTTTTTTTCACTTGTATTGAATTGAATGAGCTATGCTGTAATAATTTTTTCTTCTTAGTTTGTAGCATTAGAGGAAGTTTTCTGACAGATCATTCTGTTCTATAGTAGTGTTTCTCAAACTTTTGTTCTTAAGATCCATTTTACATTGTTAAAAATTAATTGAGGGGGACTGCAAGAAACTCAGTTTTTTAGATTATGTTGATATTGACCACATTAGAAATTAAAGCTGGGAAATTTAACATAATTATTAATTCATTTAAAAATAGCAGTAATAAACCCATTACATGTTTATATAAATAACATTTTTTAAAATGCAAAATAATTTTCCAAACAAAAAGTTAATGAGAAGAGTGGCATTGTTTTACATTTTTGTAAATCTCTTTAATGGCTGGCTTAATAGAAGGTGTTTGGAGTTTTATATCTACTTTTGCATTAGGTGTATTATGATTTGTTGTTTTGGTTGAAGTATATGAAGAAAATATGGCATCATGTACATATATATCTGGGAGAGGGAGAAGTAATTTTAGCTTTTTAGGTGGTTGTGGATATCCTATTTTGATACTACATCAAAACTTGACAAATGGTAGTTTTTTAGATTGTGAAATCTGAAACTGTATCAGTGAACCTTTTTACTTTATTACATTAAGATCCATGGCTTTATTGTGTACAATGAGTGGATCTTTATTCATGCATGATTTTGTAACATTAAGCTTGGGTCATTTGGAAAATATTGGTTCACTGACTTATGCAGATCTTCCACATGTTGCCATGACACATTACATTTTATAATATAACAAAGTCACTTGTTAGCACCACTGATCTCATTAGAAAGGAAAAGTGTTAAGCGCATGATGATGAAAACATGTTTTATCAACTTGAAAGTTTGAATTTCAGTTTCATTGGAAACTGTCACTTTTATTTGTTTTATCAAATGTCAAATTTTCCTTTTTTTTCCTTTTTTAGTTTATGTATTTATTTTTGAGAGAGGGGCACATGTATGCGCAAGCAAGGGAGGGACAGAGAGAGGGACAGAGAGAACCCCAAGCAGGCTCCTTGCTGTCAGCATAGAGTGTCTGATCGCATAAACTTTGAAATCATGACCTGAGCTGCAATCAAGAGTTGGACGCCTAACTGACTGAGCCACCCAGGCACACTTGGAAACTGTCACTTTAAATGAGAGGCTTACTGGTTGCTTCAGAAGGATGGGACACTGGGTTGGCAGTGGCAGTGTGCAGGGTGTGGTCATTTCTGCTCCCTACTGGCCTGTGGTGGAGAGGATGCTGGTACTCCAGCTTGCTCTGGAGTGCAGTAAGGGGGGCAAATTGCACAACAGGCCAGTGACTGACCATGAGCCTCCATGTACCACTGGGGCCCTCAGCAAGAATGACCAACATGGGTTGCCTGCTTGGAGCACGGACCCCACTGTGTGCAGGAAGGCCAAGTATCTGCTGCACTCAGAAACCAGGTGGACCCCAGGTGTCTTGGTCTGCTTGGGCTGTCCTAACTGAACGTCACAGCCTGTAGCGACAGCACATGCTAGGGGATTGCCTCCTGTGGGTTGCTGCATGCACGTGTCCTCCCAGCAGGCTGACTATAACAGGGCTGTGCTCACATATGTGCACTGGCAAGCCTTTGCACGCCTCTGCCTGGTGCTCCTGGTCAGGCAGGACGGCTCCACCACCTACATCCCCTATCAGGAGCCATGACCAATGCTTGAGATGCTGTGGACCTAGATGCCCTGTCCACAGAGGAGAGGGAGGCATGGTTTTGGAAACTCGAGGCCCAGCTCAGAGAGAAAAAGGAGGAGGAGCTAGAGCTCTGGGATGACTTTGACCTGGAGCTGTACACAGGGTTTTGGACCAAAAAGTGACCATGCCAGGAAGCTACCCTGGCAGGGGATGCTGTGGACAGAGAGAATATGTCTTTAAGTGGTCCATTCACTAAACCCCTCCCCCAAAAAAACCCAAAAAAACCCAAGAATTACTTTGTTCATTTTCAAGAAAATGTCTGCCAAATACCTGATACTAAACAACCATAGTTCTTTCAAGTAAAAACAGTATTCTGTGGAAAGTGGCTCTTTGAGCTTATAGCTCAACACATGGTTTTCCTCAAGACAATTATTGTCCTTTGTATGCACAGAAAGTGCTATGCATGCTTCAATTTCAATACAGATTATAAAAAGATGTATACTCAAAAGACAAGAACTTAGAGGCGCCTGGGTGGCTTAGTCGGTTAAGCATCCGACTTCCACTTAGGTCATGATCTTGCGGTTCGTGGGTTCGGGCCCCGCGTCGGGCTCTGTGCTGGCTGCCAGCTCAGAGCCCGGAGCCTGTTTCAGTCTGTGACTCCCTCTCTCTCTGACCCTCCCCTGCTCATGCTGTCTCTTTCTCTCTCCTAGAAATAAATAAAACATTAAAAAAAAAGACAAGAATTTAAAAAAAATTCTTAAGTTAAACTAGACTAGCTCCCCCTTTCCCCCACACCCTCATTGTGTATCATTGAAGCATACAGTGACTGATAATATAGTTCGGTGCCAGTGCCTTGATTTATTCTAAGGTGCCAGCAGTTTTATCCACCTTGGCATGCACTGTGCATGCAAATGTTAACTGTGAAAAGGCAGATATCATCTCAACGTTATGAAAATAGTTTCGGCCCTGTGGATCCCTGAAAGTATTTTTGCAGATCCCAGTGGATTTGTGTACCATACTTTATATACGTTAGGTCAGTTTGTGGATATATCTTTTAGTTATTAGGGAGGATTAATTTTTACTGATAATTTTTAAAAATCTGGGTCTTCCTATTCAACTTATTGTTTTGAGGAAAATTTCATAGCTTTAAGCTAGTATGCATTTTAATGGAATCTGGGTAGTAGAAGGTTCTTGAGAAGAACCAATCTTGAATATTGATTATTTAACAGTTCCAAAGTCTTGGAACAGTGAAAAGGAATAATTTTGCCTTGGAGTTGAGTGGTTCTTTGGATCAAGGTTTAGAAAAAGCAATAAAAAGTTTGTGTCAGTGGAGTCTGATATAAGAGCTTCAAAATAAGAATATCTTTTCATCTCTAAATTACCTTCTTAAAGAAATTGGTATTGGAGTCTTGATGCTGGGTGACGAGAAGTTGAGGGGCTCCAAATCTTCATCAGATCCACATTAAAACTAGAGCAACATTACTTTAATTTCTTTCCTGCATTGACCTTTTTAAAAATTTTTTAAAAGATTTAGTAGGGAAAAAGATTTTGCTGGTAAAATGTTTAGAAACTTAATTTTTTACCCTTAGGTTTTACTTCTAAACAGATTTGTTTATTTTCTCATGCAGATTGTCATTGCTGATTGTTATTTACATATGGGTTCATCCATTTAACACACGTTTATTGAATATGCCCTGTGTGGCAGGCACTGGGTGGAACTGGGAATGAGTGGGACCAAGGCAGACAGACAGCCATGTTGCCAGTCCCTACCCTAGTGTACTATACAATTTTAGACCTTAGAGTCTGGCAGAATCTTTTCTACCCTTTAGCTGGTCCTGGGTTATCTCCTTATGTCTGTTTTCCAATCTCAAAATTACTACGCTAGTGACCTTTAAAGTTTTTAAGTTTTGTATTTTTAAAATAATTTCAGACTTGAAAAAATGAATGGTACAAGAATAGACTTGAAAAAATGAATGGTACAAGAATAGTATCTTTCATCTTGTTCCCCCAAATGTTAATATTTTACAAATTTTTCCTTATGATTTTCTTTTTATTATATACATCTTTTTTTCTGAACTATTTGAAAGTTGCAGACATGATCTTCTGAAAACTCAGTGTGTATTTTATGCAACTCAGGGCAGTTTCCTGAAGTATCCAAAGGGTGTTGCTCTATCTGTAAATCTTATACATTTATTATATCTGTATTTATTAAATACTTATTTAGTCTATAAATATAAGCTTTAATAATTGACCAAATAATATAGCAAAAGAAAGAAACATTGTCTCTAGTCCAGGATCAAATTCAGGATAATGAGTTGCTTTTAGTTCTGACTTTCTTTAATTTGGAAATGTGTCTTTCTTTTATAACACTGACTTTTTAAAAGAGTGTAGCCCAGTTATGTTGTAGAATGTCTCCCCATTTAGGTTTGTCTAATATTTCATCTTAGTAGAATCAGGTCATGCATTTTTTCAGGGCTACAGTTAGAGGTGTTGTGTCCTTCTTAGGCTGTTGTATCTGGAGACACATGATGTTGGTTTGTCCCATTACTAGTGATGTTAACTGATTACCTACCAGTTTTTATTTATTTATTTTTCCACTGTAACAGTACTGTTTTTTTCCTTTGCAGTTAGTAAGTATATTGTCAGGAAATACTTGAGGCTATGTAAATATTTTGTTTGTCATCAGACTTTTCTTAACTACTTTGGCATCCCTGTGAGGAGTTTTCATTGAATCAATGTTATTAATATGGTGGTTGCGAAGTGGTGATTTCTCCTTTAACTAGTTGACATTTTAACATGTACATACACACAGATTCTTATTTTTACTTAGTGCTAACAGATTACTGTTGTTTATTTTGATTCTCGGATTGCCCTACATCTGGTCTCTTCAGGCCAACTCCTGTGTTCTTAAGCCATATTTCCATCATTCTTTGAGCCTTTTTTTAGTATCTGGCACAAGATATTCTGGGTCTGTCTTATACTATCACTTATACTGTTCCTGAGGTGGAATCAACAATTTTTTTGAAGAACTTTCAGTTCCTCTTAGTGGAAAATAGTATTTAGGTAAAAGGTCTGGGTGCTGGTTATTGTGCTCATTATTACTGGGGTATTACTGCGTCTAGGCTCTCTAGATGGAGTTAGGAAAATTTACATGCGGACACATTCATATCTGTTTATATTTCTCTGTATGTATATTTATAAATGAGTTCAAGTTGATAGGTCCAGTTTCAATCCTGTACTCCAGGATTCATTCTCAGCTTAATTTTTCAGTATGTCTAAAGCTCTTTGCTGACAGTAAGACATCTGGCTCCAATTATTTATAATACATTTGCTTATTTAATCAATCCTAGAATGCATAAAAGATAGTTTCAGAATTGATAACCCATTCCAGTAGTAAAAACAAACTTAATGCTATTTTGTTTCCAGTTTGAGAGTATAGACAAAATATCATACTCAAAAGTTACTTCAGTTAGTTCTTCTCCCCCAGTGGCCTTACTTCTCTTTCAGTGGTGACATGTTAATTATCTGAAATACTTTTAGGTCTGGTTCCTTCTGTTTATGTACCACTTTTAGGGCTAGCCCTCTTCTATCCTTGTTGATTTTATTTATCCTTGTTTTATTTTTTTGGATATGTGAAACATTCATAGAGTTGAGAACTGTAGGAGTTCATTAACAGGAGTCAGAACTATATAAAAAGGTATACTCAGAAGGGTCATTCCCCCATCTCTTCACTCCATTTTCATACAACCTCTGAAAAATTACCCCCCAAAAGACATGCATGAGACTTGCATAAAGTAATCTTTGGAACTTGTGAATGTGATATGAAAACAGGGCCTCTGTAGATGTGATTAAATTGAGTTTCAAGGCTCTTGAGATGGAGACATTACCCTGGATAGGCCTTACATGATGCAGTCACATATATTCTTGTAAGAGGCAAGCAGATAGAGACTTGACGTAGAGGAGGAAAAGGCAGTATGATCACAGAGGCAGAGATTGGAGTGATACAGCCCCAGTCAAGTGGTGTTGGCAGCCACCAGAGGCTGGAAGAGACAAGGAACAGATTCCTTCCTAGAGTCTCCCAAGGGAGTGAGGACTTATTGACACCTTAATTTTGGCTCAGTGAAACTAATTTTGGATTTCTTGCCTTCAGAACTGTAAGAGAATAAATTTCTATTGTTTTAAGCTACTAGGCATGTGATAAATTGTTACAGCAGCTACAAGAAGCTAATATAATATACCTCCTTTGCGATGTGTGGGGCTCAAACTCACAAGCTGTGAGATCATGACCTGAGCCAGAGTCGGAGGCTTAACTGACTGAGGCACTTAGGCACCCCTGGTCTTATAATTTTCTTGTTTAAATCTTTATTTTGTTTTATTCTGATCCATGGATATTTTCTTAATTCTCTTTCTTACTAAAATGTTTGCATACAGTAAATATTTGGGCCCTTTATTATTTTTTTCCCTCTTAATATAGCCTGGAGGTCACTATCTTCCTCACCTTTCTATAGTTGCATAGTACTTGATTGTGTGGATGTTTATTCAGCCATGCTCCAATTTAGGAAATTTTGCACTTAGGGTTTTTCCATTAATTTGCAATTAAAAGCAATGCTGCAGTGAATAACCTTGTGCATATATGTTTGTGTACTGTTGGGGTTTTTTTAGGGTAAATTTCTAGAAGTGAAATTGCTAAGCCAGAAGGTAAATACTCTGTAGGTTTTGTTAGATATTGCTAAATTCTCCTCTGTTAGCATTGTACCTATTTATATTATTACTAGCAACTTTTGAAAGTATCTGTTTTTCTGTAGTTTTGGCAGCAGAATATTTAAAATTTGAGGGGATAGGTAAAAAGTGGTATATCAACATAATGAGTGAGGTTGAACATTTTTCATATGCTTAAGGGTGATTTTTATGTATTTTATTATTTGTGAATTATCTATTATCAGTGTTTATCAGGTTTTTGGTTTCATTTTCTCTCAGCTTTTAAGAATTCTTTCTACCCTAGGGATATTCTTTCTACACTAGAGTTTTATCTGTAATATATGTTTAGAGTTTCTCTCAATTTTTCACTTGTCTTTTGGTTTTGCTTATGACATCTTTTAAACAAATATTTATTTTTTTAGAGACCTTTGAGGTTTACAGAAAAATTTATCAAAAAGTACAGAGTTCTCACATTATACCCACCACTCCCCTGTTATTTGTACCTTGTATTAGAGTGACACAGTTGTTATAATTGATGAACAAAATATCAATGCATTATTATTAACTAAAGTCTATAGTTTACATTAGAGTTCATTCTTTGTGTTGTACATTTTATGGACTTTTGACAAATATGTAATATCACTTGCCCACTATTACTGTGTCATACAAAATAGCTTTACTATATGAAGTATCTTCTACTATAATGGTATGAAACTGGAAATCCAATTCAGAAAGAAAACCGGAAAATTCAGATATGTAGAAATGAAACAACATACTACTAAACAACAAATCAAATAAAAAACTACCTTGAGACAAATGAAAATGGAAAAATAACACACCAAAACTTAAGAGATACAGCAAAAGCAGTTCTCAGGAGGGCGGTTCATAGTAATATAAACACCCTCATTAAGAAAAAAGAAAGGAGGTACCTGGGTGGCTCAGTTGGTTGAGCATCCAACAATTGATTTCAGCTCAGGTCGTGATCTCATGGTTCGTGGGTTTGAGCCCTGAATTAGGCTCTGTGCTGACAGTGCGTTGAGCCTACTCTGGATTCTCTTCCTCTCTCTGCTCCTCCCCCACTTGTGCACACATCCTCACTCTCAAAATAAACTTAAAAAAAAAAAAGAACAAACTTATATAAACAACCTAACTTTATATTTCAATGAACTAGAAAAAAAAGAATAAACTAAACCCAAAGTTAGTAGAAAAAAGGAAATACTAAACATCAGAGTGGAAATAAATGAAGTAGAGACTAAAAAAGCAATAGAAAAGATTAATGAAACTAAGAACTGTCTTCTTAAAAGATAAAATAGGCAAACCTGTAGCTAGACTCACCAAGAAAAAAAGCGAAAGGACTCAAAATCAGAAATGACAAGAGATGTTACAACTGATACCATGGAAATGCAAAAGACTGTAAGACTTATGAACAATGATATGCCAACAAATTGGTCAATTTAGAGAAATGGATAAATTCTCCTAAATATACAATTTACCAATAATAGAAAATCTGAACAGACCAATTACTAGTAAGGAGATTTAGTAATCAAAAACCTCAACAGATAAAGCTCTAGTCCCAGATGGCTTTTTTGGTCAATTTTACTAAATGTTTAAAGAAGAATTGATATCAGTCTTTCTCAAACTCTTATAAAAAAAATGAGGAGGGAATACTCCTAAACTCTTTGTGAGGCTAGCATTACCTTGATGCCAAAGCCAGACAAGGAAACTACAAGTTAACTACAGGCCAGTATTCCTGAGGAACATAGCTGTAAAAATCCTTAACAAAATATTGCCAGACCAAGTTCAACAATATATTAAAAGGATCATACACCATGGTCAAGTGGGATTTATCCCTGAGATGCAAAGATGATTCAACATATCAATAAATGTGATACATTAAGTTAATAGAATACAAGATAAAGATCATATTATCATCTCAATAGATGTGTAAAAAGTATTTGACAAAATGTAACATCTTTTCATGGTAAAAACTGTCAGCAAATTGAGTGCAGAAGAATGAACTAACCTTAACCATGGAATGGGAAAAATATTTCCAAGTCATATATCTGATAAAAGTTTAATATCCAAAATATATAAAGAACTTAAATTACTCAGTAGCAAAAGGGATTTTTTAATGTAATTACAAAATGGGCAAAGGAACATTATAGACAATTTTTCATAGAAGACATACAAATGGCCTAGTTATATGAAAAGATGCTTGATATTATAATCAGTAGGGAAATGCAAATCAAAATCACAGTGAGATATAACTTCTATCTATTAGAATAGCTTTTATCAAAAAGACAAGATACAACAAGTGTTGTATGGAGAAAAGGCTATGGACAAAAGGAACCTGGAGTGCCTGGGTGGCTCAGTCTGCTAAGCGTCTGACTCTTGATTTTGGCCCAGGTCATGATCTCACAGTTTGTGAGATCGAGCCCTGCATGGGCTCTGTGCTGACAGTGTGGAGCCTGCTTGGGATTCTCTCTCTCCCTCTCTTCTCTGTCCCTTCTTGGCTTGAATACTCTCTTTCTCTCTCAAAATAAATAAACTAAAAAAAAAGGAAAAAGAAAAAGGAACCCTTGTGAACTGTTGGTGGGAATGTAAATTAGTACACCCACCATGGAAAACTGTATAAAAGTAAAAATAGAGCTACCATATGATGCAGCAATCCTACTTCTGAGTATATATGCAGAAGAAGTGAAAAAAAGATTTGAAGAGATACCTGCACTCTCATGTTCATTGCAGCATTATTTACGGTAGCAAAGATATGGAAACAACCTGTCAATGTATGAATGGATAAAAGGGGTGTAGTATATATACATTGTGTATATATATATATATATATATATGCACACACATTCCATTATATGTATATATACACATACATACATACATACAAGTTATTCAGTCATGAGAAAAAAGGAAATCCTATTGATTGTGATCACAATGCTAAGTGAAATAAGTCAGATGGAAAGACAAATACTGTATATCATACAGTATAAGAACTTGAATTGCATATGTGGAATCTGAAAAAGCAGAACTAGAAACAGAATGGAATGGTGGTTACCAAGGACTGGGTGGTGGCAGAAATGAGATGTTGGTCAAAGGGTACATATTTCTGGTCATAAGACAAGTAAGTTCTGGGAAAGTTAAGTTACTATTGATCTAACTTTAGGTTCACCGACTCTTACCCATATCATCTCCAGTATGTTGTTCTTGTTGTAGATACTCTTTTACTCTTCTAGAATTTGTTTGGTTTGTTTTTTTTTATGGTTTCTATTTCTTTGTGAGCATATTTTCCTTTCTTCATTGAATATAATTATAGTAGTTCTTTTTAAAATCTTTGTTTATTGAGGCGCCTGGATGGCTCAGTCAGTTGAGCATCCTCCTTTGGCACAGGTCATGATCTCATGGTTCACAAGTTTGAGCCCCACATTGGACTTGCTGCTGTCAATGCAGAGCCTGCTTCAGATCCTCTGTATCCCTGTTTCTCTGCCCTCCCCTGCTTGTGCTCTCTTTCTCAACAATAAATAAAACATTAAAAAAAATTTAAAAACCCTTTTGTTTATTGGTATCAACATCTGATTCTACAAGGTTGGTATGTATGTATTTTTTTGTTTGTTGTTTGGTCTCATTTTTTTGACCTTTGTCAAATTAATTTTGGGTTATCCTCTTATTGTTATGAATGTTATAGATTCTGTTACATTCCTCCATAAAAGGGCATGTCTTTGTGTTAGCAGGCAGTTAATTTGGTTGTACTCATACTGCAAACTGTATCTTAGGAGGCAGTTGAATCGTCAGTTGGGTTTTTGTTTTCCTTTTTTCAATCATTAGCTGGTGTCTGTCCTGCATATATGCAGTTCATTGGTCCTGTCTTGCATATATATAAGTCAGTTGGTCCGTCAAAGATTTAGCAGAGTTGCAAGTAGGTTTTATGACTTTACTTTCTGACCTGTCTGGAATTTCCCCTTCACTTTCCAATGTTGGCAGTTGCTTTGGAAACTTTGTCTAGTATTCTAGAAAATAAAACTGCAATTAAAAATTGTGAGTCTCTGTGGGAATTTTATTTTATTTGTGTAGTCAATGATTGTGGCCTGCCCTCAGGCTGTGTACATTATATTTACTGCTGCCATTTTATGGTAAGAATGCCATTTTTTCCCCCAAGAATATACCGCCCTCCAGAATCTGTCTGCTTCTGTTCATGTTCCTCTGCCTTCACATGTTATTGTCATTTATATTTTTTCAAGTTTTATAATTGTAAATTGTAGGAGGATTGGTCTGGACAAGCTGACTCTATTCTGTTGGATGTGGAACTTAACCCCATTTTTCATTTGTTTTTAATGCATAGTCTTAATTGATTTTTATTTTTTTAAAGGGTAAACCCCGTTTTTCAAAACATTTTTACCGTTTATTTATTTTTGAGAGACAGAGACAGAGCACGGAAAGGGGAGGGGGCAGAGAGAGAGACACAGAATCTGAAGCAGGTTCCAAGCTCTGAGCTGTCAGCACAGAGCCCACTGCCAGGCTTGAACTCGTGAATCACCAGATCATGACCTGAGTCTGACGCTTAACGGACTGAGCCACCCAGGCACCCCTGATTTTTATTTATTTAATGTTTTATAATTATTTATAGCTTTGATTTGATGTTCACATTTGTCCAGTGGGATCCCCTTTAAGCTTACTTTTTTTTTTTTTAACATTTATTTCTTTTAATATTTATTTTGAGACACACACACACACACACACACACACAGAGTGTGAGTGGGGGAGGGATACAGAGAGAAGGAGACAGACTCTGAAGCAGGCTCCAGGCTTCGAGCTGTCAGCACAGAGCCTGATGTGGGGCTGGAACTCACAGAACAGGAGATCATAACCTGAGCCAAAGTCAGAAGCTTAACCAACTGAGCTACCCAGGTGCCGCTAACATTTGTTTCTTTTTGAGAGATGCAGAGAAAGTGTGAGTGGGGGAAAGGCAGAGAGAAAGGGAAACACAGAACCCAAAGCAGGCTCCAGGCTCTGAGCTGTCAGCACAGAGACTGATGGAGGGCTGGAACCCACAAACCATGAGATCATGACCTGAGCTGATGTCAGACACTTAACTGACTGAGCCACCCAGGCACCCAAGCTTGCTTTTGTGTGTGTGTGTATGTGTGTTTGTTGGCCCTTTATTGGCCTTTGAACTCTTTATGTCATGAATAAAATGGTGTTCAGGCTTGCTTTATATAGTCCCTGCTTCAGATATGAGAACAAGATAGATAGATTTATGTATGTATGTAGGTATGTATTTAAAATTTAGATACCATAATCTGGGTGCTAGAGGTTCATTTTTCAGGGGCATTATGTCCCTGCTTCTAAGACTTCTAATTGAACAAAACTAAGAAATATATATTTTTTAAAAGAACTAAATTCATACATCGATTCAAATTTAACATTAGAGTGGATTTTGTCTTAGTTTTTTTTTTCATTTTATGTTTTCCCCACCTTACTAAGTATCTTAGTTCCTTATAACATATTTACCTATTTGGTTTATCCTACACTATGCAAAAAAGTTGTTTACAAATCACACCAGATTTACTATTATCATAAAATCATAAAACCGAATTTCAAGATTTCTTTAGTAGTTCTTCATCTCTTTAGAATATATTCTACTAACATACCTATATTAGCTATATACCTATAGCTAGAGTATTGTCTTTTAGAGTCATTTTAAATAATTCTTTTTTTGTGTGTAGTTATTTTACCAACTCAGTATATATTTAAGATAATTTCTTTAGGGCTTTTGTTTTTCATTTTGATTTAATTTTTTTTAAAGTTTATGTTATTTTGAGAGAAGGAGAGAGCATGAGCAGGGGGGGAGCGGCAGGGAGAGAGCACGAGAGGGGATCTGATGCAGGCTCTGTGCTGTCAGCGTGGAGCCTGACACGAGGCTTGATTCCAGGAATTGTGAGATTGTGGCCTGAGCTGAAATCAGGAGTTGGACACGTAACCGACTGAGCCACTCAGGTGCCACCCCCCTTTTGATTTAATTTTATTCTTAAATATGTAAAACATAACATTTAGTGCAAAAATCAAAACTAATTAATAATATAAATTTAGACAAACCATACTTCTACCCATGTCTCCTTCTTCTGTCCCCTTTCCTTGCCTTGTACAAGTAACTATTTTTATTAATTTTGATGTTTCCAGTATTTTGTTTAAAAAAATAAAACGTTCTTTTTCTTAAAAGCTGGCATACTTTATTCTGTACTTTGCTTTTATTTACATAACAGTACATATCCTGGAGAGCAATATATGTGTAGAAATCCTCTTCATTCTTTTTTACAGCTATATAATATCCACTATGTTAATGTACTGTAGTTTATGCATCTAGACCCTGCTGGCATATTTCTAATTTTTTCCATTGCAAATGATGTCTCATTGGAATAACCTTCTCCATATGTTATATTGTATTTGTGAAAGTGTGTCATTAGAATGGCTGCAGAGTTGGGGGATTGTTAGATCAGAATATAAATTAGTGCTATCTGACATAAATGTACTGTGAGCCACATGTGGCTACTAGAAAACTTAAATTGCACATTATAAAAATAAAAATATAATTTTAATTATAAATATCCAAATATTACCACTTATATTTAAAATACTGTCATTTCAACACTCAAAATGAGTATTATCATTGGCATGTGATCAGTATAAAAATTATTGGGGTACCTGAGTGGCTCAGTCAGTTAAGCGTCTGACTTTGGCTCAGGTCATGATCTCACGGTTTGTGGGTTCGAGCCCCGCATGGGCTCTGTGCTAACAGCTTGGAGCCTGGAGCCTGCTTTAGATTCTGTGTCTCCCTCTCTCTCTGACCCTCCCCTGATCACACTGTCTCTCTCTCAGAAATAAATAACATATAAAAAAAATTTAAAAAATTACTAATGAGGTAGTTTAATTCTTTTTTGTACCAGTCTTCAAAATCTTTTGTGTATTTCATACTTAAAAACATATCTGAGTTTGGACTGGCCATAATTCAAGCATGCAGTAGTGCTTGGTAGCCACATATTTACTCACAGCTTGTTTTCTGCCTTTACTTTTAGTTTTGTGGGTTTTTTGGCCATGTATACTTTAAAAAAGAGTTTTTATTGTTGAATTTATTAATTAAAATGATATTTTTTACTTTTGGATTTTGAATCACTGCTAGACTGACTTTCCTCATTCCCAGGTTATACTTGAAATCATTCATGTTTTCTTACAGGACTTTCACAGTTTTAATTTTTATATTTCCATCTCTGATCCATTTGGAATTTATCTTATTTTTTCATATACTTTACAGTTTTGTTGTTTTCCATTTCATTCAAAAGATGTTTAAGATTAACATTTTTTTACTTGCAGGAGTAAGGGCTTCTTATTATTTTTCAGTGTAGTTTTATTGCACTGTGATCAGAGACCATAATTTGGGTTATTTCTACTATTGTTGAACTTACTGAGATTTTCTCTATGACCTTATATATGATCAGTTTTTGTGAATAGTTCATATCCACTTGAAAAGAGATTGAACTTTGTACTGTGATAGAGAAAACAATATAGTACGTTCAATATGATACAGTAATTTACCTTACAGATTACATTGCTTTGGTCTTGTGTAGCTTCACCTACTATTATTCTGTTTCTATTAATTTTTTCATACAGCTCCTGTAGATTTTTGTTTTATAAAGCTTGTGATGGGACTCTTTCATACAAAAGTATTCATATTTGATTGATTTTCCTCCTTTTTAATTTGTCTTTTTAGAGTAAAAAATGTTCTACTTTGTCTTGGTAGGTGTCTTTTGGGCCTAGGTGTTTTTTTGTCAGTTATTAAGATCATAACCTCTGCTTTCTTTTTTATTGTATTTGCCCATTATACTTTTGCTCAAATATTTTTCCTTTTAATGTTTTTTCATTACTTTGTTTTAGGTATTCCTTGTATATAGTATACAATTGAGTTTTACTTCATGAGACAATCTAAAATAATCTTTTTTCTTTTAGTAGAGGAGTTAAGCTCTTTGTATTTATTATTGACAATGATATGCTAGATTTTAGCTCTGACAATATTTTATCTTATTTTATTTACTGTGTGTATTCTGTTTAATGCGTGGCTTTCATTATGTTGTATTACATTTTCATTGCTCGTTTTAAGAATTTGTTTTGAGGGGCATCTGGGTGGTTCAGTCGGTTGAGTGTCCAACTCTTGATTTCAGTTCGGGTCATGATCTTGGAAGTCCTGGGATTGAGCCCTGTGTCAGGCTCTGCACTAATAGTGTAGAACCTATTTGGGATGCTTTTCTCTCCCTCTGTCTTCCCCTCCCCTGCTTGTGTGTGTGTACTCTCTCTCTCAAAATAAATGAATAAACATTTAAAAAAAATAAAGATTTTAAAGTAGCAAAATCCTTAAAAAGTTTGCTTTGAAATTTTTTTTGATATGTAGTATATTTATCTGAATAAAGAATGGAGTTTCATTAGTAATAGTAACATTTTTTCATTAACTGTGACAAGTGTTCCATAGTAATGCAGAATGTTAGCAATAGGGGAATCTGGGTGTGTGGTATATGGAAACTCTTTGTGTGCTGCAACTTGTCTGTAATATGAAACTGTTCTAAAATTAAAAAAAAAAAGTTTTCAATGTAGTAGGACTGAAGGTATCCAGGATTGGTTTTAGAAAGTAAATTTTATCTGAGTTTATTGCTGAACTTGGTGAATATAAGCTGTATTTTTCAGTTTCCGGAAAATTAAGGAGGTGTAATCACTGTGTATTTGATGGTAAAATTAGAGGAAAATATCCCTGTTTTAGAATAATGAAGCAAAAATAAGTTTTTGGACTGGAAAGAAATTTTTTAGCTTACGATGAAAGAAAACAATGCTTTTAGAACGGGTTACTTGAATCATATCTTGTCTAAATGGATTATTTAGAATTGTTGGGGAAGAAATCATGTCTGGTAGTAAGGTGTTAAGATTAATTGGTATTTAAATAAGAATTTTGATGGTTCCTAGAAGACATAGGGCTTTTACTCCAGAATTTTAGAGTTGCAAGAGACCTTTACAGTTTATTCTAGTTCTTTCATTTGTAGAAGAATAACTAGAAATCTAGGGTAGTGATATATTATATCCAAATTTGTAGTAAATTGACGTTCAGAGCTGGGACTAGATTTGAAGACTCTTTCAGTTCTGTTTTAGGATTCTTTCCTCAATGCCAGAATGTGTTCTTGATAGTTATGATAATCTTGAAAGTCAGGAGATCATGGTTTCCTTATATCCTACTTAAAGTGCAGTTAAGGCATTGTTACATGTTTATACTTGTATTTTAAAAAAAAGGCATAGCGATACAAGTGATTCTTTGTTCAACATCACAGAGATAATGTTAGGTCATAAGGCTCTGCCTTGTTTTTTTCTCTGTATTTTATCCAGTAAGGGAAGGGCCTGGTATAAGATTGTAGCAAAAAGGCCAATCCGTATGAACTATATAGACTGGGAGCTAGAACTGGGTCTCATGCTGGAAACCATAAAAATGTCACATGATGTAGGGGCTGGGTTGCTGTTAGGATGATGACTTATACTATGACTAAGTGGACTCCAGAACCTGTAGAAAAGGGGGCAGAATAAAGGAGGTTGTGGATTCACCATCAAACTCATGCTAATCATGAGAGTCAGTTCTGTTTTCATTCCCTGGAGGATTCTATTTCTTGGCAGCTAAGATTTGGGATAATCGTAGATAATGAAATAAAATTCATCTGACATCTGTAAAACATTTTTATTTTGCAAAGTAGTCTCACAAATATTACTGTTTGATCCTTGCAATATCCTTGAGATGGGTAGAAAGGATATTGGTGAGCAGAAAACATTATATACTAACATATGTCCAGGCAGTATGTTAGAAACCATCAAAGGAAATTAAATGGACTACACATGGTCTTGGCTTTCATGGTGTGTACCATCTTGTGGAGATGGGGTGGGGAAAGCAACCAAATTTAATGTAAGGCATATTGAGAAATATTTGGAAATTCAAACTACCATGGGAATTTAAAATGAATTATGGTATACAACTGATGGAACTTTTAGTATTTTGCCTTCTGATTTCAGACTAGTTGAAGGGATAATAACTATAAAAGGTTCCCCTTTTTAAATTTTGTTTAAAACATTTTTTTAAAGTGTATTTATTTTTTAAGAGAGAGTGCATGTGAGCAGGGAAGGGTCAGAGAGAGAGAGAGAAATAGAATCCCAAGCAGGCTCCATGTCATCAGAGCAGACTGATGAGGGCTTTGAACCATGAAGTGTGAGATCATGACCTGAGCTGAAGTCCAGAATTGGATGCTTAACTGACTGAGTCACCCAGGTGCCCCTGTTTTAAAAAGGGTAATTTTATTGTATGTTACTATGCTGTTAAATAAGGCATAACATTTTCACAAGGCTATTTTGGGACTACAGTCAATCATCACACAATAGTGGTCTAACTCTCTAAATAACAATCACTAGACAAACTGGACACTCTCTCACATGTAGATAAATCTGCATGGAAAAGTACTGAAGTTTTAGGTGTGGACTTGTGTACTTTGTTTCCTCTTTCTAGTGTATTAAGAAATGACAGGCACTTTAACTTGCCAAAAGCAATGCTATTTTGGTGGCAACGTGCCACTTCTGTTACATAGTAAAGTGCATACCAGAACTACAAAGGTAGGAGGTGTAAGTAAATTTTACTGGGAAGGGAAGTTGTCAACTTAAATAGTAGCAAATGGAGAGTGAATAAGGAAACTCCTGTTGTCATGGATATATAGGACCTCAATCATATAGAGGATGCAGGAGGCATTTCAGTTTGTGACAGCCAGCCCAGAAATGTCAAATGCTTTTCTATTCAATCTCATACTTCTGGATTCCTACCAAAAAGGAGTACATTAAGAGCATGGAAAAATTGCTTACTGAAAGGGCGAAACCTTGGAAAAGAGTAAGAGAGGGAATAGAACTTAATAGAAATTAAGTTATGTAGAAGACTCTTTAAATTATAATTAAGTACATTTTCATATCTTCACAGTAATGCAACACACAGTTACTTGCAGAACTGGTTCTGATTAATTGAATACCAGATACATTTTTAGTCTTCTGTATAAGTGTTTTGAAATTTCTTATGTTTATATGAATTGAAGCTATTAATACTTTTCTATAGCAGTAACTGCACACCAGGAAGGCCAAGGCAAACACAAATCAAGGAATGGAGTTTTCCCAAAGCTGCAGTGTGAAAAGACTATAAACATTTGATTCCATACACCTGAATGGATTTCTTTGCTATAGGAAATTCAAATGGAATAAGGTTTCTTGAGGGGAAGAAGGATAATACTCTATATGCATTTAGTTTTCTGCCCCTTCTGCAGCACCACATTCTTCTGTATTGTCTGATGTCCATAATGTTAGGTTATGGAATCTCTAAGCAACTTCATGATGAGGATGCTGTCTTTGCATTAGGCTTCATTCAGTATATCAAGTTTTGAAGTGGCTTCATCAAATGCCATTTTAGCCAGTGTGAGGGCAAGCTTGGATTATTAAGGATCCCATAGTAAAATACAGAAAAATTAACAGCCAGCCCCAGGCAGATTGGATGTGTGGGTTGCATCTCTTTCTTGCTCATATTAAAAGTCTCTCTGTAAGCTCCTTGGAAATTATCTAATTTTTTTTTTTTTTAAATCTTGACCGCATGCAACTTCAGCAGCATATGAGAAGTAATCTTCCTTCATTTTGATGTAGAAGACCTTACTCTCTAGATTAGTTGCATTGGCTATTAAAGACATATCCAACAAATAGCTTTTTACTGTTTTTATTACTGGGTGCTGTTTATTCTTTGCACTTAGCTGGTATTTCACCTTCATAGTTACTGATGTTTTCTACCACATATTATGCATTTATTATATGCTTTAGGATAACTTATTAATGTATGAGTGGTGTTAATTGGATATATCTAATTTTGGAAAATTTCAGTGTTAAGTGCTATCACAAAGTTAATTTAGCTCATAGTTCCTCAAAATAGTGCTTCCAGCCAAGATGGACCAACAGGGATTGGTCCACCTGAAACAACTGGACAAAAAATATGAAACAACAATTTCTAAGACATTTGCTATCAGGCAACAAGAGACTTTGATCTTTGAGAGGCAGGAAACAAACTAGATGAGACTTAAGATTGCTCCAGCCTGGAGAGAGTTTCTAGGCATGGAGCAGGTCAGTAGAACCCAGAGGAGCCAAGAAATCTTACTGAGTTGAAGAGATGGAGCTGTGAAGCTGTGGGGAGCCCAGGCACCTACAGTTCACAGGGCAGAATATCAAAGAAGAGGGAGCTGCAAGGGAATTTTGCAGAACTGCAGAGTTTTTCAAGAATTCAGTTGAGTACTAATCAGTGCATGCCCAGGAGGAAACTACTTGAGGCTAGGAAGAACCACTCAAAAGGAATTGAGGGCACAATACAATACTTATAGCTCACATACAACACCAGGAATAGAGTCTGGATTCATCAAAGAAGAAAATCTCATTATTCACTTAGTGTCAGGTAGAGCATCTCTAACATTCTAGTTGTCATTTTTAGATGTTTGATTTGGGTCTCTTTTTTTTTTTTTTTTTCTGTCTTAAAATGTAGTCAACCTTTTTTTTTTCTAGCTTCTAGAACATATGGAATACATTTATAACAACTTTTAATGTCCTAGTTTCCTAATCTTATCAACTGTGTCATATCTAGGTTGGTTTTGATTGATATTTCTACTCATTATGGCTCTATTTTCCTCTTATTATTTTTTTTTAACCTGCTTAGAAATCAGTTGATGCTTGTCAGACATGTAAAAGAAGACATTGCAAACTTTACCTTGTTGGGTGCTGGATATTTTTTTATTCCTATAAATAATCTTCAAACCTTTTCTGGAATATATTGAAATTACGTGGAAAGTGTTTGATCCTTTAAGGTATTGCTTTTAATCTTTGTTAAGTGGGACCATTTAATCTAATTGCCCCACTACTGAGGCAGAACCTTTCTGAATACTTCACCTGATGCCCTGTGAATACTAAGGATTTCCATTTGGCTAATTATCTGGTTACAGATGTTAAGTTGAGAGTTGGGTTGTTACTTCAAGATTTGTTTTTAAGCTCTGTTGGGTTCATTATAGAGCTATCTTTTTTTTTAATGTTTATTTTTTATTTATTTTGAGAGTGGGGCGTGGGAAGGGGCAGAGAGACAGAGAGAGAATCCCAAGCTTGCTTTGCACTATTGTGTAACATGAGGCTTGATCCCATGAACCCTGAGATCATGACCTGAGCCGAAAAAGAGTCAGATACTTAACCGACTGAAGTGCCCCCAGAGTAGTCTTTCTTCTAGGACTGATTTAGCTATGCTCAGGTATGCCCAGAATATACAAGATCTCTTTCTCTCTACTCTGGTTGGATGGAACCTCCAGTATTCCCAGCTCTGCTTGTTCATTCTTTTAGACTCCACAGCAGTTGCTTTGGCTGGACTCATGGCTTTTACTCTGTATGTAGATTAGTATTAAATCAGACTCAAGTGGACCCCTAAAACACAGATGGAGGTTTTTTCTGCATAATGCCTCCTCTGTGGTATATTATTCTAGTAATTCCTGCCACGTATAACTTACTGAACTTAGATCTTTGTCTTTGCAAGTTAAGTAGATTTCTGTGTTATGCTTTGAATCTCCCTGCCTCCAGTGGTCTCTAGAACACGTCTCTTGGCAGAAAGTCAAGATGTTTATAGGGCATATCTAGCTTGTTTCCTCACTCAGGGAATGCATAGCTACATTATTGTCCAATGCCTGTAAACTCTTTTGTCATATGTTTTGTCTAGTTTTGCTGTTGTTTACTGTCTGAGAGTAAATCTGGTACCAGTTACTCCATAATGGCTAGAAGCATAAATCCTAAACTACTGGATTATTGTAGAGGAGGAGGTTGGTAAAGACTTTTGGGTGAAATTTAGGAAGAATTGATGATGAGCCCTTAGCTGATTTTTCTAGTTAATGGCCATTTAGGAATTGTTTATTGGCCCTTGGAGTAGTTAACTTAGTAGTAGTTTGTCTTTTTCAGCCAGGCCTAGCAGATGAGATAATGTAAATAGTAAAGCACTATACAGATGTCCTTATTATTTTTAGTTTAGAGTAATTTACTGAATGTTCTTAATAAGCTGTTTTGCCTCTGGATATTTAAAAAAAAATAGTTGGATTACCTTTATGCTGGAGGAGTTGTTGGTGATGATACCTTCAGTATTATCACTAATCATGAAAAATTGGTTTCAGTAGGCTTTGGTGTCATTGGAGAAAGACTGCTTCTCACAATTAATAATAATATCAGTCCTAAATCCCACATAACAATACTAACGTACCTGGCAGAAAGACATCTTTCGGAGGGATGTATTGTGTTATTCTTAGGTTTTTGTACTTAATGACTTGTACATACATACTCAGTAAACATTTATGCAATCTTTATCAAGACCATTCACTTGTCAGTCAATCATATGATTACTTTCTATATGACAAACATGGTAGTAGATAATTGGGAGGCAAAAGAAATAGGAGAGAGGGTCCCTTATCAGAAGATCCCATGAGATCACACATGTATAAGGCAGCAATCTGTGCTGGCAAATATTAACGGAGTACAGAGTGATTATATCAGCTCTCAGGGAGAAATGGAGGGGCTGGATTTTGAGAAAATTGATGGATCTGCATTGATTCACCAAGAGGAGAAAAAGTCTCTGTTCTAAAAAGAAGGAATGGTGTGTTGCAGGGTGACAGCTGAGAATGACAAAATTATTTTGTGGAAAGCAAGCAAATTAAATTGGCTTGAATGGGATTTTCTGTAGAAGATAGGCAGAAATTAGGTTGTAGAGCTAATTAGGGTGTGAGGGTTGTAGAAGATTTTGAGCATTAGTCTAAAGAGAGATAATTCTGATTGTCTTATATGTTAAAAAGTAGACAATATTAAAGGGTTTGTGTTCACAAAGTAAATTTTATAGGTGCTGACTTATTTTAAGATAAACTATGAAGCAAATTAAGACATTGAGTATTAACTGTGTTTGACTGTAATTTGCAAAGTAAAAACCCATTCTTCATTGGGGTTTGAAAAACACTGCTTATGGAAGTGAGGATATAAAAATTTCACATGTTATAACATATTATAAGGGGGGAAAAAGGAATTTTTTAATGGTATTATAACTGAGGGTATTCTAACTGAACTGTGAGTAGGGCTGAATTTTATTTGTTTGTTTGTTTTTGTTGTTGTAGGTTGCTTTTGCTAAGAGAGTACCCATGACCCGGATGGTATTTTCATTCAAGGTAAAGTATTCTATTGCCTTTATTGATTAACTGAACAAATTCAGGTTAGTATATTTGTGGACAGCACTTCCCTGTTCTAATTATAAGTTAATATGTTGAGAAATGGATAATTTTGTGTTTGAAGCCATGTATGTATATAGCAGTGAAGTAGAAAGACCAGGTCAGTCTAACCTCTGTTGAATTGTGTATTAGTTAATAAACATTTTCTGACTTTCATGTGTAATGTGTAATACATAAAATAAAAAAAAATGTTTTACTCCCTGTTTAATAGTTTTGCACTGTAAAGTAAGGGGCTGGATAAAAAAAGTGGCTGAACATGGTACATGGTACTTCGGCATTGTTGTGTGGTCTGTTTAGAGCTGAAAATAAACAACTCATCTTAGAATTTTTTGACATTTTTGATAGCTGACTTTTAAACGTTGGATTCTTATCCAGAGTTTAGTCATGCATTAAAATTATTATTTGTTTTTAGTGTTCAGTCTCTGAGTTTTGACAAAGGTATATTCATCACCATAATCTTTTAAATTCACTTATGTTGTCTCTTTGTAGTCATCCTCTCCCTTTACCTCAACTCCTAGCAACCTCTGATTTGTTTTTTGACCCTATAGTCCACCTTTCCCAGTATGTCATTTAGTTAGAATCATTTAGTATGTAGCTTTTAAAATCTAGCTTCTTTCACTCAACGTAATGCATTTGGATTCATTCATGCTGTGTATACTAGTAATTTGTTCCTTTTTTTTTTTAATTGCTGAGCTATGTTCTGCTTTATGGGGATATATCATTTGGTTTATCCATTTACCAGTTGATGGACATTTGGAGAGTTTGCAGTTTTTGGTGATTATATCAATCAAATTTATCACATTATATTGACTGCATTCCTCATGCTATACTTTCCACCCTGTGAGTTAGTTATTTTATAACTGGAAGTTTGTACCTCTTCATCCCTTCATCTCTTTTGCCTTTCTCCCCATCTCTCTGGCAACTACCAGTTCTCTGTCTTTATGAGTATATTTCTTTTGTTTGTTTGTTTTATTTTTTGGATTCTATATATAAGTGAAATCATATGGTATTTGTCTTTTTCCACCTGACTTATTTTAATTAGCACAGTATCCTTCATCCATGTTGTCATGAATGGTAAGATTTCAGTGTTTTTTATGACTAATGTGTGTGTATGTGTGTGTCTGTGTGTGTATCACATCTTCATTCATCTGTCAGCGGAATTTTATGTTGCTTCCATATCTTGGCTATTATAAATAATGCTGTAATAAACATATGAATACATATATGTTTTTGAATTAGTATGTTATTTTCTGTAGAATTCTACCCAGAAGTAGAATTGCTGTGTTGAATGGTATTACTATTTTTAATTTTTTGAGAAACCTCCATATTGTTTTACATAGTGACTCCACCAATTTATACTCCTACCAACAGTACACAAGAGTTTCCTTTTCTCTATATTCTTGTGAACACTTGTTATTTCTTGTTTTTGTTTTTTTGTTTTTTGTGTGTTTTTTTTCTTGATACTAGCCATTCTGACTAGTGTAAGGTGATATCTCATTGTGGTTTTGATTTGCATTTCTCTGGTGACTAGTGATATTCATGTTTCTCTTGACCTTGTATATATCTTCTGCCCATTTTTAATTGGATTGTTTTTTGGTTTTGAGTTGTATGACTTCTTTATATGTTTTGGATATTAACCCCTTTTTGGATATGTCATTTACAAGTATCTTCTCTCATTCAGTATGCTGCCTTTTCATTTTGTTCATAGTTTCCTTTACTGTGCAAAAGCTTTTTAGTTTGATGTAATCCTAATTGTTTATTTTTGCTTTAGTTTCTTTTGCCTGGGGACATATCCTGAAAATATTACTAAGGCCAATGTCTGAGAGATCATTGATTTTTTTTTTTTCCTTCTTAAGTTTTTTGGTTTCAGGTATTACATTGAGGTCTTGAATCCATTTTGAATTTCTTTTTGTGTGTGGTGTAAGAAAGTGATGCAATTTCATTCATTTGGATGTAGCTGTCCGGGTTTTCCTACACCATTTATTGAAGAGACTGTCATTTCCTCCATTGTATATTCTTGCCTCTTTAGTCATAGGTTAGTTAATCATTTAAGCATATGTTTATTTTATGGCTTTCCATTCTGGTCCATTGATTGATGAGTCTCTTTTTTGGGCCCAAGCCATACTATTTTGATTGCTGCAGCTTTGTAGTATATTTTGAGATCAGGGATTGTGGTACCTCTAGCTTTGGTCTTCTTTCTCAAGATTGTTTTGGCTTATGATTGTGCTTCTTTTTTTTTTTTTCTTAATGTTTATTTTTGAGAGAGAGAGAGAGAGCATGAGCAGGGGAGGGACAGAGAGAGAGGGAGACACAGAATCTGAAGCAGGCTACAGGCTCTGAGCTGTCAACAAAATGCTTCATGGGGTTCAAACCCATGAACTGTGAGATCATGACCTGAACCGAAGTTGGCTGCTTATCTGACTGAGCCACTCAGGTACGCCGACAGTCTTTGTCTTTTAATTGCTGTATTTAGAGCATTGATGTTTAAGGTAATTATTACCAAGTATGTAATGTATATCTTGGATTTATACTACTTGGATTTATATCTACCATATTTTTAACTGCTTTCTATTCCTTGTCCCTGTTATTTATTTCTTTTTTTGTCTTCCACTGTTTCTGCTTTCTCGTTTCAGTTGAACATTTTATATAATTCCATTTTTTATCATATCTTAGTATATCATTATACTTAACTTTACAAATTTTTTAGTGGTTGCCCCAGAGTTTATAAGTTTATATTTGTAACTAATCTCGGTTTACTTTCTTTTATTAATTAATTAATTAATTAATTATTTTGTTTATTTATTTTTGAGAGACGGCATGTGAGTGGGGGAGGGATGGAAAGAGAGGGAATCACAGAATCTGAAGCAGGCTCTAGGCTCTGAGCTGTCAGCACAGAGCTCGATGCGAGTCTCAAACTCAGGAACCGTGAGATCATGACCTGAGCCTAAGTCAGATGCTTAACTGCCTGAGCCACCCAGGCGCCTCTTTAATGTTTTTTATGTTTATTTATTTTTGAGAGAGAGTGAGAGAGTGTGTCTAAGCAGGAGAGGGGCAGAGACAGAGAGGGAGAGACAGAGAATCTGAAGTGGCCTGTGCACTGATGGCAGAGAGCCCGCTGTGGGGCTTGAACTCATGAACCATGAGATCATGGTTTGAGCCGAAGTCAGATGCTTAACCTAGGTGCCCCTCGGTTCACTTTCAAATAATACTATACCACTTCATGGGTTGTGCAGGTACCTTATCAGAGAGTATTCTTAATTCCTTTTTTCGTACCCCTTGTAACATTGCTGTCATTCATTTCATTTATCTGTAAGCTGTGATCACTGAATATATATTGTGCTACTATTACTTTTAACAAATTGTTACCTTGTTAGATCAATTAAGAATAAGAAAAGTATGATTTAATTTTACTTTCTTTAAAAAAAAAAGTTTATTTATTTTGAGAGAGAGAGCACAAATGGGAAAGGGGCGGAGGTAGAGAGAGAGGGACAGAGAGAATCCCAAGCAGACTTTGTACCGCTGGTACAGAGCCTAGTGAGGAGCTTGAACTCATAAACCATGAGATAATAACCTGAGCTGTAATCAAATTGCTTAAGTGACCCAGCCACCCTAACTTTTAAAAAATTGTTTCTCTAATGCTCTCCATTTAAAAAATATAATCCAAATTTTCTGACCCTTTGTAATTTGTACTTATAATGCTGTGTAATTTTTCTTCCCTCTGAAAGGCTTTTTAAACCTTTCTTGCAAAGGCCGGTAGGCCTTCAGTTCCCTCAATTTTTGTCAGAGAAAGCTTTTATTTCCTTTTTCACTTTTGAAGGATAGTTTTCCCAGGTACAGAATTCTAGATTGGTGGTTTTTCTTTCAACATTTAAATTTTTTACTTCATTCACTTTGCTTGCATGGTTTCTGAAGAGAAAGTTTTATGGAATTCTTATTTTTCTCTTGTCTAGGTAAAGTTTTTTGCTTTTTTTTCTCTCTTGATTCTTTTCAGATTTTCTCAACTAGTTTTTTGAGTTTTATTACGATATGCATAGAATCTATTATATTATTTATCCTGTGTGGTGGGTTCTGATCCTTAGGGATCTGATTTATTGTTTATCATCAAAGGCATACTTTTTCCATTACAATTTTGTTGATTTGTAGCATTTCCTTTTGAATTTTTTCTTAGAGTTTCCATTTCTCTGCTTACACTATCCATCTGTTTTGGCATGTTTATTTTTTCCATTAGTACTCTTAGCATATTTACCATAGCTATTTTTAAACCCAGTAATAATTCTAAAACCTCTGTCCTACCTGAGTCTGGTTTTGAGGCTTGCTTTAATGTGTCTTCAGACACTTTACATTGCCTTTGACATTGCCTTTACAATTTGACGTTGACATTGCCTTTACAATATTTTGTAGGTTTTTGTTGACAGCCAGACATGTTATATTAGGTAAAACAAACTGAAGTAAATAGGCCTTTAGTTTGAGGTTTTATGTTTATCTGAGAAGGAGTTAGACTGTGTTTACTATATGCTGTAGCAGTGATTTCAGAGATTTGTAGTGTTTTGTTTTTGGCTGCTCTGTTGTTTTTGGGTTTTGTAGAGAATCTTGTAATAGGGCCTGAGGGTTACAGTTCTTTTATTTGTAATGCTTTGTTGTTGTATAGGAGTTATGTTGATGTGGTGATAAGACTAGGTCAGGCTAGGTTTCAAGTGTTTTAGTGAACTTGATTTGGTTATCTCTGACCTCATGTTGAAGGATAGAGGGGGCTGTAGTTGGATATTTCCTTTCCCCTAGGTTGGTTAAAAACTGTAAAACCCTGGTTGGTTAGGCTCTATAACATTCCAGTTTGTTAGGCTTTACTAAAAATAGTATTCTTTTTGAGGCAGACCTTTTTAAGAACAGAGAGCGCTGGGCATGTTTCAAGATGGTTACTTTTCTCCTCCCCTTTGAGGAAACAAGACATTTTTCTCAGATCCTCCCAGTGAGAGCCTGATAGGGTTCTTGGAGGTAAAAAGTCAAGAAAATGTGGAGACTTCTCAATGACTGACTGTGTTCCCTCTCAGTTTTTCACTCTAAGCTAGCCGACACAGAGCCTCCAGCAAATTGTCAATTATTATTTAAAGTATTCCTATTGATATTGGCTCAGCTGAGGGCTTATGTTCCTGGGCTTCTGCATCCCCCGTACTGTGATTTTCTGTATCTGCCTGTCTGTCTCTCCAGTTTTCAGGGTAGCAGTTTTCCCTTTGAGCTCATTTCTCTGATGGAGCTAAGTCAAGTCGTTCATTTTCATTTTTTTTAGTTTTTTTTATTTTTGGTTTTTGTTTGTTTTTGTAGTGAGAACAGAAGTGATGAACTACAAGTTCTTTATATGTCAGATCTGATTGAAGATTATTTTTCACTCTTTTTGACAACTTTGTAATGGTAAAGACTTGGTATAATATTCTCTGTCTGATTTGACAGTACTTTGGAATTTGATTTCTTTCTGGCATTAAGCTTGCACAGTTTGAGATAATGTATTCTAATTTGCAAGAATGAGTAAAGGAATTTTTCAGAAGGAAATTGATCTTAGAACTGATTCTTATTATTGGGGAAATGACTCCTTCTTAGCCTATTTATTGTACTTCTCTTTGCAAGTGTAGTTTGGGGACAGTGACAGCCTTTGTTTCCAATGTTGATAGTTAGAGTTTCATTTTTACCTTAAGCCATACAAAAAATCCTTCATTTTTACAGTCTTTTTGGGTGTAGGGTCATGACAAGTTTCACTAATTTGCGTTTTCAATAGCTATACTGATGATTCTGGGATTAAAACCTTGTGCTGATACTTTGGATATATAGAATTAATTAATTGGATGGCTCAATTAGATAGGGTGTCTTAATTAGTACCCTGCCCACTAATTATTTTTATGAGCAGAGAATAGGGCAATAATGTTAGTCCTTACATTTTCTGTGATGTGGTAAAACAATTTAATGTACATCATGAATTTAGTGCTTAGATGTCGTGAATTTAGTGCTTTGTAGGAGTATGATATCTTGGTAGAAGTATGAAAAGAGAAAATGTTGTAAATAATATGTAAAATGTAGTTTATTTTCTTTTGAAAAATCTTTGCATTGAAAACATCAGTATATGGGGCACCTAGATGGCTCACTCAGTTAAGGGTCCAACTTTGGCTCAGGTAATGATCTCCTAGTTCGTGAATTTGAGCCCTGCGTTGGGCTCTGTGCTGACAGCTGGGAGTCTGGAGCCTGCTTCCAATTCTGTGTTTCTCTCTCTTTCTGCCCCTCCCCCGCTCACATTCTGTCTCTCTGCCTCTCTCAAAAATAAACATTTAAAAAAAGTTTTTAAAAATCACTATATTTATATAATTCAGGTAAGTGTTCTATTAAAATAAGAGAATCTTCCTTAATCCCACAGTTTATTATGGGGACTAATAGTTACTATGTGAGTATAGTTACTATGTGAGTATAGTTACTATGTGAGTGTATGTGCCTCCTAGTTCTTTTTCATAGATTATTTTTTTACATAGTTGTGATCATAATTTCTTTTTAAATTTGTGCTTTTTAGAGTTAGTAGTGTGTTTTCACATTCTGCATCATTGTGTTTTTAATTATAGTGTTTTTTTCATTGAGTGATGTAGTTAGGTTGGTCAGACTGAGCTATGTGTACATTTAACTTTTCCATTTCTTTTGACTTAGCTTTTCCATGTGCCATTTCCTTGCCTGGGTTTTCAGAAGTCTCAGTCTCTGTCTTTCTCTTCCTTTTTCTTTTAAGGAGTAGTTTATGTTTTTTCCCTTGGGGCTAATTAACTTTTATTGGATCTTGAAAAGTGTAATTTTTTTTCTTATATGATTAGAAAACAATGCTTTAGGACTTAGGTTGCCACAATGATTCACATTGTTCTTTTCTAAAAATTGAAATTTGTAACTAGGTGATAAAAATGATCTCCTGGATGTGTCAAACTTGATAGTCTAGACTCTCATACTTAGGTTATAAATTATATTTAGTCAAATAATTTAATATTTTATGTTGTACTTACAAATTGAATTTTTCCTTACTAAGTTTATATTTGTGGGTTTAATTTGATGTCCATCAGGATTTCTTATTAGGTTTCTCTGCATTCTTCTGACTTTTCCTGTGCCCTATCATTTGTGTTTAGGGCTGAATTGGGCATAGCCTTTCGAGTGGAAAGTCAGTAGTAATAGAAACTTCTAGAAACATTTAGTGAGTCTGATGATTCTGAACCCACTTCTTCACTCATAAGAGCTGTCAAAGGATTGTTTTAAGACCTTCTGTACTGCATATTCCCTTTTTGCTTTCTAAGTTAAGCATTTTATAAAGTATTTAACTTTTTTTTACTCCTGTCATCTATAAGATACTTTACTATGATTAAGAAAATCATTTTTCTACTGAGATGTAGGTGACCCAAGGGAAGGAAAAGATCATGCAGAATTGTTGGGTTCATTCATTTAAAGGCAGTAAAATTCTGTAATTGAAATTTGTTCTTATTCTTTGTGATTTTTTTAGGGAAGATAGGATTTTAAAAATAGATATATCACGGGGCACCTGGGTGGCTCAGTTGGTTAAGCGTTTGACTTCGGCTCAGGTCATGATCTCACGGTTTGTGGGTCCGAGCCCCTCGTCAGGCTCTGTGTTGACAACTGGCTCAGAGCCTGGAGCCTGTCTTCAGATTCTGTATCTCCTTCTCTCTCTGACCCTCCCCTGCTCATGCTGTCTCTCTCTCTCTCTCAAAAATTAAAAAAAAATTAAGTAAAAAATAAAAATAAAAAAATATCACTTAGGAATACCTGTATTGGTGTGGAATTTAAAGTGATGTATACAGAGGTGCTCATCAGACTTCTTTCTATCCTTATTGCCTTCTTTTTCCTAGTCTTGCTTTCTCGCTCTTTCTCCAACAAATTTAATACACAACTACTATGAGTTTGGACACAAAATGATTAAAACCCTGCCTTTAGGAAGTTGATAATTTAGTAGATGAGCTGGTAATGTAAGTTAATAGTTGCAATGTAGGAAGCCCCTTAATTTCCTATGTAATAATATATTCCCCAAAATGTGTTTGAAAATAAATATTCACATGGTAGAGAGGTAGGAGGTTTGGGTATCTTATGGGGAGTTACTCCACAGAGCCAAATGTGTCATTATAAAGCTTCTAATTTTAGTTTCTGGTCATGTCTTTCTTGGGACCAGGAATCCTTGTTGGTACACAACATCAAAAGCATCTGAGTAGGATTGCTACCTGTCCTTGGGCTGAGCAAATGGATCTTGGGCCCACCTTTGGCTCCTTGTAGAGGGGGGTGTAGCCTCTGGAATTTGAGCCCTATTATTGGGATGGTAGGTATATGAAGCTGCAGGGAAAAGGATCTTTCCTCGCCCTGCTGTGACAATATGAGCTGGGTGCTTAAAGGATGCTTCCCACTCACATATTTGATCACGTAGGTGTCTGTTTGCAACCCAGCAATTTCTGTAGCTCTGCACTGTCCCAAGGGAGAAATTAAGAACTGTTGGAGATATGTCTTGGGAAGAGTTAGGCCAGACAAGAGGACGCTGACCCTGCAGGGTTTTAGAATGAAAGCTTTAGTCACCCCTTCACCCTTACCATTCCAACTTATATATATGTGGCCAAGGCTTTGTCTGTGGTAGGACAGGGAAACAAGGTAGAGTGAGTTAATTTTTTTTTTCATCAGAGGCCAGGATAATATTTTTGTTTATCTATACTTCAGGGAGACCTGGCTTCAAATTTCTTCCGACTCCTTAGGATTGTGAGCTGCTAGAACTTCATGAAATAACTCACAATCATTATTAAGATGATATCTAAGAGACTGCATTTGGTGTTCAAACAGTAGTTTGAGGGTATCAGTCTGTAATGGGTGAAATGTGTTGAGTTGTATGAAGCTTAGTTCTGGTCTGCTTAGTGTGGTAAATACAATTGATGTATTTGTAAAACTCAGTAGTAGCACATGGGGAGGAATAATAAATTGTGCCTAGAAGATAATAAAAGGGTTTACAGAGGAGGGAATACTTGAACTCATTAGTAAATGAGTGGCTTTAAAAGTAGATCTAATATGAGGCACCTGAATGGCTCAGTTGGTTAAGTATCCCACTCTTGATTTTGGCTCAGGTCATGATCTCATGGTTCCTGAGTTTCAGCCCCTCATCAGTCTCTGCGTTGATGGTGCAGAGCTTGCTTGGTTCTCTCTGTCCCCCTCTTTCTCCTCCCCTGCTCATGTGCTCTCTCTCTTTCTTTCTCTCAAAGTATATAAATAAACTTTGAGGAAAAAAATAAAAGTAGGGGTGCCTGGGTGGCTCAGTTGGTTAAGTGTCCAACTCTTGATCTTAGTTCAGGTCTTGATCTCACAGTTCGTGAGTTTGAGCCCTGAATTGGGCTCTGTCCTGACAGCTTGTAGCCTACTTCAGAGCCTGTGTCTCCTCCTCTCTCTGTCCCCCTTCTCAAAAATAAATAAACATTAAAAATTTTTTTTAAAAAAGTAGATCTAATAGTGGGTGTTTCTGCCTGATAATACTGATATCTTGAAACCTTACTCAAATCAGAAAGAACTTTTGTCCAGAATACATTATTTCGGAGTGAGCACTCTTGAATATCTTTATACATCAGTTCTTCATACACAAACTTCATCTGCTTCTAAGCTGCCCTTAGTAAATTTTCATTGTGAATTACATACTAGATGATTGAATGATTTTTCAAGTGGAACAGCTATTAATTCAACATAAGATTCAGGTACTGTGTTGAATGCCAAGACACACACAACATACAACATGAGTTAAAGTCTTAAGGAGGCAAAAGGCCAGAGGAAAAACAGAAATCTCTAAAATTGTGACAAATAGGGAATTGTGCTCTTAAAAATGTGGTTTGCAAAATGGGGAGGGAGTGATGATATCCTCAGAGTGGAGAATTAGGGAGTTTGAGAATGGTGCTTGATGGAGATGACAATTGAGTTGATAGCAGAGACACTTTTATTTTTTTAAAATTTTAAACTTAACACTTTTTAAATGTTTATTTTGAGAGAGAGCGAGAGAGTGTGAGCAGGGGAGGGGCAGAGAGAAAGGAAGAGAGAGAATCCCAAACAGGCTCCACATTCATCATGGAGCCTAGTGTGGGGCTCCATCTCATGAACCATGAGATCATGACCTCAGCTGGAATCAAGGGTCAGACACCAAGAGTCGGATGCTTAACCAACTGAGCCACCTTGGTGCTCCACAGAGATACTTCTAAAGCTGAATTTCATGTACTTGGTCTCTAAAGTTTCTTAAACTCTAGACTTTATTGGTTAACAATCTCCCATAGTATTTAGTTCCGTGTGTATACAAAGAGAATTACTTCTTTGTTTCTCTCTCTCTTTTTCTTTCTTTCTATTTAAATTTATCTTGAGAGAGAGGGAGAGAACATGAGCAGGGGAGGGGCAGAGAGAGAGGGAGAGAGAGAGAGAAGTAGCCTCTGCACCATGAGGGTAGAGCCAGATGTGGGGCTCAAACTCACTAACTGTGAGATCACGGCCTGAGCTGAAACCAAGAGTTGAATGCTTAACTGGCTGAGCCACCTAGGCACCCTGAGTATTACTATTTTTATAAGGACCCTTAGATTTTGCATGGTTCAGGTTCATCAAAAGAAAAATATATATTTCTTGGCATATTTACTAGTAATATTACTGTAAATACTACTATATTACCACTACTGCTGCTGTAACTGCCTCTGTCATTACTATTAGTACTTTCATTAGTACAATGTTCTAATAATGTTACACCTTCTCCTCCTCATACCACCACTCTTCCTCCTCCTCCTCCTACTTCTGGGTAATACTTGTTTTTACTAGGAACCACTTTAAGGTCTTTTTTAAAGTTTTAATTAAGTTTTTTAAATGTTTTTATTAAAAATATTTTTATTTTTGAGAGAGAAAGGGGGAGGGGCGCAGAGAGAGAGAGAGAGAGGGAAACACAGACTCTGAAGCAGGTTTCAGGCTCTTAGCTGTCAGCACAGAGCCTGATGTGGGTCTTAAACTCACAAGCTGTGAGATCATGACCTGAGCCAAAGTCAGACACTTAACCAACTGAGCCACCCAGGACCCCCTTTATTTTTATTTGTTTTTGAGAGAGAGCGAGAGAGCGAGAGCAGGGGAAGGGCAGAAAGAAGGGGAGACAGAGGATCTGAAGTGGACTCCATATTGAGAGTGGAGAGCCAGCCCCATGTGGGACTCGAACTCATGAACCATGAAATCATAATGAACTAAAGTTGGATGCTTAACCAACTGAGCCACCCAGGAATTAATTTATTTTTTATTTTAAATAATCTCTATGCCCAGCATTGGGCTTGAGCTCGCTATCCCCAAATCAAGAGTCATATGCTGTACTGACTCAGCCAGCCAGGTGCACCTACTTTTAAGTTCTTTATAGTTTTTTTTTTTTTTTAAGTTCTTTACAGTTTTAAGGTGGGAGATAAGGTCAACTTTTAAGAAGTATTTTCAAGGCTATTGATTAAAAAAAGTGACTATTTCACAAAAACTTAATAAAATTATCCCCATTTTCAAAAAGTATTCTGATATTCTAAGTTCTGGTTATGAAGAGTTATCCTATGTTATCTTTTTCCTCATGTTTTTTGGTAAATATTATTATATACATGATAATAGGATTGAATTTTTATGATTAGATCTATTCCAAATAAAAATTATTCCTAAATATGAAGCTTTTTTCTACTTTAAGTATATGCTTTGTTGTTGTTGTTGTTGTTACTTTTGATATTTCCCTGGACATTCGGGTCAGTCAGGGTATTTGTGTGGTTTAGAATTGTTCTAGAGAGCATAAGCTATTGAGTAAGGCAGGTATGGTCTGATTTCTGACTTGGATACTAGCTAAGTTTGGGTAGTTAACTTAGATATTTAGTTAGAGGATCTAGGTTCTAGGACCAGGTCTGTAAAATTTTGAGAACATTCTAACGGTACTTTGTGATATTCAAATGCTTGAGAGCTCTGATCCCCCCTCACCCTTTTTTTTTTTTTTTTTTGGTCAGTAGAAGTTGGAAGTGCATTCATAGGCACAGAAACCTTTGTACATATGGTTACCGTTCTGAAAAGATATTCTGTGTTCCACTCCAGATAGTTATGTGTCTTAGATACTTAGATTTTTATGTAAAATTTTTTAAAATATTTTTTTATTTATTTCTAGGAGAGAGAGAGAGACAGCGTGAGCAGGGGAGGGTCAGAGAGAGAGGGAGATACAGACTCTGAAATAGGCTCCAGGCTCTGAGCTGGCAGTCAGCACAGAGCCTGATGCGGGGCTCGAACCCACGAACCGCGAGATCATGACCTAAGCGAAAGTCGGACGCCTAACCGACTAAGCCACCCAGGCGCCCCTTGATACTTAGATTTTTAGAGCAGTAGTGTTACTATGGCTTAGGTTCTGAGTTACTGGCTTGAGAAAATTTGATATAGGCAACTACAGAATAGAACATAAATCTCATTTTAAAAATACTACTTACTGTGCCACCAGTTAGTAGTGACTTGTCATATGGGAACATTCTTAAAATTTCTGGGAGATGGGCACCCAGGAGGCTCAGTTGGGTTGAGTGTCTGACTTGATTTTGGCTCAGGTCATGGTTCCAGGGTCTTGAGATCAAGCCCTGTGAGCCCACTTGAGATTCTCTCTCTCTCCCTTTGCCCCTCTCCCTGGTGTGTGCTCTTCCTCAACAAACAAACAAAGAAACAAACAAAGTCCTAGGAGAATTGTACTTTCATGATAGTTTATTATATGTACTTTGTATTTTGGGAGTTTTAAAAAAGTGCTACATTGGGAAGGGGATCACTTAAAAACAAATTGGATTGTTTTATACACCAGTAAGTTATTTGACAGTTTCAATAATTGTAAATGAAAATAAAATTATTATTAATTTTATTTTATTTTATTAATTAACTAGGCTCCACACCCAACCTGTGGCTTGAACTCACAACCTGGAGATCCAGAGTCCTGTGTTCAGGACTGAGCCAGCCAGGTGCCCCGGAAGTAGAATTTTTATTTGATTTAATTCTAGTTTCTAGAGGATGCTTTACAAAACATCTAGTTAGTCAGTTAGTAGAGTGGTACTTTTTTATACTTATTAAGTTAAAAACTTAGAGAGTGATAGTATTCTACATGACACTTTATCAAAGAGATTGTATTAGTTGACAGCCTCGTATAAACTCTTCCTGATCACTCAGTCTAAAATACATATCTAGTTTTTGTCATATCTTATGTATGACACTTTGTGCAAGTGTGTATATGTGTTTGTATTTGTTTATTGACTATTTTTGTACCAGAAGTTCCATGAGTTCTTTTTTTTAAATCAAGATATTTATTAGATGCTTAACTGTACATGGCCTGAGCTGTGAACAGGCTTTGTTAAAGGCTTGAGTGCTTGGCTCAAACCAGGAAAACTTCTGCCTCCTTTTCATGTTCATAGAGCAGCTACTGCTCACAGTTGGGCCAGTCCTATGGCCTGCAAAGGAGGAGATAAATATACCAGAGCAGGATTCTGTGAAACTGGAATGGAGCCAGAGGTAAGCCAACTCTTCCAGCCAACCCTTCAAGATATATCCTGACCACCTAAAATAGCACCCGATACTTAGTAGGTGATCAGTGAATATTTGATGGAGGATTTTTTCCTATGTATTTATTTATTTATTTATGAAGGAGGAGTTGCAAGGATCAGATTTGAGTGAGATATAAATAACTTTAAATTATTAATTTTCATAACACTGTACAGGAAAGTATATTTGCATAATGAAGGAATATATTTCAATGTTTAAAAAATGAAAATTAAGAACTCATTAGTTTTAAGGTTTGCTAGTTTTCATCACTGTAATCTGTTAAAGGAAAATATAAATTGTGATAATTAAATTAAAAATTTAAGAGAAATTTTGATTGGTAGAGTGATAATGTTTGTAATAAAAATTATAATTAAAATTTTAGAAAATTTGAAATACCATGAAATCTCCAAAGGTTAAAAAGTCAAAGTAGAGTGAGGTGTGATGCCTGCGGAAGTCCCACCAGCCATGATATTGTGGTCTGGTGAAGAGAGATGGATTTGTAAATCCTAGAGTAAGCCTCTGCCTACCTGAGGCCACTGCTGTGTGGAGACCGTGGGTGAAGCCACCATCAACATGTCTGACTAGGAGGCAAAACTGTCAACTTATTGGGGGATAAGAAGGAAGGAGAATACATTAAATTCAACATTGAACAAGATAGCATTGAGATTTGCTTCAAGGTGGAAATGACAACTCATCTCAAGAAACTGAAAGAATTGTATTGTCAAAGACAGGGAGTGCCAATGAATTCACTCAGGTTTCTCTTTGAAGGTGAGAGAATTACTGATAATCACACTGCAGAAGAATTGGGAATGGAAGAAGATGATGTGATTGATGTTTATCAAAACAAAAGGGGGAGTCACTCAGCGATTTAGATTATCTTTCCTTTTTTTCTTTACCCTCAGTCCTTTTTTATTTTTAAAAATAGTTCTTTTGTAATGTGGTGTTCAAAATAGAAAACTGGCACCCAATCTCTTTAAAATGTCTGATAATTTGAATTCTAGTACCCATTATTCATTATCACTTGTTTTCATTGTGCTACATTTTGATGATCAAACGTTAGCCCCTTTCATATTGCCCTTTCCTTTTTAAAAATTACATGTATGCACAGAGAGGCCACCTTTTCCAGGACTGCATTTTCAGGCTTGTGATAGATAAGATTGACCAATGTGAGTGTTTGTAATGACTTTCTAGTTGGCCTTAAAGTTCTAGTGTGTGATAGCTTCATTCCTGGACTGTGACTTTCAGTGGGAGATGGAAGTTATTCAGAGAACTGAACTGTGGGAAAATGACCTTTCTTTAACTTGAAGCCACTTTTACATTTTGAGGATCTAGACCCAAAAAAGAGAAATAATCAGGCTGGAGTTGAGAGGATGAAGATGGTGAGAGTAATGACTAACTCCAAAGATGGCTTCATTGAAGAGAAAGCATTTTAAGATAAAAGATCTAGAAATTTTCTTGTCAGAAGATCTAGAAAATTTCTCATTTTCATTAGCAGTGAATAAAGTTATTCATGCAGAAGTGTATACAGCAGAACATGGTTCTTTTTAATTTTATTTGTACTTTTTGTTCTGGGATATGGGTTTTAAATGAACATTGTACTAGCTTAATTAAAGTATTTGTAAAAGCCTTAAAAAATAGTCAAAATCTCTGAAGTAGACTTTTATTGTAGAATCGGAAGGAGAAAAGGAATAAAACCTGGTTATAAATAGGCTAGGTATTGACACAGCAGGCCAAGAACAGCTAAAAACATCTAGTAAGATAGAGGAACTGGAAACACTATCTTCAATCTACTGTTGAATTAGACTGTATTGGACCTATCATACAATCTCCTTAAGAACAGTGACTAAGTTCACGTTGTTCAAGGCTATCCCCAGTGCTCAGTGTAGTTCCTGGCAATTAGTATACTCTGCACAAAATTTTTTCTTGACAAAAGTAAGCCTGTAGGTAGTAAATTCTGGAGAACTGACTTCAGACATTTTTAGGGGTGTTGTTTCTATAGGTTTTCAGCCATAGCTGCTCCTATATATTTTTTCTTTGAGTTTCTCTTGACCTTTTGGGGTCAGAGATCAGAATTTGTACCTATGACTCTTGCTAATAATATGTTTTGAATTATTTTCTGCACTGTTTTTATCTATAGTTAGAATGTTATTTTCATGAAAGAGGGCAGGCATCTCTAGTTTTAAAAATTCTGGTAGCCAAAATTTTAGTATGACCAATGCACTAATGCTAAAATAGAAAGTCTTGTATTTATTTATATTCCTTTTCACAAAATTTTAAAAAAATCTTTATTTTTGAGTGAGCGAGAGCGAGAGAGAGAGAGAGGAGAGGAGGAACAGAGAGAGAGGGAGACACAGAATCCAAAGCATGCTTGAACTCAGGAACTGTGAGTTCATGACATGAGCTGAAGTTGGACGCTTAACTGACTGAGCCATCCAAGTACCCAATTTTCTTAGTGAAGTTACCTTAAATAAAGTTCCATAGGGTTTAATTGTCCTGCTAAATAAATCTTAATTACTTTGTTATAATAAGTTACAATGATTGACTTAAGGGATTAAGAATGAGTCATTAATGCTTTTTTCTTTGCAGTTAGTGATTTCAAACCTTTTTGTATTGATATCAATGAAAAATTACTTAAGTCCTTGCTGAACATCAAGAAACTCAAAGTTGCCTTTGCGTGTATCTCATGGAAAATAAGAAGTGGATTGAATTTTCCTTTTACTAATGTAAAACAGAAAAAGAACTTAGTCTAGATTTTTTCTAGGCTTTTATTTCATTTACAGTTTTTTCCCCCTGAAGATGTGCTCCTTATTTTACCACATGTTAAAATTGATGAGTATACTTAAATATATTTTAGTGTGCCTCCTCGTCAGTCTCACTAGCCATGTTTTAGTGCTCTCTAGCCACACATGACTAGTGGTTATTATATTGGACAGTATAGATATAGAACATAGATATATTCTTGCAGATATACCTGATATAGACATTTTTTCTTACAGATTTTAATGATCCAGTTAATTATGATTTTTCAGGTAAGATTCTCAGTATATTTTTGTAAGACATTTGTACTATGAAATATATTTTGATTATTCTGTTATATCATGGATACTCCACTAATATTTGTTATTCTGTTTTAAAATGTTATTTTATCTGATTTTGAGACTAGCTTCCATTCTGTAATATAATTTAATGGGAAATTTTGAGACAGTAACTGGAAATTGTCCTTATAGGTAATATAGAACATTAATCTTGTTAAGTGAGGTAATGAATAGAACTGTGTGAAAATTCCTTTTAAAGCTTTTACTGTCAGTATTTTAGGAATGTGGAGCTTTTAAAACAACCCTTCTTCTAGCTCCTAATGTGTTTTCATTAAACATGATAATAATGTATTTCTCGGTATAGTACTGGGCTTATAAAAGTTACTGATTAGATGTTAGTTTTATTAGTACACAGATTTGATGCATATTCCCAAACTGGATGATTGTAAAAATTCCCTCAGGAGGTTTTTAAAAATACAGATATCCAAGGCATATAAATTATATTAATGCATACAAAGGATTTTGTTTAATTATTCCTTAGCATGAACTCATTGGGATAGAGTTGTTGGCTCAAAAGATTTGAATTATTGTTTAGATTTTTGATTCACAGGAACAAATTCTATTCAGAAAAGTTACACCAGTGTACATACTATTCCCCACTTTTTCTCTACATGGGTATTATTCAACTTTTAGTATTTCTGAGTTGATTAAAAAGATCTTCTATTTTAGTTTGTAATTGTGAGTGAGAGTCAGCATTTTTCATAATTTTTTTTGTTTATGTATTTTGAAAGGGAGCGTGAGGGGGTGGTGAAGAGAGTACGAGAAGGGAAGACAGAGAGGGAGAGAGAATCACAGGCTGTCAGTGCAGACCCTGATGAGGGGCTTGACCCCAGGAACCCTGAGCTGAAATCAAGAGTTGGGTGCTTAACCAACTGAGCCACTCAGGTGCCCCTGCGTGTTTTTGATTTCTGTTCTCTCACACACCTAAGGTTCTTAGTTTTGATCAGCAGTAAGCTGAATGATTGGGATAGAAGGCAGTGACTAAAAAGAGGAATTGGTGTTCATAATTGGGGTGATTTTGGTTATTGTACTGGGTAAAGTTAGGCACAAAAATGAATGGTATATTTTTGAAATGTTCCTTTTCAGTTTGAGAGTGGAAGAATTGGATTTGAAATTTTCATACATGAAGATACCAAATATTTTGTTACTATTATTTAAAAACTGATTATTATATTTGGTTCTGGTTGTTAATGAAATCAGTGTGAAATAATGCCATTAATGATGCCATCTAACACAACTATTTCTTATGTTTAAATATGATAGAACAGAAATTCTTAATTATGGGGACTTTTCATCTTTGTTTCAGTAATGCTTCATAGTATCTGGCCCTGTAAAAGAAAACTCATTTCCTATAATTACAAAACTTTTAACACCAGATGTATGGGCTTTCCACACCAAGTAACTCTAATTCTCTGAGGATACCAATGGGTAGTTAGCACAGGCCTCAGAGGTTAGGGGCTCAGTCCCATAAAAGTACCCTTCACTTTGGATGCCAACCGCAAATAGTGGGTAGGTACCCAGATTACTCACACTTCTGTCTGACCTGACTACAAATTGGGAGGGGTCCTGTGACTTCCTCTTCAGGTTTGATGAGATTGGCTTTTATGGCTCATAGAACTCAGACACACTTAGGTTTACCATCTTATTACAAAAGATATAATTAAAGATGAACAGCAAGATAAAGAGATACTCAGGATGAGGTCCAGAAGATCCTGAATGCACAGCTACTGGCACATGGATGTGTTTACCAACTTGGATGCTCTACCTGTATTTGGTAGGGATTTTTATCACATAGGCATGGTTGGCTTTTAAATCAATGTCAGCCTCTCCCTTCTCCCTGGAGGATAAAGGGTGGGGGTGAAAGTTCCAAGCTTATAATCAGGGTTTGGTCTTTCTGATGACCAGCCCCTATACCGAAACTATCCTAGAACCCACCAAGAGTTGCCTCACTAGAACGTAAGATGTTCCTATCAGGAAATTTCAAGGGATTTAGGAACTCTGTGTAAGCAGTGTGTGTCTCTCTGGGCTACAAACAATTATGTTCAGTCTGAATGGGGGCTTTAGAGGGATTGTAGGTGCTGGCACTGTCAAGAACCCTCCTGAGTGCCAGGGGGCTCTGGTTTCCACACCAGAAGGATGTTGACAGTTTATTATCAGGCTGAAGCTTTAAGGTTGCAGGAGGATTGTGTTCTTTCTGAGTGACGGGGACAGCACCCCACTAGAAGTCCTCATCCACATATTTATTACTCCTTCTCGCTGAGTTTCTTCTGTAAACTGCTGGAGAGCCTCTTTCTACTTCAGTGTCTCTTGAGTGCCCTCTACTGAAAAAGCTTAGCATGGTGCTCATGTTAAAGGAAGAATACTTAAAGGAATTTTGTTGTTTATCACAAAACTTACCTTGAAAGATTCATTCAGAACTGAGGGGCAATAAATTGATAACTGACACATATGGATAATGTGAACATCCATTTGGAATGTTATGGATAATACCTGAATTTGTTTATACAGTTACCTGTTGATGGACAATCTGAGTTTGTTCTAGTTATTGGCTCTTAGAAGTAAAGCTGCCATGAACATTAATATGCAGGTTTTTGTATGGACATATATTTTTAATTTTTATATATTTTTATTTATTTTTGAGAGAGAGAGAGCAAGAGTGAGCATGAATTGGGGAGGGGCAGAGAGAGAGAGGGAGAAACAGAATCAGAAGCAGACTCCAGGCTCTGAGCTTCAGCACAGAGCCCAACACAGTGCTTGAACTTGTGAACCATGAGATCATGACCTGAGCTGAAGTTGGATGGTCAAACAGCTGATCCACTCAGGTGCCCCTGGCCATATATTTTAATTTCTCTTAGATAAATACCTAAATGTGGAATGACTGGATCATATAGTAGGTATGGGTGTAACTCTTTAGGAAATTGCCAAATAGTTTTTCAAAGTGCCTATTACCATTTTTGTTCTTGCTGGCAGTGTGTGGTAATTCCTTTATATCTCATCAACATTTGGTATGGTTATTCCTTTTAATTTTAGCCATTCTAATAGGTGTAAAGTATTATCTATGTGTGTTTTAATTTCCATTTCTCTAATGACTAATGATATTGAGCATCATTTCTTGTGTTTATTTACCATTTGTATATTTTCTTTGGTAAAATGTCTGCTCACATCTTTTACCCATTATTTAAAAAAAATTTTTTTTACATTTGTTTATTTTTGAGACACAGCACAAGTGGGGGAGGGGCAGAGAGAGGAGAGACAGAACCTGAAGCAGGTTCTAGGCTCCGAGCTGTCAGCACAGGGCCTGATACGGGGCTGAAACTCACAAACTGTGAGATCATGACCTGAGCCCAAGTCAGACGCTTAACCAGCCCAACTAGGTGCCCCTTTTACCCATTATTTTAATTGGGTTGTTTTCTCATTATTGAGTTTTGAGTGCTTCTTCTTTTTTTTTTTTTTGAGTTTTGAATGCTTCTTATATATTTTTGATTCTTTGTTTTGCAGAAATTTTCTCCTGGATGGTGGCTTGTCTTTTCATTCTTTTAAGAGTATCTTTTGAGGGATAAAAATTTTTAATTTTGATGAAAGTTCAGGCTATCCATTTATTCTTATATAGATTACATTTTTGTTATTATAGCTAAGGTATATTTGCCTAATACAAGGTTATAAAAGCTTTCTCCTAAGATATCTTCTGCAAGTTTTATGGTTTTAGGTTTTATGATTAGTGGTATGATGCATTTTGAGTTAATGTTTTTATGTGAAGTGAAAATTGAATAGTTCTTTTTTCTTTTTTTTTTGCATTGTGATATCCAATTTTTCTANAATTTTCTGGGTTGTTTCCTTGGCTGTGCAGAAGCTTTTAATCTTGATGAGGTCCCAGTCATTTATTTTTGCTCTTGATTCCCTTGCTTTTGGGGATGTCTAGCACCGTTTTTTGAAAGGCTCTACTTTACACTTTTGTCTAAAATCAGTTGATCCATATATGTGTGGGTTTATTTCTGATTCCCTAATTCATTCTACTGATTTCTTGTCTATTTCAGTGCTACTGCTGTTTTGATTACTGTGGCTTTATAAGAAGTCATGAAACCAAGTGTGCTACTCATCTAACTTTGTTCTTCTTTTTCAGTGTTATTTTGGCTATTGTGCTGGTTATTGATTTATTGCATCTCAGCTCCAGATTTGCCCTTTTTGCCTGTTCTTTGAAAATCGATCTGGCTCTTCTAGTATTTTTCTTTTGCCAGCTGGCCTAGTGTTGAGCTTTGTCAGTAGAGAGTGCTGCAGAGACATTGCAAGAGGAAAGAGTTTTGCTTCTTGTTTTCTGTGTGCTTGGTTGGCAGGCTCCAGCAGCATACTCAACTTCTCTAGAACCAGCCCACATGGCTTCCTTGTGTACAGTTCTTACTGCACGTGTGACTTGACCAGCACTAAGCTTCTTTAGTACTCAGAGGGCTGTAGTAACCCAGCAGCCAGTGACCCAAGGCTAGCTTCTCTTTGTACCTCTCATGTGGGTTTGTAGCAGAATGCCTTCATGGAACACTGCCAGATAAACAGCTTTTCCTAGTCCCCTTATGAATGGATTTCTGCCAAGTTTCACAAGGCAGAGTTCCAGCAAGTTCTGCTGGCATGGCACCAGAATGACTTATCTGTCATTCAGTGAGACAAGACTGTACTTTCTCCAACGAGGTCTGATCTCCGCCCTAGAATGGTTAGGGAGTTGGGAGAGGCTTTTGCTTGGGAACTCTTGACTCAGCCCTAGGTGATGTTAGCTGCTCTTGTATTCTTTAGTATACTCTTTGCTTCTCACTAGTTAATTATTGTTACACCGAGCCCTGTTATAATGATTCTTTATACTTTTGTCTTTTCAAATTTCCTGTGACTTCTCTTTTCTGATTGGATCCAGAATGATGAAACTATTCTAGGTTTTTTCACATTTCCTTCTTAATTTTAGAAGCAGGTACTAAATGTCCAAAAAAAAAAAAAAGGCCTGTCAGGATTTTCACTGAATCTATACATAAATCTGTGGGAATTGCATTGGAATTGGAATCTATAGATAGATTTGGGGAGGATTTACCTCTTAACAGTAGTGAGTCTTTTGATCCATGAATAAGGAATCACTATTTACTTAGATTTTCAGTTTCTTTCAGTAGTGTTTTATGGTTTTATTGTACAGATCTTTCCCAGATTTTGCCAGATTTATCCCTAAGTGTGTTACATTTTTTATGCTCTTATAAAGTATTTTTTTATATTTATCTTTCTAGTTGTTCATTGCAAATATATGAAATTGCAGTTGGTGTTTATATCCTGCAGCCTTGTTAAATTCATTTTTTAGTTCTAGTTTTTTGTTTTGTTCTTAGCAGATTCCATTGGATTTTCTGCATAGATAGTCATGTCTTCTGTGAATGAAGAGAGTTTTACTTATTTAATTCCAATCTGGGTGCCTCTATTTCTTTTTCTTTGCCTGTCTTCATTGGCTAGACACTCTGGTATAATGGTGAATACAAATGGCGAGAATGGTCTTCCTTCTTAATTTAGGGGGAAAGCATCTATCTTTTACAATTAAGTATGATGTTAATTGTAGATTTTTCGTAGATAGCCTTTATTGGATTGATTAAATTCATTTCTATTTCTAGTTTGCAGAGATATTTCAAATCGGAAATGGATATTGAATTTTGTTAAATACTTTTTTGTGTGTGTCTATTGAGATGAGAGTTACTATTTCTTTATGCTTTAACCCTAAATAATAAAAGTGTCTGTTACTGTGCACAATTTTGTTATTTTTTCCCCCAAAATGCCCCTCTCCCCTAAAACTCAGTTAATTTGCATGTATAATGCCTGGGTTTAAAAAATACTTTATGTGCAATATCATTTTAATTGGTTAAAATATAAACTACAGTAATAACAGTGGAGTCTAATTATTGAGCTATGAAATGAAAAAAAATAGAGAAAAATTTGAGAAGTGTACCTACTGAAGAATTGTGGTTGAGTACAATTGTTTTAATTCTAAAGTTATGTTCAGCATTACTAATGGGAGACAGCTAGCTATAGGATACTTAAGGATCTTTGCTGAGTGTTTAGGAGGAAGTTAAAAAAATAAATGAATTATATGAAGAAAATTTTTAAACCATAGAGGCTTGCTTACTTAAAAATTGAAAAAAGCAAATAAGTAGACCTAACAGAACATAAGGGGTTCAGAAGAAAGCAGTTGTTTTTTTTTTATAGAAAGTACTTGGAGTTAAAGTAATATAGCTGGTGGCTTTGGTGAAGTGGAAAGAATTGCCCTGGGATATTTGGGTTTAATCCCTGTATTTACTACTTGCTAGCTGGGTAAGTTTCTTAAACTAAGTTTCTGATATCTCATATGGAGCATGAACATAAGAATGTCCCAAGGGTTGTAATGAAGATTAAATAGAATCAGTCACATAAAAGTGCAGAGTAGTATAGTTAGGTGCTTAATAAATGTTTGTCTTTATTATATTTTTTAATAACCAGTTGAAGCTTTACTACTCTCTTGCCTATTTCCCTGCTGATTATATTTAGACACAGAGCTAGTGCCCATAGTTACCTTGAAACCCATCAAGAAAATAAAAAAAAAAAAAAGCCAATTCCTGCTGTGTTGACTTCCTGGAATTTCATAGTTTCAAAGAAAACCAACCAGAGCACTGTCAGCATTAAGACTGTATTAGAAAATGCTCTGAAGGAGAATTCTAACTTGAGGAAAGATGGCAGAATTTTTTATAGGGCATTAGCAAGAGGAGTTAGGCGTAGTTTAGGGAATAGTTGGTCAAGGATGACTCTCAGAGAATTGATCTTGTTAGAGTAGCAGCCATTGGACAGTTTGGATTTTATCAAGAATTTTGGGGAGAATCAGCTGTGGGAGTCAAGGACATGAGAGGACCAATGCCAAATTCTCAGGTTTTTAGTGTCTGCACAGTAGATTTTCTATCATCGGTTCTACCCCTGCCACCATAGTATAAGGGCCCTTCCATTATCCTGGTCATGATTTTATGCAGCTTCTAGCTCTTCATCTCAGAGGTAATATCTTTATGAAACTATAAAGTACAAGGAATTAAGTATTTTGTAGTGCTGGAAAATTCTTTCAGTCTTTTCTTTCTGCCTTCTTTGCATTGTGTTTTGGATTCTGTTATGTAGGTGCTCTGCAGTAGAGGAAATGGTAACATATGATAATGAAAAGCTTCAAAGAAGACACAAGACTGGAAGGGAGATTTGAATAAGGTTTTGCAGAAGCTATTTTAGTTGATGACACATCTTCAACTTAAATTGCAATTGTTTTTTTTTAAAGTTTGCCTTATATTTCTGTGATGATTCTAGTAGAAGTCAAATGAAATTATTTTTGATAGCTGATTTGTGAACATTGGTATTTGCAGCCAACCTTTCAAAGCCTACCTTTTCCTTTATGGAGCTCAGCTTGTGACTAAATGGATCATCTCTTATCTATTTAATGCATTACTAGTTTCTAGCAGCTGTTGCTTAACATTGTTCATTCTTGAGTTTGGTGCTTCATGTGATTTCTTTGCATTTATGAGGTACTTTTTGACTATAGGTGGATCCATTCTCCTCTAAATGTAATATGTGCTTTGAAATTAAATTATCCTTGTCCTCTTTGAATATATAAATCCTTTTATTATCTGATAGTATGATTCTTGCTATGTGGCTTCCTGTGTTCCTTTTGTAATGCTTACTTAGCTTTTAATTTAAATACAAGGTTGCCTTAGCATCCAAGGAAGACTTTGGTCTATTCAGACATTGAGAAAGTATGAATATTTGGACACTATACTTAAGATTATTGGAACATTTTATTCTCATTTTTCAAAATATAGTAAGGGAGGCAAGTTCTTATTTTTTCCTTATCAAGCTCACCATAGACCTTGTACTTTTTAAACTGGCTTGAATGGAAAAAATATATATATGAAGAATGATATATCTGCTATTTCTACATGGATGTTATTTACCATAACTGGAAAATATATTTGATTTACTGTGAAGCTCTCAGGGTAAATGTTTCAGATATAATCAATATTTTAGTATTTTCATGTATAGTTAAGCACTTTACATAAATTATGAGAATGTTATTAATGGTTTTATTTCTTCTGAAAAATATCATAAAAAGTTCTGTAGTGTGACTTTCTTTTTTGATATTCAGAGGAAGTTAGACAAGATTTGTCTACCACTAAATAGTATGTCAACTGGTGAAGATCTTTTCTACCTAATAAGTTATTCTGCTTCTTAAATCTCATTCTTTTCCAGTTGCAACATTTAGTAATATGATACAAATGCCACTGTCATAGCTTTCTTTAATTTTCTGGAAAGTATCTTTTATAGTCTCCATATCATTAAATCTTGAGAACTCTGAAAAGCTTCTTTATCCTTTATTTCTTTTCAAGAAAATACCTTCATATACTCTTGATGTTTTTGCAGAAATTCCTGCTATCCACAGACAGAAATGAAGACATGCATTGTAACGTCTCAGTCATTTAGGACATTTTAAAAATTAACAAATTAATTATTTAAAAAGTTCCATAGATTTGTGATCTTTCAGTTTTGTTCTGCTTTACTGAAGTATAATTGATATATATTGTAAAATATTTAAAGTATGCATAATGGTGACTTCATATATTCTCTCTTAGTAATTGTATAATGCAGTATTATCAACTATAGCAGTTATGATTTACATTAGATCCTCAGAATTTATTCGTCTCGTATCTGAAAGTCTATACTCCTTTACCACCCTCTCCCTATTTTCCTCATCACCCATCCCTGAAAACTACTTTCCTACGCTCTGTTACTATGAGTTTGATGTTTTTAAAAAAATTTCACATATAAGTGATACCATGTAGTATTTTTTTTCTCTGTGACTTATTAGTATAATGCTTTCAAGACTTATTCATTGTTTTTGAAATGGCAGGATTTCTTTTTTTCTCATGGCTGAATAATCATTATGCACAAACACACTCACATACCACATCTTTATTCATTTATCTGTTGATGGACCCTTAGGTTGTTTCTGTACGTTGGCTGTTGTGAATGATATTGCAGTGAACATGGGAGTACATGTATCTCTTTGAAATCCTATTTTCATTTCCTTTGGATATATACCCAGAAGAGGGTAGTCTGGATCATTTGGGTGATTCTGTTTTTAATTTTTTGAGGAAAACTGCATACATCCTCCATGGTATGCTGTATCGGTTTACAGTGCCACCAATACTTGTTAAAGCACTTTTTTTTTTTTTTTTTTGATGAGAGCCATTCTAACATGTAGGAGGTGATATCTCATTGTAGTTTTGATTTGCCTGTAGTGATGACTAGTGATGCTGAGCACCTTTTCACATACCTGATAGCCATTTGTAGGTCTTCTGTGGGGAAAAAAGTCAGTTTCCTAATCAGGTATTTTTGTTTTGTTTTGTTTTGTTTTGCTGTTCAGGCTATGAGTTCTTCATATATTTTGGTTATTAACCCCTTATCAGGTATACAGTTTGAAAATATTTTCTCCTATTCCGTACGTTTCCTCTTTATTTAATTGGTGATTTCTCTTGCTGTGCAGAAACTTTAGCTTGATATAGTCCCATTTGTTTATTTTTGCTTTTTTCACTTTTACTTTTGGTGTTTTAAAATTGAAAACGTCATTGTCCAGACTGATGTCAAGGAGCTTGCCCCCTCTAGGAGTTGTTACTTCTAGGAGTTTTATGGTTTTGGGTCTTTTATGTATTTTGAGGTGATTTTTGTCTGTGGTATAAGATAGGGGTTCAGTTTCATTCTTTTTCCTGTGGCTGTCTGGGTTTCCCCAGCATCATTTATTGAAGAAACTATTCTTTTTCTGTTGTATATTCTTGGCTTGTCAAATATATATGTCAGTATTGTACAGTGTTAATTACTATCGCTTTGTAGTATAATTTAAAATTGGGAAGTGTAGGCCTCTAGATTTGTTCTTAAGATTGCTTTGGCTCTTTGGGAACTTACGTGGTTCAATACAAAATTTATGATTTGTTAGCTCTGAAAAAAATTTTGTTGGAATTTTGATAGGGATTAAATTGAATTTGTAGATTGCTTCAGACTGTTTGGCCATTTTATCAATATTAATTCTTCTAGTCTATAAGCACAGGTTTTTTTTGTGCTTTCTATTTATTTATTTCTACTTCAGTTTCTTTCATCAGTGTCTTATAGCTTTCACGTACAAATCTTTCACCTTCTTTGCTAAATTTATTTCTAAGTATTTTATTTATTTTTGATGTAATTGTAAATGTGATTTTCTTAATTTCTCTTTCTAATTTGTTGTTAATGTATATAAACACTGATATTTGTATATTGATTTTGTATTGTTCATCTTTACTGAATTTGTTGATTGATTCTAACAGGTTGTTTTTTTTTTTTTTGTGGAGTCTTAGTATTTTTTATATATAATATCATGTCATCTGCAGTGGTGAGTTTTACAAACTCCTTTCCGATTTGTATGTCTTATTTCTTTTTCTTGCCTAATAGCTCTGGCTAGGATTTCCAGTACTGTGTTGAATGAAAATGATGAGAGTGGGCATCCTGGTCTTGTCCCTGATCTTTGAGGAAAGACTTGCAGCTTTTCATTGTTGATTATGATGTTAACTGTGGGCTTGTCATATGTAGCTTTTATTTTCTTGAGGTATGTTCCCACTATATTCAGTTTGTTGAGAGTTGTTATCATGAAAGAATGTTGAATTTTGTTAAATAAGTTTTTCATCTATTGAGATGATAGCATGAATTTCATCCTTCATTTTGTGTGTGCTATATTACATTTATTGATTTGCCTATATTGAACCAACTTTGCATCCCAGGAATAAAACCCACTTGATCATGGTGAATGATCTCTTGAATGTGTTGTTGAACTCTATTTGCTAATATTTGATTGAGAATTTTTGCACTCATATTCATCAGGGATATTGGCCTATAGGTTTTTTTTTGTGGTGTCCTTGTTTGGTGTTGATATCAGGGAATGCTGACCTCGTAAAATGAATTTGTTCCCTTCTCTTCAGTTTTTGGGAAGATTTTGAGAGGGCTTGGTATTAATTCTTCTTTAAATGTTTGGTAGAATTTACCAGTAAAGCCATCTGGTCCTGAATTTTTTGTAGGAAGGTTTTTGATTACTTATTAAATCTTCTTAGTAAATGTTTTGTTCAGATGTTCTCTTTTTTCTTGATTCAGTCTTGGTATGTTGGTATATTTCTAGGAATTTGTCTAGTTCTTAGGTTGTCCAGTTTGTTGGTATGTAATTGTAGTAGTCTCTTATGATCCTTTGTATATGTGTGATACCACTTGTAATGTTTCTTCATTCATTTATAATTTTATTTGAGTTCTTTCTCATTTTTCTTGGTTAGTCTAGCTAAATGCCTGTCTTTTCAAAAAAACCATATTTTAGTTTCATTGTTTTTTTTTCTTTTTTTCTTTTTTTAAATTTCTATTTCATTTATTTCCACTCTGTCTTGTGGTCGGTTGGTCTTCCTTCCGTTTCGTTTCTTTCCTCTTTTTTTTCCTTCTCTTCTCTTCTCTTCTCTTCTCTTCTCTTCTCTTCTCTTCTCTTCTCTTCTCTTCTCTTCTCTTTTCTTTCCCCTTTCTTTGACTAACTTTGGGCTTAGTCTGTTTGATGTGTAAAGTTAGGTTGTTTATTTGAGCTTTTATTATTTATTGTTGGTATTTATTGCTATGAACTTCATTCTTAGAAATGCGTTTGCTGCATCCCTTAAGCTTTTGTACTGTGTATTTCCATATTAATTTGTATAAAGATACTTTTTAGTTTCTTTGACCCATTTGTTTTTCAGTAGCATGTTGTTTAATCTTCACATATTTGTCCGTGTTCCATGTTTCTTCTTGTAATTGATTTCTAGTTTGATACTATAGAAAAGATGCTTAATATGATTTCATTTTTAAAAATTTATTAAAACTTGTTTTGTGGCCTAACATATGATGTATCCTGGAGAATGTCCATGTGTACTTATGTATTCTGCTACAGTTGAGTGGAATATACTGTAAATTTCTTTTGACTCCATATGGTAATGTGTACTTTAAGTCTTAAGTCCAGTGTTTTCATATTGATATTCTTTCTAGATGATCTATCGTTGAAAGTGAGGTATTGAGATTTCTACTATTATTGTGTTGTTGTCTATTTCTCCCTTCAGATCTATTATTATTTTCTTCATATGTTTAGGTGCTTCTATGTTGGATAGGTAAATATTTTAAAATATTACAACCACTTGTTGGATGACCCCTTTATTATATAATTACCTTCTTTGTCTCAAATGCAGTCTTTTGCTTGGAAGACTATTTTGTGTGTTGTAAGCGTAAATATTCTTGATTTCTTTTGGTTTCCTTCTTCCTGGAGTATCTTTTTTCAACCCCTTCCTTTCAATCTGTATATATCCTTAAGATACATAAGAGAACTTAGTCTGCTTACATTTATAAAGTAATTATAGATGGATATGGACTTATTGCCATTTTGTTAATAGTTTCTGGCGTTTTGTAATTCCTTTGTTCCTTCTTTTATCTCCGTCTTTGTGATTTGATTATTTTCTATAGTGGTATGCTTAGATTTCTTTTTCTTTATTTTTTGTGTTATCTGTTACAGGTTTTTGCTTTGTGGTTACCATGAGGCTTATATAAAACATTTTATATTCATTATAGTCTATTTTGATATCAACTTATTGTCAAATGCATACTAAAGCTCTCTGCTTTTACTATACCCCCATGCAATTTATGTTTTTGATGTTATAATTGACATCTTTTTACTTTGTGTATCCATTAACAAATTATTGTATTATTTTTTTACTGTTTCTGTCTTTTAGCCTTCATACTAGATTTACAAGTGATTTATCTACCTTCATCACAAATTATATTAATCCGATTTTAACTCTGAACAGCATTTACCTTAAAGGGTTTGTTCTTTAATTTCTTTTCTTGTTACTAATAAACATCCTTTTGTTTGCAGCCTGAAGAAGTCATCTTAACATTTATTAGAAAGCTGGTCTAGTATTGATGAACTCCTTAAGCTTTTACTTTTCTAGAAAACTTTTTATCTCTTTTTCAACTCCATAGGACAACTTTTCTGGGTAGAATATTTTAGGTTGATAGTTTTTTCTTTCCGAACTTTCATTGAAGTTCTTATATGCAAAAACTTTTCAGATTTTGCTGAAAATGGAGATTCCCTTTTACATACATGAGTTTTTCTTTTGCTGCCTTTAAGATTCTGTCCTTGTCTTTAACTTTTGAGAATTTAATTATAGTGTATCTTGATTTGGATTTAACTTGTTTGAAATTCTGTGGCCTTCCTATATCTGGAGTTCTGTTTCTTTTCCTGTGTTAGGAAAAGTTTTCAGCCATTATTTATTTGGTTCTGGGACCCCATAATACATATACTGATGTACTTGCTGGTGTCCCATAATTTCCTTAAGCTTCATTCACGCTTTTTCATTCTTTTTTCTCTTTATGTCTCTGATTGGATGACTTTCACTGTCCTGTCTTCAAGTTTGCCAATTCTTTCTTCCATTTGATCTAATCTGATGTTAAATCCTTCTGTTGAAGTTTTGAGTTCACTTATTTAATTCTTTAGCTCTGTGATTTCTGTTTGGTACTTAAATTTTTTAACTCTGTTGAAATTTTCATGTAGTGAGCATTTTGTGATCATTATTTTGTACTTTTTATCAGGTAAATCTCTTCTTTCCCTTTTATTGTGATCTGTTTCAGATGTTTTATTTATTTATTTTTGTAACATATTTCTCTGTTTCTTCATTTTTAAAAATTCTCTGTGTTGGCTTCTATGCATTAGATAAAATAGTCACATGTCCCAGCCTTGATGGAATGGTTTCATGTAGATGGTGAATCTTAAAATTCAGCCTGGCCCTAGCTCTTGGTTGTCTTTCAGACCTTTGTGATTGTCCAAGCTGCTTTCTTCATGGCTCCCAGCAGTTGAGAGTATTTCAGTGTTCCCAGGTGGAGGATCAGTCACCAATATATGGGCTGATTGAAAGCTGGACCCTCAGGTAGCAGCTTTTCAAGCATGGAGGCAGATGTGTCTTTCAGGGAAAGACTGGGATCTAGGTGTTTCTCTCTCTTCCCTTTGTTCTGAGCCCTGGGGTTAGCTAATTAAGAAATTTAAGAACTGTTTCTTTGTTTGCTACTGTGTTATAGAACCTGTGAATGCAATCCCTGGTTGCTATCAGAACCAAGCAATCAAGTAGTGTATCCCCTGGGTGGCAGCTACAATACTTAGGGTGTTAGATATGTGTACACACTCCTTCCAGGAAGCTGTGATTTGTAGTGATCTACTAAGGGAATGCAGATTTGATGTCTGCTGGCTTCCCAGTTTTCATGCAGGACTGACATCCATCTGTAGATGTATGCTAAATTAGAAGCCTCATCCCCTGGCAGTAGCTTTTGAAGTATGTAAATAGGCCTCTTTTTGGGAATGATTGGGATATAGGTGTTTCTGTCTTCCTGTATGTTGAGCCATGGGGAAATAGCTACTTAAGAACTATTTATTTGTTTGCTACAGTCCTGTTGAGTCTGCTAATGCAAGCCTCACTGCCACCAGATTTAGGCTATCATAAGGTGTGTCTTTTGGGCAGCAGTTGCAAACCCCAAGCACCAGATGTATACACAAATTCCTTTCAAGGAAGATATCAGTGACTGGGAGCTGGGCAGAGAGAGAACACAAAAATGGTGCCCACTGCCTACTTGGTTTCTGGAGAGGATTATAATTGGTCCCTAGTTGTGTGTTAAATGAGAAGCTTGACCCTAAGGCCACATCTTTTAAGATAGGCAAATAGGCCTGTTTCAGGAAAAGACTGGTAGATGGCCATTTTTGTCTTTTGCTTCTCTGCTGAGTCTTGGGGGCATAGCTACAGTGAGTCCCTGAAGCCCACCAAGAACTGTTTCTTTGTTTGCTATAGTTTTCTGGGTCTTGGGGACACAAGCCCCATAGGCTTTCAGAGCTCGATGTTTTGGGGGGCTCTTCCCTGAGTTAGAAGTCTTAAAAGTTGGGGCACTAGATGTTGGGTTGAAACCCTTTATTCCACAGGGAGAAGCTGGTAGTTGTGAATTCCCTCCCAGTTGTATGCTGGTCTCTGGGGTGTGGGGTTTATAGGGAGAGTGTTTTTCAGCTTTTCCTACCTATTTGATGTATATTTTCTCTTATTTGTTCTCTGGATTTTTTTCAGTGGGACTTGTTTCATGTTTAGCTGTAGATTGAATATATCTGTGGGAGGAGGTGAATTTGAGATCTTGTCACCATCTTTGACTAGAATCAGATTTGTGATTTTCAAATGTTATCCCTTTGAATGAATAATCTGGTGAATTAATAATAGTCTGGTGAATTCACTGGGATGCTAGTCATATCTAAAATATAACACATACGTGAGTTTTAAGAGGTGTATAACTTCATTTGCTGCATGATGTAACTCTTTTTAGTAAATATACATTTAGAGACTACAGTAGTTCCAGCAGTTCCCCCTTATCCACAATTTGCCTTTTCATTGTTTCAGTTACCTATGGCCAACCAGTCTGTAAGAAGATGATCTTCCTCCTGATGTCAGAAAGTCAGCAGTAGCCTAATGCTATGTCACAGTGCCTATGTTGTTCACCTCACTTTATCTTATCATGTAGGTGTTGTATCATCTCACATCATTACAAGAAAAAATGATAAGATGTATTTTCAGAGAGACCATATTCATGTTATTTTTATTATAGCCTATTATAATGTTTTATTTTCAGCTGTTATTAATTTTTTACTGTTTCTAATTTTAAATTAAGCATTATCATAGTTAGGAACAAACATAGTATATATAGGGCTTGGTGCTATCTGCAGTTTCAGTCCACTGGAGGTCTTGAAATTTATACCCTTTGGAAGAGTAGGGGGGAGACTATGGTATGTTTGGAATGATAGCAAAAGACTTCTTTGGGTTTTTTATTGATATCATACATAATTCTAACTTGTGTCATAGACTTGTCTCATAGTAAATAAATGTAAAATAAATGGCACGGTGAAAGAGAAGAAATGTAAAATGAAAGTTTCTGCAAAATTACCAAAGGGAAGAAGTGCAGTGTACTTTCTAATGTACTTTTTAATGTTAAAAAAAATTGAGAATTGTACAACCCAAGGAAGCTGAGAAAGCTTTTTGCACTTATATAACAGTTTTTAATCTATTAATTGCAGAGCAAAAACAATAGGAAATTAATTAATTTTATGTAAAAAATAGCTTCCTAATTATGAAGTCCTCCTATCATTCTTCAGTTCGTTAAGCCTACTTTTGGTTGTTATTATTTAAAAAAAAAATGTAATTAGGCAGTTCGAAGAAAGCTTCAGAACAGCTGTAATTACAGCTGTGAGTTTAGTCAAAATAGGGGTTTTTAAAGACTCCTCACTCCCCTTTCGCATCTCTTTCCCTTACCCCAAGTAACCCAAATTTAGTTCTAAAAGTTTTGGTGAGCTCAGGATTCCCGAAACTGGAGTGCCATATGTTTAACTGCATGCAGATGTGATGATTATATGTGACTCTTCATTAAGATTTTTGGAACCTTTTTAGTTCTATTGCTCTACGTACAGTTAAATATTTTTTATCAGCTTGTTTCTGTATTTAATTTTAGAGATATACACATATTCTAAACATACTTTAGTGATTTTTATCAAGGTTCAGGCATCTGCTAAAACTATTTAGCGAGATAGTAGTTTTTAATTCTAGTATATGTGCTGCCAAAGTGAGCACAATAGTTTTTCATTCTAAATTTGACCTAACATTGATATTATTACAAGTTGACTGGAAATATCTGCAAGGCCTTAAATCTATGTGTTTTTTTTTTTCAAATTTTACTTAAAAATTTTTGAAAATATTCTTCAAATTTTACTCTAATAAGAAATTAACTTTAACCTTGTCTAAAAACAATTTGGTAAATCTCTTAATTTTTGGAGCAGGGTCTATTATAAACCAGAAGTTAAATACACATCCTTGTTAGTCATCCCCTCACTCTCTCTTCCTGTAGGTTTAAAATTTAGGGATATAGATGTCATTCTAATGCCTGGTTTTCAGTTTGCAGTCAAGGATTGGAAAGAGGGTTATGAAAACCATGGCTAACAGTAAGTTTGGGGCCAGTCTCACTGTCTCAATTAATTGCCATCTCTTTTGCAGATGTTAGTTATGCTGAATGTTGATCATGGGCTACGTAACTGGATTCTAACCAAGTTTTCAGAATTTGGTTTAAGATTGTAGTCATTTGTTTTTGAATCACATATAAGGAAATTTAAAGAGTCTTCTGCCAAAGCTAACAATTTAACACTTTCAGGTAGAAAAGTAAATGAAACATACCTATATGTATATACCACCATGTTCAAAAATGTATGGTTCTTACCTTTAAGTACAGTGGGTAGAAAAGGTACAAATATGTGCATTAACTTAAGAAATCAACTTTTAGAGGGTAAATAAACTTGGATTTAAATCTCTAGACTTAGGAACTGTTTATTTTTTTATTTTTAATTAAAATTTTTAAAATTTATTTTTATTTATTTTTAATCTGCATTTTACTTTATTGTTTTTTCATATAATTTATTGTCAAATTGGCCAACATACAGTGCATACAGTGTGCTTTTGGTTTTGGGAGTAGATTCCCATGGGAACTCTTTAGATCTTAAAGAAATTCCATAGATCTAGACCAGTTTTCTTACTACACATGAGGAAACAGAGTCAAAGAAGTTGAACTACATTAAGTCATTGATTAAACAGATTTATAGGATATTCTAAATATGAACTCAGGAGTGGGTGACACAAGGTAGCAAGTTAACTTTACTGTTGGTAATCTTGGATGTCAGCTAAGGTTGATTGATTGCTCATTGTAGGTACTTTTAGAGAGAAACTGCCGGGTCTTTCCTCATATGACTTTAAGTGGGAGTATCAGCAGGATGTGGACTTATATAGTAGGGTATTTTTAGAGGGAGAAAATTGAACAAAAGCCATTTCAGAGAATACTGGTGAATTCAAATGAATAATTAAATTCATTCATTAAGACAGAATAAACAAACTATATTTACAAAATAACATAGCCTTTTTTTTCCTAGTTTACTTATTTTGAGAGAGAGAGAAAGTGAGTGTGTGTGTGTATGTGTATGTATGCACTTGCAGGTAGGGAAGGGGCAGAGAGACAATCCCAAGCAGGTTTCCACTGTCAGTGAGGAGACCGACTGGAGCTCAAACTCACCAACTTGTAAGATCATGATCTTATCCAAAACCAAGAGTTGGACGCTTAACTGACTGAGCCACCCAAGAGTCCCCAGATTCTATAACTTTTAAAATAGACTAGCTGAGGGGTGCCTGGGTGGTTCAGTTGATTAAGTGTCCTACTTCAGCTCAGGTCATGATCTGACGGTTCGTGGGTTCGAGCCCCGCATAGGGCTCTGTGCTGACAGGTAGCTCAGAGCCTGGAGCCTGTCTTCAGATTCTGTGTCTCCTTCTCTCTCTGACTGTCCCGTGCTCATGCTGTCTCTATCTCTCTCTCAAAAATAAATGAAACATTAAGAAAAAAATTAAAAAAAAACCATAGACTAGCTTATTTGAGTTTGAGTATAATTTTGATGATGAAGATATGATTAATTGTATGAAGATAAAGGCAGAAACTTAATAGAAACTTTTAGGAAGGAAAATAAAGCTTTGAGACTTTAATAAGAGAGGAAAAATGAAATGTGAGAAGTAATTTTATTTAAGGACTGGCTATCCATTTGTCTCCTTACCAAAACGTGCTGTTGTCACTGTTCTTTTGTCGTCTTCCTTCCTCTACTGGTTCTTTCTGAAAAAAGCTCTAGTGGGGTGTAGTGTGATACAGTTCAGTGCAGTTCTGGCTTCGTCACCAACGACCAGTATGGCCTGGCACTAAAAGTTTTCCTTTTGAGACATACAAAAGTGAATAATTTTGAATTAGTTACATCGTCTTCTGAGCTTCAGTTTAAGGTACTTCATGAAAAAGGTGAGTAGGTCTTGGATGTGACTGTAAGGTTGTTGAGACAATCAGATGAAATCACATGATAATGTTTTAAGAACTGAAGACTACACAAAGGCAAATAATACTGTTTTTTATAACTTTAGACTCAATCCAGCATGACAAATAGTTGAGTATCCAGTATATCAGAACCAGAGTTGTAGACTTTTGAATTCAGGAAGATATAGTCCTTGCCTGTAAGATATGTCGAGTGTAATTTGGAGTAGAAAGAAATAAAATGTGTAATGCAGATGTCTACAATGTATGACAGAATATGAAGAGGCTGACCCAGATTTAGGCTTACGTTAAAGAGTTACCCACCTGAATCTGCTCAAAGTCCATGAGACTTGGTATGCTACAAGTGACAAAGTGAGCATTTTCACCTTTTCTTATGTATCTCATGCTTTTTGAGCCTTTAGGTAAGAATGGACAGATTTTAAACTTGTGTTGCAATGTGATGAAAGTCTAAACTTGAGCTCTTTAATAATTGCAGGTGGGAGCTTGTTGATTTTTTAAGTGTTCAGACATGAATCAATAGTTGAGTCAAAGTGCCACAAAGAATATATAGTTTAAGATTTGATAAGTATTGTCAGTGGAATAGGTTCTAGGCTTTAACATCTGGGTTGGATACCTTGACAGGGACGTAGAAGATTAAAGTGAGACTTGGGAGCAACATTTATTCCAACCCCATTGAAGATATCTTTTACAGGGTGCTAGAATTATTTTGACTGTTTCTCGTAGTGAGGAATCTTTCTATTATGTGATGAAGTATACTTTCTTATATGGACTGTTGTGTTTGGAATTCTTTGTTTTTGCCAGACAAAATAACTTTCTGCTCCATCTGCTGTTCTGTACTTTTTACATTTTATTAGATATGCCAACAGGCTTGAATGAGGAGAGAACCTGTTGATGGGTAGCCAGAAATAGAAGAGAATGATAAGTTCAGGAAGCAGGTCAAAAAAGAAAATAGTGATAATGGCTAATACTTATTAACATTGAAGTTCCAGGTGCTGTTCTATATATTGTTCTCATATTGCAACAATTTATGATATTGATATTTTAATATTAAATATTAGTTAAATGAAAATTTAGTGTTAAATGATGATAATAATTATCCTCATCACAGACAAGGGAGTTGAGCTATAGTGCTTTGCACAATGAGAGGCATGGTCCATGCTAGCAGCATTTGATTTTAAATACCAAACCCTAATGCTACCACATAATGCCTATTAGAGATAACCTGGAGGCCCTTTGGGGAAAAATTCTTAGCTTCCCCTTCTCTAAGTATGCTACTTGTTAGAGATGAGAGATGAATATTTTAAGGCCATTAACTTGGTTGGGAGAGATGGGGTAGAGGAGGTGAAATTCAACATTTTAAGATTGAATGAAGGCATCAGAAAGGAAGGAACCTGAATATGAATATAATCTTTTTGCAAATCAGCGAGAAAGAGAATTTTGGTTAGGTTATTATAATAACTAGGTTTTATGATGCTAGATAGTCATGAAAGGTTGATAGAAATAGTTTCATAAGAGCTTATGATTGATCACTAGTTTATAGACTAGTGATTCCATTGGATGGAATTATTGGAAATATAATGTGAATTATTCATGTAATTTTAAATTTTCTGGTAGCCACATTAAATAACATAAAAGCAAATGAAATAAGTTTTAATAATACAGTTTATTTAACCTATTAATATTAACCTAGTATTAAAAATATTATCTCAACTACTAATTGACATAAAAATATCACTGAAATATTTTACATTCTTTTATTCCTGCCAAGTCTGAAATCAGTGTGTATTTTACACTTACAGATTTTCTTATTTCAAAGTAGCCACATTTACATGCTGAACAACCACATTTGGCTACTGACTACCTTACTGAACAGTGCATTTATGTATGATTAAAAGATTGATTGTTCTTGTTATGTTATAAAACAGTTCTGATTGAATTATAAATAGTTTATTCTCCCTCTGTGTACAGCACACATAGAGAGGAGGCCGATCTGGGGCCAAAAAGCCATCACTCATTATTCAGTTGTGTCCAGAGAATCGACACATATCCCCTCCTGATCAAGGAGGGGAATATATTTTTTGTATTTAGTAAGAAGGGATGTGGAAGGATTTACCAAATATTTAGGCTTCTTGCTGTTTGAGGCTCTGTATATGTTGAATAGTTAGAGGGACTTCCAGGGGACTCTATAGAGAATTTCTGCTACTTCATAAGTTCTGGGCTCTGGTTTTATATAAAGCGTAGTGCTTTTTCTGTAGACAGAGCTATAGAGGAGATGCACACAGTTCTTACTCTAATGGATGGTGTTTGTTAGTCAGGGACTTTGTTTCTCAGTCTGGAACCCTTCACAACTTTAATGATTTGCTTTTTGTGGTATTGAATATATTTTAGGGTACAACTCTCGGGGGAATTTCTAAATCTACCTTTTCCTCCAAAAATAAATTACTACCTAATTAAACTGATCACATAAAAAAAAAAAAGACAGTAAATCTTTCATAATTGTAGAAGTATAATATGCGTTCTTTGTAAAAATTTAGGTAATGGGAGATACCTACTGTCGTGTTAATCAGCAGATCACCAGCAGAAAAGAAGTGTTACCATATTGACTTTCTCTTTCAGTACTGGGGCTCCTTGAGTTATAGCATTTCAGTAAATCTGAGCCTCTTTGGTTTGAATGGGATAGTTATTCTTTCCTTAAGAGAGGGTGAGAAGGGGCGCCTGAAGGGGTGGCTCAGTAGGTTAAGCATCTGACTCTTGATTTTGGCTCAGGTCATGATCTCACAGTCGTGAAATGTTGCCCCGTATCGGGTTCAGCGTGGAGCCTGGAGTCTGCTTGGGATTCTCTCTTTCCCCTTCTTTCTCTTCTCCTCTCCCACTCATGCTCGCTCTCATATGTGTTCTCCCTCTCTCTCTTTCTCTCAAAATAAATAAGCTTTTTTTTTTTTAAAGTAAAGAGTGAGCAAATGGAACAAAAGGGTGACCAAATGGGAGATATGTGTTCTTCCTGGCTGAGTTATATTTGCATATTATTCTGTATTATGTATCATATTTTATATTTAGCTAAGAGCTTATTTTTAACACATTAAATTAAAAATCTTTCTAGAAAGTTATCTATAAAATTGTAAGGTTTATAAAACTAAATAATAGCCATAAGCCTTAATATTAACTTGTTGCAAGTTATCAGGTTAAAAGGTAAGTTCTGCTTTGTTGCTTTGTACAATTTTAACAGAATAGAATGTACTTTTATCATTAATAATTTCCATTTTCTGAATTTGTTGTTTTGGTGGTATGCTGATATATCAGTGTTTATATCTTTTTTTCATGACTAATTATGTCTTATTTGTTATAAATGTGGTTCAAGAGGAGGTGAGGGAGCTTTAAACTAGTGCTTACCATTTGAGGGATTGCTGGTTGAAACAGGCAAGCTAGACCTATGCTTAGGAGGAAGAAAATGATAGCCACTTGGGAAGAACTGAGATGAGGGGAAAATAGATGTTTTGGGAAGAGGTCCAGAATTAAAAAAAAACAACAACAAAAAAAACCGATTCTTACACAAAACTTAATCATTAGGAAAACAATCAGATTTTACAAAATTTGAGTCAAAAGCATCAAGTTAGAGAACTTTGAATTTTATATTTATTATGTTCATATTTTATATGAATGAAATGTAGAAGTTTTCTGTTTGTTTTGAATTGACCCCCTTGTAGCTTATACTCTTAACTAAGGATCACAGTCCGTAGATGTGGGATCACAGTCACGATACTGGGTTTGTAATGCGTTTAAGTTAAACAGCTTAATGACTTAGACTAGATTTCATTTACCTATGTGTTCATATTGTCTGCTGGAATGTGTTAAGAGTCATATTGATCCTCATCATGAAGTTATTGCTAATTTATAATTTTAAAGTGATGTGAAAACATTAAATACTCTTTAAATGTTAAGTATGATATTTATTAGAACATTCCTTAATGCAAAGTAGGTCATTCTTTAACCCGTACTTAATTTTGGTTATTATAATTACCTGTCCTTAGCCACCCATCATAGGTATTATGCTGGTTTTTCAGTTATTAGTCATACAGAAACATTTGTGAAACATGCCTAGGTCATGGTTGACCTGGGGATGATTTAGGAAAATTATTTTAAAGAGTCGTTATGACTCTGGAATGGTTTTGTAACTACTGTTGTTGCCCTGCTGTTTTTGGGAACTTAGCCTAGGTTAAAGTAAAGATTTCAGGTTTTGAAGTCACAAGTATCACCTTGAATCCTTTTCTGTGCTCCTTTACTATCTCTGGGCAAATTACTTGCCCAGGCAAATTATTAACCTTAGTTAGTTTCCTCAACTACAACTAACTTGGAAATAAGTAACAGCGATGCTACAACGTTTTAGGGTCATTAAGATGACCCCCACAAAATAATCTATTGTCAAGGATAATAGCAGCTTTACTTTTTTCTTCTTCTTTTTTTTAAATAAAGACAAAGTTTTTTTAAAAACATTTATTTATTTTTGAGAGAGAGAGAGAGAGAGAGAGAGAGCACAAGCAGGGGAGGGGCAGAGAGAGAGAGAGGCGTAGAATCTGAAGCAGGCTCCAGGCTCTGAGCTGTCAGGACAGAGCCAGACGTGGGTCTCGAACCCATGAACTGTGGGATCATGACCTGAGCTGAATTTGGATGCTTCACTGACGGAGCCATCCAGGTGCCCCTTAAGTAAAGACTTTTTAGAGCAGTTATATGTTCACAGCAAAATCTAGAGGAAGTTACAGAAATTTCTTTTAATATCCCTTGCCCCTGCATATGCATAGCCTTTTCCATTATCAGCATTCCCCACCAGAGTGATACATTTGTTGTAACTGATGAACCTACACTGACATATCATAATCACCTAAAGTCTGTAGTTTACCTTAGGCTTCACTCTTGGTGTTATACATTCTAAGGGTTTAGACAAATGTGTAACATGTTTCCATCAGTATAATAGCATACAGAGTATTTTCACAGCCCTAAAAATCCTTTTACCTATTCATCTTCTCTGCTCTCTCCCTACCTTCCAACTGTGGACAACTTTTGCTCTTTTCTTTTCTTTTCAACTGTTTCCATAATTTTGCCTTTTCTAGTATGTCATATAGTGGAATCATACAGTGTGTAGCCTTCTTAGATGGGCTTCTTTCACTTTAAGTATTTTCCATGTCTTTTCATGGCTTGATACCTCATTCCTTTTTAGTGCTGAATAGGATTTCATTGTCTGTATGTATCAAAGTTTACTTACTGATTTACCTACCGAAGGATATTTTGGTTGTTTTCAAGTTTTGGCAGTTATGAATAAAGCTGCTCTAAACATCCATATGCAGAGTTTTGTGTGAACATTAGTTGTCTACTAGCAGCTAGTAATGAGCATCTATTTTAGCTAGAAACTGTGTTGTAGACTTTACATGCAATATATCATTTAATTCTTGTGTCTGTAATAGATTGTGTGAAGTTCATGGCACATAGTAGTATATGTCTAACGACTGGTTGCTATTATTATTTCTCTGTGTTAGTTCCAAGCATGTAGTTTAATCAGAAATTGAAGCTGCTAAGATGAGAGAGAGGAGTGGGCTGTGCAATCAGACCTAAAGGACTTGCTTGGAAGTTAACAGTGGTTTGAAGGTGAATAGACATCAAAGAGTGGTTCAAGGATAATCTGCATCATGATCACTTTGGATGTTAAGCATGTTAAGCTTGTTAAAATGCACAGTTTTGAGATGGCACCTGGGTGACTCGGTTGAGCATCTGACTTAGGCTTAGGTCATGATCTCATGGTTCGTGGGTTTGAGCCCTGTGTTGGGCTTTGCACCAACAGCACAGAGCCTGCTTCGGATTCTCTGTCTCCCTTTCCCTGCCCCTCCCCTGCTTGTGCTCTTTCTCAAAAATAAATAAACATTAAAAAATTGTACAGTTTTGGGTTCGTCCTCAGAAACTTAGACTTTTTATGACTCAGAATCTCTGGTCCTGGGCCCCAGAGTCTGCAATTTTATGACCTTAATATGTAATTCTGATCCACAGTGAAGTTGAGAATCATCTTTTTATTTTTCCTGATGATTAAAAAGATATTATTCTAGTGATTTTTAAACATTGTTCTTTGATACAGTAAGTTTTCTATTTTATTGGTGATGGAGGTGGTAAATATTTTCCATTAAAATTTTTACAGATAATATGTAATAAATATGATTTTTATATGTTATGAGAGTAGGAGGAGTAGTGATTATTCATTCAAGTCAAATTTAGTAAATATAATGTATATTTTATTTTTTATGAATATATCATATTTTACTTTATTATTCAAATGTAGTCTTTTGGAATAGGGTAGAAAAGGAAGACAGACTGAGAACACATACTTTATGAAGATAGGTGGAGAAATGAAGAGAGTGCTTTTCTGGTTCTAACTAGAAGGAAAAAATAACTACAAATTATTTACATAACTAATACGGATAATTAAAACCTGATGGAAATTTTCAAGGAGTTTTGGTATGGGTAATTTTGTTAGTCATATTGGTTAATGAAACTCATATCAGGAATGTTCAGCTTCTGTGTTTTTTGACAGCTACTCTGCCTCCTAAGAACATGCTTCTTTTGGGTTTTGTCAATGTTGGCTTCCTGGGAATCTTCCTCCATTCTTTGGGAAATTAAGTTGTACCCCGGCAGTGCTTCACATGGACCTCAGCTTTCTTAGATTCTTCAGGTAAAACCTTATCCAAAAGAACCAATGAGTTGCTTCAAGTCATAGTTTTAAACTTAGGTGTTTAGAAAACTGCATTTTAGTGAGTCTTAGCTTTGGTATTTTTAGTCCCCAAGTCATTCGGGCTCTCCAGCATCCACAGTAAAAAACTCTTATGGGATAAGTACCTCTATTTTTAATATCTGTGGTTTTGTTCATTCTCAGCAACTAGGTCACCAGAACTTTGTTATTATTAATGAAAAAGGTACCATATACTTTTTTTTTTAGGAGTATGCTTGGCCTGAATGAAATTAAGACATCTTAGAAATTGTTGCTTTGCTTTAAATATTCATTGGATATAATTTTACATATTCTGAATTCAATCTGTTTGCTGGTACAATAACATTATTTACCTTTGGGAACTTTGGCTATTCTATCAAGCTATTAAGAATTCACAAGAATTACTACAGCTTACTAGTAGGCCTGTAACTGAGAGCCTCTGTCTGACTTCTTTTAAAAGCTTTCTTCAGTATTTTCAAAAGTAACTTTTGGGTCTTACTGGGCCTGGAACTTTTACTTCTGTTACGACAGAAGCAGACAGTGGACCTTTTGAGAAGTTAGGAACAGTGGGGTACAGAAGAGGAGAAAAATCATGCATGATATCATGCCTGTTCCCTGTTCCTTTATGAAAAATAATCATAGCCTTCTCTACTTTCCTGAGGGTGGTGACGACGGTGATAGTAGGAGCAGTTGTATGAGCAGATTAAGGAGGCGTTGAGGAGAATGTATCACCTAACATGGGCTTTCAGTTATTTCCCCAATGTAGATAACAGAGTGATTATTACTCAACATATTTCTTCCATGAGATAGTCTCATGTGCAGTATTGTATGTTTATCACATCAATTGGCCTTTTAAAAAATATTTTTCGGGACTAAAATATGTTTTCTTTTGGTCATGATATTTGTTCACTGTATTACTTTCCTAAGTTGTGTTTCCTCAACTTTATTTTCCTCAACCATACTTACTGTATCCATTTCCCATCTTGCACCTGTTTTGGGAGAGGGCAGTAGATACCTTCTCATGGACTAACATGTTTTTTGGAAAATTGATTTTCCAAAAAAATCATAAAGGTAAAGGTCATGCTAGATTTTATTCCATGTAGCCATGATGCATCAGTTAGAATGGGGACAGGGAAATAATACACACTAGATGTTTCTGTCAAGGAAATTTAACATAGGGGCTGGGTTATACAGGAGTTGGAGGGTTGAAAAAGCAAAAGGGGGACACTGGAGTAATAGAGAGACAGTCATTACAGAAAGTAGAGATAAGGCTGGGAGAACAAAGAAGGGCTTGGGAGTAGAGTTGGGGCTCAAACATCTGGAGGGGGTACTGCCTGGCTGCTGCTGGAAAAACTGGTGGTGGTCACCAACTACTACAGCTTAAGTAGAAGGTCTGTTCTAGGGCAGTGCTGACTGGAAAAAGCAAGTTTCTTCTCTTCCTCTTAGTGGCAGCATGAGGAAGCTGGCTAGCAAAAGAGAAAGTGTTTCCAGAGTTCTTTTTTCAGCATCAATATGCTGAGTATTATAGGGTGGATTTGGAGCTGAGAACAACAGCTAAATAACAACCACATATAGCTTTCTCCTCTCCTGGTTACATGATGGCATGGGCTCTGGTCTCTTGATGTCTTCCTTAGCTCTTGGGACCTCACATGCTCTTAGAGTCTAGGATTTGGAATGAAAGGAATTGTTAAATTAACTTGTCTAGTTAATGTGATTCAGGGTTATGAGATGGGACCACCTGTTTTAAGATAACAGTGTCATAGCCTTTCTGGGGACCTGAGATTTAATCAGATACTAATTTCTTTGGCTCTACAGGGGTTTTGTATTTTAAAATACAAAAATTGTGGGAGGAATAATGATGCTATAAACCAGAAGTTAAAAGTTGGCTGCTTATGGGTCAAACAGTGGCCTGCAGTAAGAACCCAGTCTTCCTGCAAAGCTTCTCACATTTTAATATGTATTTGAACTATTTGGGGATTGTATTTTTTTTGTTGTTATTGTTTATTTTTGAGAGACAGAGAGACACAGAGTATGAGCAGGGGAGGGGCAGAGAATGAGGGAGAGGCACAGAATATGAAGCAGGCTCTCAGCTGTCAGCATGGAGCTTGATGCAAGTTTCGAACCCATGAACCGTGAGATGATGACCTGAGCTGAAGTCAGATGCTTAACCGACTGAACCACCCATGCTCCCCTAATTGGGAATTGTTAAGATGCAGATATGGATTCAGTATGTGCCTGGATAAAGGCCCCAGATGCTGTATTTCTAACAAGCTCCTAGGGGAGGCTGAAGCTACTGCTTCCTCAACCAGACTTCTCCCTTTCCTGCTTTGAAAACCACTGGTATGGCTTGGATCCACTGTTGGACTTGGGTTTGAGTGATTGATGGAGAGTGGTCATAAAGTAAAAGTTTCCTGAAATCTTGACTAACTTTCTAGAAATATTTTGAGCTATATTAATAGATTTATAGCCATTTCTTTCCAGGTGGAGCTAGAAAGGCATAGGCCTCTCATAGGTTGGATTTTTGTCCATAATTTTGTATTATTGCATCATCTGGTCTGCATGCAGAGGGATATCTATCACTTGTAGTTTTCCTGGAACATCTGAGGCTTTTCAGTAATTGTGTATATGTTTAGGGAGAACTGACTAATGGAAGATAGGATAGGAGGACAATTAACAAATGCATGCATCAGATATCTTGCCTTCATTAGAGACATTATTCTTGATTAAATAGGGCTATCTGTGGATTTCCAATATTGCATTTGGTTTGAATTTCATACTAATTGCATTTCCCCACTTTTGGCACTTTCATATACGTAAACTTGTCATCAAAGTATAGGGTCTTGCCTTGAACCAAATAAGTGGTAGTCTGTCTTAATGTAACTTTGAATACAACCCAAATTTATGAAGTTGTTAATTGCTCTTTACATTTGGATTTTACTCTACTAAGCCATACCTGGTCACATCAATAAAAAGTTAATCTTTTTTCAATTGCCATCCTTCAAGATTCTCTCTCTGCACCTGCCTCATCCCCATTCCTGGATCTTTTCTGTTTTCTTTACAGACTTAGTTTTTCTAAAATTCTAGGTACTTTTTGTTTGATAAGAATATTATCCTTAAATTTTTAACTCAGACTATGGATAATAATTTAGGCCATGAATAGAGAAATAATTGGCCTCTTTATCAGCTGAGGTGAAAGAGTTAAAATGAAAGTTGAGAGTTCAGGGGATTCCTATAGAAAAGAAGGGTGAAGAAAGCTCAATTTTAGGATCTTAAACAAAGCATTTTGATTGGCATATAGAGACCCTTACATGCACATAAACGCCCATATTTGAATATTTATAGAAGATAATCTGTCAAAATTACTGTTATTTTAATTTGCCAAGCTTGGCTGATTGCTGCAGTTGGATGTTAGTTGAATTTTAGATGAGGAACTGTAAATACGATCTGGTGTGGAACATGCTTTTTGTCCTTGAAGCTGTTTGAGTATCTCCCCCTCCCCACTTTTCTTTTTTTACAGTGGGCCTTTTTGTGCAGCAGAATTTCCGTGTTCTTTTTTAGGGGAAAAAATTAAAGTGGTGTGAGAACAGTAAATAATATTTTTTTTTAGTTAAAAAACAATGTATTCACATTTGATGATCAGGAATTATTTAAATGGTTTAAACTAGTCAGTCTTCAAAGAAGCTATCTCTAGAGATTTCAAACCTAGGGACATGTATCTCATTTGAATGGCCTATGAGGTTTTACGTGAGATATATTTCTTGTTAACAGCAAAGAAAATGTGTAATTGTAGATAATTAATGTTACCCCTTTCTTTTGTCTCATTTTGAACAGTGATAATTTTAGTGACCCAGATTCAAGCAATAATATCTTCCTTTTGGAAATATCATGTGGTTTTGTCTGCTTGTGTTCTAGTGGAAGGAAGGTAAGCCATTTTTCACAGTTAATACTGAAATAACTTCGTTAATAAATAAAAGTTTTCTTTTTAAAAGTTAGGAAATCATTTTCTCTTTAGGTAGCGCCCCTACACCCAGAAAACAATGTATTATTTATTGATGCTGTTATCACTATTTCTCAAAAGATNTGTGTCAAGTAAGAAGTTGCTGCGGTGGAGGTCAAGGAGGCTGTTTCCTGCTTTCTCCTCTAGGGTGTTGATAGTTTCCTGTCTCACGTTCAGGTCCTTTATCCATTTTGAGTTTATTTTTGTCCATGGTGTGAGAAAATGATCTAGTTTCATTCTTCTGCATGCTGCTGTCCACTGAGACTACATTATTTGAAGCTTTGAAGGTAATCAGTGACTTTCTAAAAATCATCTGACTTTTTTGGAGCAGGAGTACATTCTGTGCTCTGTTAGTCTCTCTTGTCTCTTTTACATAGCCATTTTCACCTGGATAGTTTATTTTTACATATATAACCACCTGACATGACTAGGTGTTAATTTTTGATTTTAGCTTTTGATGTTTTCATTTCTTTGTCTCTTGTGAACTGACATAATTGACTCCATTTTTGAAGGTTATTATTTGAGCTAGAAACTCAGTTTTAGATATTGACTTTGTTTTGGGATTTCAGGAGTGTGGGGTCTCAGCCATTTTATATTTAGCAAATTAAGAATGGAACTTTTAGAGCATTCTTTTCTTTCATAAGCATCTGTCTTGAATCTCATTTGACAGACTCCTTTTGGGTTGATTAATTTTTTCTCTAGGAGCTTTCATTTAATATTTTTCTTGTTACTTTAGTCATTTTTCCCAATGCTTTATCCCCAAATCATTTCCTATGTGTTTCACTCTAATTCCTAATTATCTTGGTAGGAAAATTATTTGCCCAACTTTGTAGCTCTCCTCTGGCTGAAGAACAAGATTATTAATAATTAAGATTTCACCCTTGTTCCTAATTTTGCAATGGTTCACCATCTGTTCAAGATATTAAGAGCTCAGAAATGTCTGTTATACCTAATACATCACAGATGTGGAAAATAATAATAAAATAGTTACATTTATGTAAAGTGAAGGTACTGCTAATATGTTCCCTTGGGTTTGGCCATTGTGACATTCTTGCTATGTTTGGGAGCTTACATGCGACATGCTTTTAAATTTCTTATGGTGAATTAGATATGTTTATCTTATTTAAAATGCATGCCTTTGATTAAGTATGTTAAAGCTCAGTTGAATAAAATTTAAGTCAATAATATAAAGAGTAATGAGCTGTTTTACAGGGTGATTTGGAAAAAATAAATTAGCTGTATATCTTGCTATCAGAATAGCAGACAACACTATACAGTGGACTAAAATTTCCTCAGTAAATTAGATAAAGGTTGATTCCAAGCACTAGCAAATGTTAGGAATTGGCATCCAAATGTCAAATTTCACATACAAATTTTAGTATTTTACTGATTTTTTTTTCCTCCAGAGAAAGAATCTGAAAACTTCAGTTTGTTTGGAGGTATTATAAGTTCTATTTTAGGAATTAAGAAGCAGGCTTTATTTTTCTACAAATTGAGTGGTAAGAATACCAGTGAATTAACAGTTTTTACTGGTAAATTTTTAAAAAGCCCCTATGGAAATTTAATATTTAGGTCTTTATTTAGGAAATATTTTAGTTTGTAATAACAATGCAGGTTCTAAACAGTCTCTGTAATATTTGGTTATATATGTGTTTTCATAGTTTCAGAAAGGAAGGGTGAAATAACTTTGTTAATAGGGTATATAGCTTAATAATTTGCATTTTGGTAATACAGGGTGAACCCTATGATCAATCATATTTTAGGTAATTTGTGTGCCATTGAGACAAATTAAAATCTCTATTCTTTCCCTCTCCATAATAGCATAGGAGTGCTCTATATATATCACTTTATCAGTAAAATGTGAAGGTAAAAATTGAAAATGGAGATTTTTTTTGTGGTTTTTGGTCGATGTGTAAGTCATCACTCTGTCCTAACATAAGTAAAAACTAACATAAGTAAAAACATAAGTAAAAAACTAACAAACTGAAAAATCAGCCATCTTTTCTGAAATTTTTCATACAGTAAAGGTCACCAGGCAAGCTGCTATCCTTGAGTTAGAGAGACAGACAGGCAAATACAGAGAACAACAACTTACCCTCGCAGAACTCAGGGGCAGAAACCTCCAAGGGAACCAGTACTGGGTAGGAAAAAACCTGAAGTGTAATTAACAAATTGTCAGAGGCTCAGGGTGGAAAAGTTTGAGGTATAAACTCCAAGGGGGCCCAGGTATAGGGCCACAGTTCCATGGTTTTACCTCCAGGTGCTCTACCATGTCTTCATAGCGAGTATTAGACAGCAATGTTACAAGGGTTGGGAAGGAGGAATTGGGAACATTCTAAGATATTTGTACTTCACTTCCCATGAAGAGTTATAGGATTATTTGAGACTTGGATTAGTTGAAAATATATGTGAACTCCAGGGCAACCATTAAAGAAAGTGAAAAAAGAACTATAATTGACATTCTAAGAAGGTAGAGTATATGGAATAATATAAAATCCTCAATTAAAGCCACATAAGAAAAAGAGTGAAGATAAAAATAGGAACAAAGAACAAGGGCAATAAATAGAAAATAGAAAACAGTGAAAGATAAAGTAGATCCAGATATATCAGTAGTTACTTTAAATGTCAGCTTTAATACAGCCAATTAAAAGAGACTGTCAGAGTGAATCAAAAGACAAGACTCACTATATGTTGTCTACAGAAAGCTATTTTAAATAGGAAGATACAGATAGATTAAAAATAAAAGGAAGGGTAGGATATACTGTGCTAACACTAATCAAAAGAAAGCTGGAGTAGCTATATTAACTTCAGATAGAGCAGACTTCAGAACAAGGAAGCTCTTCAAGTATAAGTGGGAACATTAGTTATATAATGATAAAGGGGTTAATTCTTTAGGAAGATGTAATCCTTACTGTGTATGCACCTAACAAGCCATCAAAATATGTGAGGCAAAAACTGATAGAATCGCAAAGAGAAATAGATGAATCCACTATTATAGTTGGGTATCTCAACACTCTTCTATTAAAAGTGGATCTAGCAGACAAAATCAGTGAGGATATCTTTGAACTCAACAGCACCATCAATCAACCATATATAATTGACAGCTATAGATTATTTCATTGAAAAACACTGGAATACACATTCTTCTAAAAAATGAAGATGGTATTTTAAGAAATTTCAGAGTTCATTTTAGATTTTAATTTGTTTCATATAGGATTTGCTGATGTAAACAAGATCAGAAAAAAAGATGAGGATATCATTTAAAAAAAATACAATAAATTATCACCTGGTCCCCCCCCCACCTCTTACATAAATGTAGGGTAAGAATTTTATAACATCATTTTTATTGTGATACACATTTTTCTAGCTTTAGTTTGATATAATGAATGAGTGTATGAGAATTATATACTTTTATAACTGAAGCCTATCTGGCAGTTTCTCATTCATAAGCTACTATGAATATTTCTTACAACTCTTTGGTTCCATGTCACAAGATTGGAAAATTACTGTGAAATGTGAATTCCTTAAGGCCTGGCCAGTATTTAATAATTACTGACCTTTGTACCTGAATAACAGAGCTCAGATATCTGACTGCCTTGTTATTTTTTTTGAGTGATTTTGAGGAAGAACAGAAGAAGCACATGAGAAAGAACAGGTGAGAATTTGTAAAGGAAGAGAATATTCTAACTGGATTTTAGAAGGTTTTCTATGCTAGTAGAAAACAGATACTTTGCATGATAAACTGCTGAACTTCCTCAAGGAGAGATGAAAATGACTTTAGTTTGATTTTATATTTGGAATGGTTGATGTTTCATTCCTTTCTTACTGTCCTTGCTGTCCTTTAGAGCTGTGCTAGTGGGGAGGAGGATCATAGGTTTAAATTACTGGAATGTAGGGGCACTGGGTAGAATGGGGAGAAGTATTTCACCTTCTTTCTCTAAATTTTAATTCTCATTCTTTGTTACTCAAAGTGGTTTTCATGAATTGGCACCTTGTTCCAGAAAGGGCTGATTCTTTGCAAAGCTATTCTAATGGCCAAAGGCATTTAGTGTTTTCCTGTTGGATTAATGGGATAATATTGATGGGTTTGATATCTGGTTGCATGCAAAATGCTGTATCATTGTTATCATTTGTCTGCCTGGTAGACTCATGATAGTGACCTTACAGAGATTACTGTTGTAGATATGATTCTTTAAAGGAATTAGAAATCTTATTAAAATGGATTTGGTGAAATTGTTCCCTCTTCTGTAGAAAAACAAACAAAACTGAAAACAAAAATAAAACAGCACATCAAATGAACTCTCTCCTTGGATTATAAGTAGTGATTTAAGGACAAAAATCTATTAATGTATAATCCCAGCGTTTCTGTCCTGTTTTAGCTGCTCATTTTCTGTACAAACCTTGATCAAGTCAAATCACTTCTTACCTGAGTTTCTTCATCTTCAAAATGAAGACAGTGTCTACCTTACAAAGCAATAAGAATTAAATGAGGAAATGTATCAAAGTGCCTAGCTCAGGTTTGACATGTAGCAAGTGTCATTTCTCTTCCTCCTTTTTGGGATCAGTAAAATCTGGATTCCATCTCTTGAGTTCACTAGTAACTGATTGTGGGATCAAATTATTTTGTCTTTCCAAACCTCATTTTCCTTTAACATAAGGTCATTAACACACACTTTATAAAGTTGTTACTGGAATTCAATTCCTAATGTAGTCTAAGAAGTTTTTGTTGAAGCTGAACATGAATGTTAAACTGCTAAAAACTTAAATAAATAGTGAGTTTTGCTGGATAGATCTTTTGGACACCAAATCCACATAACATGTGGAATATATACTAAGAAGAACATAAAAAAGAAAACGAAATTTCTGGTTGTGTTTTTTTAGGGAGGACTCTATAATAGTTTACTTAATATATGCTTACTGTGATTCATTGGGAAAGTAGGGAAATTATGGATCAAAGGATTTATTTTCACTTGAAATAGCTACTTCTGGAAGGAATATGCATAGGGTACTAAGGAAGTCAGACACTTGAATATACCTCTTTCTTTGTTTTTATTCTTTTTATCTTAAGTGATGTTATTTTTAATGAGATTTCAGTATGCAATAATAGTTTTGTGAGAAGATCTTGGAAAATTAATCAGTACAGAATATTTTCTAGTTTGTTAATTACCAGAGAAAGAACTTAATTAACCAATATTAAAGGTTAGTTGGTGAAATAAGGTCAAGTTAAATGATTTATGATTTAAATTGGTGTTGTTGAATTTAACTGTGTGTTAAATCAATATTATTTCTTTGACATAATCACAGAATAGAAATTGATGTGTGTGGTATATTGTATTGAACTAGGGACTTTGTATTTTTAAGGATATTATATAGTTTCATAAATGTTTGTTAGATTTGTTTGAATGTGAATCACTTTTATAAACAATTAGTGGCAAAAATATCATTGGCTTTGTGTCTTGAAGCAGTTGAGTTAGATTTGTATATGTTCAGATGAATATAATTTTAACTTCTTTTCTTACGCATTTCCCAAAAGTTAGGAAATAATTTAGCATAGAGAATTCCAGAATTCCCAGGCTATTACTTTATTTGACATGCTATATTTCTTATTAGATGTTTGTTAACCACTCTGAAAATGTTGCAGAAAGTAGGGAATAATTTTCACATGCATAGTTTTTAGCTGCAAGGAAAAAAAGATAATCGGAAAATAGAATCAAAACTGAATTGCAAAAACATTTTAGTGCAGGCAAACTTATGTTGAGAAAGTGGAGATGAATTTGTGTGTGTATATTAAGGACATATGGATATGTTGATTATGGCTAAGTTGAAGTAATTTTATCATAGGCAAAGGGCTTGAAAAGTGAGAATAAATGCATGCGTTATAGGTATTGATGGCATCAAAATAACTTGGTTTCTTCAAGGGTTTGTTTTGTTTTGCTTGGTGTTGTGTTTGCTTTTTAAAGAAACCAAATACGTATGAAACTGGCTGTTTATTTTTTGACTTCCTTTTTTCTTAATAATTTTAATGTTGAGAACTATTAGGATTCTGTGATTATATATTTATAAAGTATTATTTGAGCACATCTATCATAAAGTAGTATAATATTTTGACCTTTTTATTGTAATAAAGTATATATAACAAAATTTACCATTTAACCATTTTAACTATGTAATTCAGTGGCATTAAGTACATTTGCATTGTTGTATAGCCATCACCATTATCTGTCTACAGAATTTTTTCATCCTCCCGAACTACTGTACTCCTGAGACATTAACCCTGCATTTCTTTTTACTTCCAGCTCCTATAACCATTGTTTTATTTTGTCTTTCTGAATTTGAGTATCCTATGTTCTTCATGTGAGTTGCATTATGTTATATTTGTTCTTATGTGACTGACTTCTTTCACCTTGTATAGTATCTTTAGAGTTCACCAGTGGTTTAACATGTATCAGAATTTCACTCTTTTTAAGATTGAATAATATTTTATTTTATGGATATGCCACATTTTGTTTATTTATCTGTTGATGGATATTTGGATTGTTGTGACTAATGCTGTTATGAACATTGGTGTGCAAGTGTCTGTTCAAGTGTGCTAATATGTTTTTATATATTTTTTAATATTTAAACATTTTTGTGGTAATGAAATTCTGTTTAAATGGACCAGATAAATTCTATATTTTCAATAATCATTGAATATTAAATATTTATGTGTGTATTCTAAGTAGTGAAGATATGAAGAGTTATAAAATCATGATACTGTTTTTGAAGAACTTGTAGTAATAATTAGGGTATGTTTATAAAAACTTGCAATCTAATAATAATAGGGTATGTTTATAAATACTGCTTGGTGGCATATACTTTTTGAAGCTGAAGAGGTATTCATAATCTAATACAAACCAACATCCTTTCCCACTGAAGTTTTGCATGTCATCTTCACCAGTTAGGCAAAATACATGGCCATAATCAACATGCATATTCCATTCAAGCATATGTATTTAACAGATGCATTTAAGATTCAAGCATAAATTCTGGAGTGATCATATGAAACTGGAAGTTAGATCATGACATTCATCTAACTAGTTTTCTCTAATGAAAGTATTCTTAGGAGTAACTTACATTTCTTTTCCCAGACTCCCACCTTAACTCTGACCACATCTCCTGTCCCCATCCCCACCATGAGTAATTCTTTGTTGTGGATATATTGCTTATGTATGTAAACTGGCTTAAGTGTAAATTAGTAAAAGGCAGAAGGATGAACCCCATGTCTCAAGGTTCTTCACAGGCTTGTGATTCCAGTGTTAGTCTCTATAGCACTTGGGTTTTCCAAATGAGAGAAAACTGAATAGGCACTTAACACCTCTAAATAAGGTTTCTCAACAGATTTATTTCATAGTAATTTTAAAGGCCAAAATTTAACAGATTATAAGCATTTTGTTTTGTTTTGGTGTTTCAGTGGTCTTTTTCTTTCAAAGTATTTTTCCTGGAAAAGCAATATAAATCTTTTATGAATTCAATCATAATTTTGCAGTTTAATTGAGTTTTTAAAGTTTTTCTGTGTGTGCCAGCTGGAGAGGGTTACTATTCTTTTTCCACTGACATGTTAGAGACCAACCAGCTGTTTGAGTCATATTTCCTATGGATGATATTTTGAAGTTCAAAAGGAACTTTGAAAATTTTAAACACAACTGAGCATAGGTTCCAAAAGGTAATGCGGTAGCATTATTTTTTTTCTCTATATCCATCTACCCAGAAGTGAGCTTGAATTGTCAGTGATAAAGACATTTTGTAGGCTTATTACTCTGAAGAATGAAAAAAATGAAAATGGAACTAATTTCCAAGTTAAAACTTAAAAAAAAGTGAAGGATGAATGAACAAGTATGATCATCCATTCATGCAACACATATAAGAAAGTTTACTATGTACCAGACAGTCCACTAAACATATGAAATAAAGCAATGATTGAAATAGAGTCAGTCCCTCCACTTACAGAACTTAGATTGCATAGAACAGTGAGTGGAACATAATAGGCACTTAAAAAATATTTGAATACAAGAGTGTCTGTTTTGTGAAGAAGGTTTTGGAGTAAGGGGCATTTTAGTGAATAAGTATGGAGTGTCCCATTCATTGTATTGCAGACAGTTAATGTAAAAAAAAATGAAAAATGGAAACAAACCAAATACTGTATTTATTTTTAACACTCAGAGGATATATCTATCTATCTATCTATCTATCTATCTATCTATCTATCTATCTATCTATATAGATATATATATAGATATATATTTAGTTTTTTTTTACAGTAATTTATGAAGTTATTCTACTTGGGTCACTTAAGTATTTTTATTGTGTATTCTCGCTAAAATACTTCCACGTAGACTTCNGCAAGGGTGAGTGGGGGAGGGACAGAGAGAGAGGGAGAGAGGGAATCCCAAGCAGGTTCCATGCTGTCAGTATAGAGCCCAACAACCTGGGGCTCAATCTCACGAACCATGAGATCATGACCTGAGTCAAAATCAAGAGTCAGACGATTCACACACTGAGTCACCTAGGTGCCCCTGGACGGTATATTTTTAAAATGAATAGTAACATTTTTAAAAATATGTAATAGTAGGAAACTATTTAATAGTAATTTTAATTTTGTTTTATAGATACTTTGAGGAATGTCTACATAAGTAGATGATGGAGAACTGAGAACATTCCTTAGCTTTTTTATATGTTTAAAAACTCAGTTTGGATGTACATATTTTTTTTCTTAAAAAAATTTTTTTAATGTTTATTTTTGAGAGAGAGCATAAGCGCACAAGTGGGGGAGAGGCAGAGAGAAGGATAGACACAGAATCTGAAGCAGGCTCCGAAGCTCGAACTCATGAACCATGAGATCGTTACCTGAGCCGAAGTCAAACGGTTAATTGACTGAGCCACCCTGGTGTCCCAAAGATGTAGGTATTAATAGATTATTAGATTGAACTGCATTTTTTAATCTGAAGATTTGTTTTTGCTTTCTTCTTTGCTTAGTAGGATTACTGATTTTCTTAATTAGGGGAGAGAATATGTGTGTTTTGGGAGTGCTGATTATTGATGGTCGATATTCTTCGGTTTTCAAAATATAATAGGGCAGATTATAGGAAATTATTTCTTCATGGCTCTTTTCTTTATAATTTCTTGCAATAAGTTGTGTTTTTATCACATTAGAGAACTCATGAAAAATTCCATTGTACACAGAGATTATTCATAACAAACTCATTTTATTTGAAATACTGTAGCGACTTCACTTTCTTTTATCCTCTGGAAGATCCTATTGACTCTAATTATTGAAGTTCAAATGATAACTGATTGAATTTGAAGACTGTTTCAGGGTCTGTTTATCTTTTTAAAATGATTTTTAAAAGATTATTATTACATTCTTACTTAAATGATAGGTTAACATTGCTTAGGTATAAATGAAATATTCTTTTTCAAAACAAGAGTTTTGTTAGGCCACATAGTTTCTGGGATTGTGATATACCAAATTTGAGACAATTTTTTTTCTAGATGTTTAGCTACAAGTACCACAATTTATAAAATCTTGACACAGTGAGCATGTGAAGCCAAGAGATCAAACTATAAACCTTAGAAGATGATTTTAAGTTCCTTTCTCTGTCTCTCTTTCTCTCTCTTTTTCTTACTTTTTCATTTCTGAAAAATAAGATGCCTGTTCCAGTTCAGTGAGTATGGTAATATCAAATCCAAGTAGAATAGTACATCTCATCTTGTCTTCATGTTTTAAGGTGATAATAGTTTATAGAATAGAGAATAAGTCATTTTGTTAGATGTTGACTCCCTTCTAGAATAAAAATGTGAATCTAGCAGTAAATCATTGTTATACTTTAAATGCTTAAAATATAAGAAACGAAATACAGAAACACTGAAACAATACCATATACATGAATGATAGATAACATTTATAATTGGTATTTTAATTATTTCATATGACATGTATATAAATAATATTTGCATACATAAATACAATAATAATGTATATGTTAATCTAAATGAAATAAATGGTTTCTCCTTTTCTATTAATAATTTTTTAATTTTTTTAAAAACTTAGATCCAAGTTAGTTAGCATATGGTGCAACAACGATGTCAGGGGTAGATTCATTAATGCCCCTTACCCATTTAGCCCATCCCCTCTCCCACAACCCCTCCAGCAGCCCTCTGTTTGTTCTCTATATTTAAGAGTCTCTTATGTTTTGTCCCCCTCCCTGTTTTTATACTCTTGTTGCTTCCCTTCCTTTAGGATTATCTGTTTTGTATCTTAAAGTCCTTATATGACTGAAGTCATAACGATATTTGTCTTTCTCCAACCGACTAATTTCTCTTAGCATAATACCCTCTAGTTCCATCCACATAGTTGCAAATGGCAAGATTTCATTCCCTTTGATTGCCGAGTAATAATCCGTTGTATATATATATCACATCTTCTTTATCCATTCATCTGTTGATGGACATTTGGGCTCTTTCCATACTTTGGCTGTTGTCAGTAGTGCTGCTATAAACATTGGGGTGCATGTGCCCCTTTGAAATAACATACCTGTATCCCTTGGATAAATACCTAGTAGTGTAATTGCTGGCTCGTAGGGTAGTTCTATTTTTAAGTTTTTGAGGAACCTTCATATTGTTTTCCAGAGTGACTGCACCAGTTTGCATTCCCATGAGCAGTACAAAAGAGATCCTCTTCCTCCGCATCCTCACCAACATCTGTTGTTGCCTGAGTTGTTAATGTTAGCCATTCTGACAGATGTGAGGTGGTATCTCAATGTGGTTTTGATGTGTATTTCCCTGATGATGAGTAATGTTGAGCATTTTTTCATGTGTTAGGTGGTCATCTGGATGTCTTCTTTGGAGAAGTGTCTATTCATGTCTTTTGCCTATTTCTTCATTGGATTATTTGTTTTTGGGTGTTGAATTTGATAAGTTCTCTAAAGATTTTGGATATTAACCCTTTATCTGATATGTTGTTTGCAAATATCTTCCCCCATTCTGTCGGTTGCCTTTTAGTTTTGCTGACTGTTTCCTTCACTGTGCAGAAGCTTTTTATCTTGATAAGGTCCCAGTAGTGCAATTTTGCTTTTGTTTCCCTTGCTTCCAGAGACCTGTTGAGTAAGAAGTTGCTGCAGCCCAGGTCAAAGAGGTTTTTGCCTGCTTTCTCCTCTAGGATTTTGATGGCTTCCTGTCTTATATTTTGGTCTTTCATCCATTTTGAGTTTATTTTTGTGGATGGTGTAAGAAAGTGGTCCCAGTTCATTTTTCTGCACATTGCTCTCCAGTTTTCCCAGCACCATTTGCTGGAGAGACTGTCTTTATTCCATTGGACATTCTTTCCTCCTTTGTCAAAGATGAGTTGGCCATCTGTTTATGGGTCCATTTCTGGGTTCTCTATTGTGTTCCATTGTTCTGAGTGTCTGTTCTTGTGCCAGTACCATACTGCCTTGATGATTATAGTTTTGTAATACAGCTTAAAGTCTGGGATTGTGATGCTTCCAGCTTTGGTGTCCTTTTTCAGGATTGCTTTGGTTACTCGGGGGTGTTTTCTGGTTCCATACAAATTTTAGGATTTTTTGTTCTGGCTCTATGCTAGAAGAATGCTGGTGTTAGTTTGATAGGTACTGCATTGAATATGTAGATTGATTTGGGTACTATTGACATTTTAACAATATTTGTTTTTCCTATCCAGGAGGATGGAGTATTTTTCCATTTTTTTGTGCCTTCTTCAGTTTCTTTCATAAGCTTTCTATAGTTTTCAGTGTATAGATTTTTCACCTCTTTGGTTAGATTTATTCCTAGGTATTTTGTGGTTTTTGGATGGTTTCTCCTTTTATACACTGTCACTATAGTTAGACTTTCCTTCATTGCACTCATTTATTCATTAGTCAGCAATATTCAGTGTGTAATAGGCACTGTTCTAGACCTTGAGTGATACTAGTCAACAAAAGAGACAGAAATTATTCATCTCATATGAACCTTATATTCTAGTGGGGATACAGATACTAAACAAACAAGTATGTTTAATGTTGATAAGTATTCTAGACAAAAGTAAGTACATCAGGGAAGGTGATAGGGAATGTTAGAGTGGGGAGTGTACCATATTTTATATAGAATGGTCAGGGAAGGTTTTATTGAGAAGATAATAACTGAGTGATGACCTGAATTTGATGAGGAAAGAACCATGGTGTATATTTGGGCAAGTGTATTTCAGACAACAAGTGTTGACTGTAGGCTCTGCATATTTTAGAACATAAGAAATTAATTAATTATTTGTTTCATTTTTCCTTTCCTTTCCCAGTAGATTCTGTGGTCCACCAAAAAGAGGATTATCTCTGTTTTGTCATCATTGGATGGATGCTTGGCACGTAGTGTAGTGCCAAACACATGGTAGGCAGTGGGGCAGTAGATAGATATAGATAAATTCATGAATATGAGGGGGAGTTTTGAAGAAATCCCTCCTTCAAATCCCTGCCCCTTAAAGTTCATAGTATAAATATTTCAAGCTGTGGAGTTCTTTATAGATCATAGAAAACAGAAGAGTTCTTTAGGTAGGTAGAACGATTCTTCCAATGTCACTGTTAATTAGTAGTCTTCTTGGAATGACAAAGATTTTATCTCTTTTTGTACTATTGATAGGGATACTTTTGTTTCAGATGTGTGGTCTAGACATGGGAAGATACTTGGCTGTGGAAAATCTTGCAGTAGAATCTGGAATCAGGTAGCTGGGTTGAAATGCCTATTTGATACTTGCTAGCTATGTAACACCATTAACACCTTTAAATTAATTCATTAATCCACCTGTAAATGCCTTGATTTTGTTATCTGTAAGATAGATATTGTTATTTATTCCAGTATTCTTTACACTATAAACATTTTCTTTTGCATGATGGGATTTCCCATTAATCTTCTAATATACTATCATGTAGATATTCCTCCCCCACCTTTTTTTAAAAAAAGAGTTATGATAATGAATGTAGGACTTTGGAATCAGACATAACTTAGGTTCTCTAAAAGTTACCTTCTTAAAGTTACCTGTTAACATGTATCAAAGTTTTTATCTAACTGATGAGAGAACAATCAGGAAGACATAAGAATTGCTCCCAAGAGTTGAGCTTCAGGAGTTCATGTATTAATTTAGGAAAGGGATGCCATGATAAAATGACTAAACTACATAAAAATCTGGTTAACTTTTAAAAGACAAGGAAGCCAGATCTCCTTTGGGATTTAATCCTTAGAAAACTTGGAATATAAAACATTGAGTTCAGTTTAGATATCATCATGGTCTTATCATCATCTCTAGTATCATCAAACTGGTGTTCATCATCTCCAGTGCCAAATGTATCTGTTTCATTGATTTCAGCATGTTTTGGAAGCTTGCCACCGATTTCAGCATGTTTTGGAAGCTTGCCACATGCCTTCAGATTTGTGCCTTCATCTGCATTGTATTTTAAAATTACATCAACCTGGGGCGCCTGGGTGGCTTAGTCGGTTAAGCGTCCGACTTTCGCTTAGGTCATGATCTCGCGGTTCGTGGGTTCAAGCCCTGCGTCGGGCTCTGTGCTGACTGCCAGCTCAGAGCCTGGAGCCTGTTTCAGTCTGTGTCTCCCTCTCTCTCTGACCCTCCCCTGCTCACGCTGTCTCTCTCTCTCTCTCCTAGAAATAAATAAAAATATTAAAAAATAAATAAATAAAATTACATCAACCTTGTTTTATCCTCATCATCTGTCAGACCAATATAATGTCTGAAGTATTTATTCAAGTTATTTTCCTCAGTTTTCCTTTCATAAGACATAACCTCTTCATACCATTAAGACACATTGCTTCTAATTACGTATTTCCCAACATTTTGATTACTGAATTATACTTATTCATCCTGTTTACACACCAACTTTTTCAGGGTCATTTTCACTCTTACCCCTGTACCTGTTCTTACCTCCTTTACCTTTATTCTTGGTCTTGGCAATGCCTCATAGCATCATGGTCTCCTTTCCTATAATGGCAATGGCAGCTGTTCTTCCAAATGGCACATGGGATGACCTAGCATGTGGTGTGATGTAACGCTCTGCAGTTGTGGGAGAGTTTTCAGACTGAGTTTTTTGGAGATGGACTTAGCGGCAGCAAATTTATTTCCTTCCCTCTTCCCTTTCTCTCTCTATTAGTGTGTTTAAGGTTTTCTAGAGCAGTTCTAGAGATAACCTTTACTCTTGTACTTTCTTAGGCTCATTACTAAGATAGACCTCTCTTTGGGTGTTTACTGAATGTCCCAAGGATTCAGTGGATTCTGTCATGCTTTTAAGAACTTGAATGATTGCTGGCCTTCTGTGAGCTCTTGTATCATCAAATAATTTTATTCAGCGTTAGCTACCTGGTAATTTTTCTTTCCTAGAATGTGTTTTTGCTCAGCCTTACGGGTTTTCAGCCTATTCACATACAGATTGTTATTCAGGTAATTTCAGGGGAACTCTCTCTCTCTCTTTCTCCCTCTCTCTCTTTTAATTTGCATAGCTCTCTCACTTCAGGGATTTCCCCCCAAATAATTGTTGTCTTGGTCCTTCTGTACTCTGACTTCTGTCCTGTCAGCTCAGCAATGCACTAGATTCTATTTGGGTTTTCCCTTCAACGTACTGTAATCCCGAAAGTGCTTTCAGAAAGAATCCCAGGTAACTGTAGGTCTTACCTTCCCCCCACTCCTTTTCTTATCATTTTCTTTTCTTTTTTCTTTTCTTTTCTTTTCTTTTCTTTTCTTTTCTTTTCTTTTCTTTTCTTTTCTTTTCTTTTCTTTCTTTATCCTTTTAGTGCTGCCTGTTTTCCAAATTCAGATAGATAATTTTTCCAGTTTTTTAGTTGTTTACATTTGAAAGTTTAATTCTGGGTTCTATTACTCCCTTGTGGTGAAAGTAGAGATTTCTTAACACTTTTAAAAATGAAGAATGATATTCTTAGCAAATGATACGTCCAACCTGTTTCAAATTGTGTTCAAATACCATTTTGTGTAAAAATTTCTTTTTTTTTTTCTTTTTTTTTTTTTTTTTAAATATTTTTATTTATTTCTAGGAGAGAGAGAGAGAGACAGCGTGAGCAGGGGAGGGTCAGAGAGAGAGGGAGACACAGAATCCGAAACAGGCTCCAGGCTCTGAGCTGGCAGTCAGCACAGAGCCCGACGCGGGGCCCGAACCCACGAACCGCGAGATCATGACCTAAGCGAAAGTCGGACGCTTAACCGACTAAGCCACCCAGGCGCCCCTAAAAATTTCATTTTTAAATGTTGCTTAAATTAAATTGATCTTAGCAACAACATTTCTATTATTCTTCCACACATAGCTGTAAATAAAAGCTGTCTTGGCTGCTTTTCATCTAATATTAGTTACCAGTCAACTGATGAATTAAATTAAAGTTGTTGTAACTGTAATGATTTATAATAGCTGATTCCTTTTGGTACTTTTATGCCTCACTGAAGATCACTGGCTGTTTTATGATACTTTTTTTTTTTTTAAAACAGGAATCAGTATAACAATAACAACAACAAAAAACCCAAAACCCAAAACCAAAAACAACAACCCTTAAAATAAATAGTAACTTTTTCCTAATAAAAATATGTTTGGGGCACCTGGCTGGTTCAGTTGGTTAAGTGCCTACACTTGATATTGGCTCAGGTCGTGATCTTGCAATGATGGGATCGAACTGCTTGTCTGGATCTGCACTGGGCCTTTCTTCCACTGCCTGCTCTTTCTTCCACTCTCTTTCTGCCCCTCCCCTGCTGGCTCTTGCATGCTCTCGCTCTCTCTCTCAAAAATAAATAAATAAATAAATAAATAAATAAATACTAAAAATATTTTCAAAATATTTTGGTTCATCTTTAAGGATACAGCAAAAGAGTATAAGTTTAGTTCTGCTCATTATTTCGTTAAAATGCCTCCAATTAGCTTAAAAGCATTGGTAATTGGAAATAGAGTATAAACATGAACTGATATGAAGTTATTTGAGAATGTCTCATTAAGTCTGGAATAATGAAAAAAGCATGTGCTTGATGAAGAACAGTATCCTGAGCCTAAATTTTTTTTTTTTTTTATAGGATGTGAGGTGCTCAGGAAAGAGTGAATGATTGACATGCTATGTTGATTCAGTTGGTGACGTGAGCTTCGTTCTTTATCAGTAATACTTACAGTATTTCAGTTACTGTACTATGTGCAAGACATTCCATCTGATAGGATTTGTGATGGGGAACACCTTTTTTAAAATTTAAATTTTAGTTAACATACAGTGCAGTATTGGTTTCAGGATTAGAATTCAGTGATTCATCACTTACATACAACACTCAGTGCTCATAACCACAAATCCCTTCCTTAATATACATCACCCATCTAGCCCATCTCCCACCCACATCCCTCCATCAACCCTCCATTTGTTCTGTATTGTTGAGTCTCTTGTGGTTTGTTTTCCTCTTTTCTCTTCCCCCCTTCCCATATACTCATCTGTTTTATTTCTTAAATGTTACATATGAGTGAAATCATGTGGTATTTGCCTTTCTCTGATTGACTTATTTCATTAGCATAATACATTCTAGCTCAATCCATGTTGTTGCAAATGGCAAGATTTCATTCTTTTTGATAGCTATAATATTCCATTGTATTATATGTACCACGTCTTCTTTATCTATTCATCAGTCGATGGACATTTGGGCTCTTTCCATAGATTAACTATTGCTGTAAACATTGGGATCCTGCATGTATCCCTTCGAATCTATATTTTTGTATCTTTTGGGTAAATACCTAATAGTGCAATTGCTGAATCATAGGGTAGTATATTTTTAGCTTTTTGAGGGATCTATATACTGTTCCAGAATGGCTGTACCAGTTTGCATTCCTACCAACAGGGAACACCTTTTCTTGTGCCTGTTAGCCATTTATATGTCATCTTTGGGAAAATATGTTCAGATCTTCTGTTGATTGTTTGGCTTTTTTCTATTGACTTACATGAGTTCTTTATATATTCTGGATCTTAATCCCTTATCAGATATATGTCTAGCAAACATTATATCCCATCCCTTATATTGTCTTTTCATTTTGTTAATGTTTTCCTTTGTTGCATAGAAGCTTTTTAGTTTGATGTAGTCCCGTTTGTGTATTTTTGCTTTTGTTGCCTTTGGTTTTGGTGTCAAATCCAAAAAAAATAATATCCAAGACTGATGTAAAGGAAGTTATATGATCTTGTAGTTGAGAATCTATGGGAATGAAGAAAGGCCAGCCCATTGCCTCTTATTTACTAATAAATAATCATAGCTTTTATTTATTAAGCCCATTCTACACACTACTCACCATGACTAGCACTTTATACCAATATCTCAGTTCAAGACCACTATAAATATTCATTTAGCAAAATAAGGGACACCTGGGTGGCTCAGTCGGTTAAGGGTTGACCTTGGCTTAGGTCATCATCTCACAGTTTGTGAGTTCAAACCCCACGTCGGGCTCTGTGCTGACAGCTCAGAGCCTGGAGCCTGCTTTGGATTGTGTCTCCCTCTCTCTTTGCCCCTCCTCTGCTCACACTCTGTCTCTCTGTCTCAAAAATAAACATTAAAAGATAAACTAGCAAATAAATAAACGAGACAGAGTTAATAGTCTGGCTCAATTAAAATATTATAATAATATCTATAATAATTATAGCTAATATGTTCTAGCTTAATTGGTTTAAAATGCATGTTCTTAACTAATTTACAAAGAGATTAAATAATTTGGTCACAGTCACAGCTAAAAAGTAGATGAAATGGGTAAACACTCTTCCAGTTGACTGTAAAACTCATTCTCTGTTAAACCTCTAATGATTATATTGCTAAATGTTACTAAGCATATCACTTTGTATATATATCTTAGTAGTTGCTTTAATTATTGCCTTAAAGATACATAATTTATCACCTTCTATGGCAATGATGTTTTACCAATTTGAGGGAAATGTAGAAACTTTCTGAAGTCCCATTACTCTCTCTCATTTATAATATAGTTGTCTTAAATATTTTCTCTGCATATATTTAAAACCATAAAGTACATTATCAAAGTGTAATGTAGAAAACTCAAGAAAAGAAGGAAAATTCTACTGTTTACTCATGCTTTTGTTTTTTTTTTGTTATTCTTTTTCCTTCTGAGATATATGAGGCAAAAAGAAAACTTAAAGAACTCACTGTTATTTTATTCCTTTAGTTCCTAGATTACCAGCAGCTCTGTTTTTTTTTTTATCTTTCACAGTCTTCTTATATTTGTTTTATACAGAGTGCTTAAGGTTTTTAGCTGTTCTTAGTGGGAGATATAGAGAGAAGTCCATCTTTACCATCTTGGAATGGAACCAAAAATCATTTCATTAAATGTTAAAAAAAAAAATTAACCATAAATTGTTTTATCTAGTTTTCCTAATAGTATGCTATTTGGGAAGAAAAGTTTGAGGCTTTACAACCTCTGGATTGAATATTGTACTTAACATATCCTAGTTATATTGTTTCATGTACTTGAGTTAAAAAGTGTGTGTAGAAGGAGATTTTCTAGCTTCTCTTGTAATTCCTAAAGTCAATAGGTTATTCTTAATAACATTAACAAAATAGCTATCACTGGCTTTAGTTCTGCCACTTACTGGCTTTACAACCTTGAAAAAGTTATTTAATCTCAGTGTGCCTTAATTTCCTCCACTGTAAAATGGGCTAATAGTACTTATATCAGGAGGTTGTTGAGAAGATTAAATAGTGTTACACTTGTGAAGTATTGAGAAAAATACCTTGCATTCAGGAAGCACCATATAAATATAGTTATTATCATCATTATACTTAGAATAATAGGGCCACATAAGAATTATTACAGTCGTTTTAAGGATAAAAAAATTCAGGCTCAGAGAAGGTGAAATGCCCTGTCTAATTCTTGGCTGGCCCAATTCTGTATTGCTATTGCCAGGATTTAGACCCACTTCTATCTGACCTTAGAGCTTATACTTTCCAAGACATCATGCTATCTACCTGTCAACATCAAATCCTTCTGCATCCTGCAGTTTCAACTAATAGTATATTGTTTGTATTTGTCTTCATACTTAACATTTTAAATTGAGTTATAATATCTCATCAATGGTTGTCTCATAATTTATTTAAACTTTTCTTTCTTTAGAATATATAGATTGTCTCTGTGTCACCCGTCTGGCTCACATATTAGTGAGTTATTAGCCAATAATATTGTTACCATGTTCTTCAGATATACAGTAGTAAAGATTAGCCCTGAAAGGGCTTTCATGCCTCTTACATGAAGATTAAATTTGTGTTTTTTTGTTTATAAAGAAATTTATCTCACTGAAATTTTCTGTAGCACAAAATGTTTCTTACCCTTTTGAATCTGCCCTATTCTTTGGAAATAGTTTTAAATCTGTATGAATCTGAATTTTTAAACTCTGTTCTTTAGAATTCTCTAGAAAGATTGTGCATCTTTATTCATTATTTGTATTGGATATGACTTGGAATTTTTCAGTACATCTGTGTTCCCTTGTTAGCTATTAAATGCAATGGCTTTTTAAAATTACATTTTCAATTTTTAATTCCAGTATAGTTAAAACACAATGTTATATTAGTTTCAAGCATACAATATAGTGATTCAACAATTCTGTACATCATTACTCAGTGCTCATCATGATCAGTGTACTCTTAATTCCCTTCATCTATTTTACCCATCCCTCTACCCATCTCCTTTCTGATATGCATTATTTTAAATGAGTACCCTTAGTTAAAGTTACTACTTTTTTTTGCAAGAAGAAATTTTTTTACTTGAAGCATATTTCAGAGTACATGATTCTAAAACATATATATAAAACATTCCATCCAAGAAAAGTGGAATACATATTTTCTTCAAGTACATACAGAAGTATCTCCTGGTTAAATCACATAAAAAGAGATATAACAAATATAAATTTAAGAAGACTGAAATCATACTAAGTATATTTTTCAACCACAATGATATAAAACTAAAGATCAACAGTAAAAGAAAAGTGAAAAATCTATAATGTGTAAATATTAAATATTTAATATGTAACTATTAAACCAGCATACTACTGCACAAGCCATGGGTCAAGTAAGAAATCAAACAGCAGATCAAAACATGTCTCAAAACAAAAAAAAAAGAAAACATAATATGGTATGCAAAACTTACAGTATGCAGCAAAAGCAGATGTTAGAGTGAAATTGATGCTGAAAATACTTGTATTTACAAAAAAGTTCAGAGGTGCTTGGGTTGGCTCAGTCATTTGAACATCTTACTCTTGATTTCAGCTCAGGTCATGATCTCACAATTGATGAGTTTGAGCCCCTCATTGGGCTCTGTCCTGGCAGTGTGGAGCCTACTTGGGATTCTCTCTCTCTCTCTCTCTCTCTCTCTGCCCCTCTCCTGTGTGTGTACTCTCTCTCTCTCAAAATAAATAAACATTTTTATAAAAACTTTTTAAAAAGTTTAAAACAATATTATACCACAAGGTACTAAGAAAAATAAGAAACTTAGCTGAAATTTGATAAAGGAAGGAAATAACAAAGAAAAATCAGAAATAAAAAAATATAGGCCAGGATAAACAATAATATAACATTGAAATTAATGACCAGTAATTATAAAAACAAACAAAAAATAAACAAAATTGGCAATACTTTAACTACATTAACTAAGAAAACAAAGGAGACTAAAAAGCCACAATGAGAAATGGAAGGTTAAAAAATATAACATAACCACAGAAATCCATATCATGATAACAAATTATTATAGACAGTTGTATACTAACAGATAACTTACAAAAAAAAACCCCACATAATTCCCCAAAATGCACAAGTTACCACAACTGAATCCTGAATCTTGAATCCAAGAATTAAGAAATCTTCTTAGACCAAGAATAAGAATGAAAGTTGAATTAGGAATCAAAACTCTTCCAGCACAGAAAAGCCCAAGATCACATGGTTTCATTGGTTTCATTGGTGAATTCTACCAAACATTAAAAGAAAATTAATGACAGCCTTTATCAAAATCTTACAAATAATGAAACAGAGGGAATACATTCAATATCATTCTATGAGACTGGGTCTACCCTGATACAAAAGCAGGATAAAAGTAATACAAGAACAGAAAACATCTAGTTTGTCTGATCTAAGTATTGCTACTCTTTTGACATCTATTGGTATGATAAATGTTTATCTACCCTCTCAGTTTTAATATGCAGGTGTCTGTAGGTTTAAAATGAGTCTCTTGTAGGCTGCATATAGATGGGTCTTATAATTTTGTCCATGTTGCTACATTGTGTCTTTTGATTGGAATGATTAGTCCATTTACATTCAAATTAACTATTGATAGATATGTATTTATTGTCATTTTATTACGTGTTTTATCATTGCTGGAGATTTTCTCCAATGCTTTCTTTTCTTTGACAGTTTTGGTCTCTCCTTTCCACTCAGAGTCCCCTTTAATGTTTCTTGCAGGGCTTGTTTAGTGGTCATGAACTTCTTTGGTTTTATTTGTCTGGGAAACTCTTTATCTCTCCTTTTCTGAATGATAGGCCTTGCTGGATAGAGTATTGTTGGCTACAGATTTGTTCCATTCAGCACTTTGAGAATATCATGGTTCCTTCTGGCTAGGTTTCTGTTGAGAAATTTCTAGCTACCCTTGTTGGTTTTCCCTTGTAAGTTATGGATTTCTTTGAAAGTCTTGCTGCTTTCAAGATTTTTTCATTATCACTATATTTTGCAAATTTAATTACAATATGTCTTTGGTATAAGCCTGCCTTTGCTGATTTTTTTAAATGTTTATTTTTGAGAGAGAGAGAGAGAGAGAGAGAGAGAGAAAGCATGAGTAGGGGAGGGCCATAGAGTTAGAGGGAGACACAGAATCTGAAGCATGGTCCAGGCTCTGAGCTGTCAGCACAGAGCTCAATGTGAGGCTCTAACCCACAAGCAGTGAGATCATGACTTAAACCAAAGTGGGATGCTTAACTGACTGAGCCACCCAGGTGCCCCTGCTTTGGTTGATTTTGATGGGCATTCTCTGTGCCTCCTAGATTTAGATGTCTGTTTCCTTCCCTAGGATAGGGAAGTTTTCTGCTCTGATTTCTCAAAATAAAATTTCTCTCTCTTCTTCTTTTGGGATTCCTATAATACAAATGTTACTGTGTTTGATATCATCACTGAGTTCCCTAAGTCTGTTTTTGTGTTGGATAATTCTTTCTCTGTCTTGTTCAGCTTTATTATTTTCCATTATATTATTTCTGGACCCTGTAGTTTATCATGAATTGACTTGAATGCAAGTCTTTGGTTTGAAATTATTTTGGATATATTTCCTTCTGAGCATCTAGTTTTGACATTTTCTGCATATAAAAATGAATGAATAAACATATGAAATTGCCTTTGAATCTTAGTTCTAATTCTTTATCTAATTCTTTATTAAAATCTTGATTTTAAGACAAGGTTAATTTTTTTTTGGCTAGGATTTTAATTATAGGTATTAAATAAATATTTGCACACTTGGGTAATATTCATGCATTTAGTTTTTCATTCAACATATATTAATAAAGTGCTTGCTGTGATTTAGGCACTGTACTCTAAGTCCCTGTTCTACTAGTGCATACCTTTTAGTATTGGAAGTAATTAAGCCAGTAAGTGTTGTGATAGAGAATCATGAAGAATGGTGAGTGAGTTTTTTTTTTAAAAGACAAGATGTCGTAGCATTCTTGTAGGGTGTTGTAACCATTTGTTTTTCTTGCTTTCAAGGTCCTAATTTTATTCTGAAGCCTATCCTTATGGATAAATCCTGATTAGTCTAAGCCATAATAGTAATCCCATTCCATTTGTCACTGAGTGATTTTGTGAGGCACAGGCGAGTCAGTCTTGGAAATAAAATGTGCAGATCTTCTGGGGGAGACTTCTAACAGTAGTTTCTTTTTCCTTAAAATGAGAGACCAAAGGAGATTACCAGTTGTTCTTTGGTAATGTTCCATAATTACATGTAGCTGGGGTTGAGGCAGCTAACTTGTTCATGAAGAGTGCTAGCATAAGGACAGCAGCTGACATGCTGGGGGGATAGAATAGAAAGATGGAAATCAATTTTTGGAGAGACTAAATAAACTATTTATCTACTGAGAAGTTAAAATCTCCTTATCTTTAAAGCTATTTTGAATTAGACTTTCTCTAACTTCTATCCTAATATGTTGTAATTGATAAAGGTTCTCAGGAACTGTCTCTGAAAAGAAGTGACATTTATTTAGAGATCTGAATTATGAGAATGAGTCAAACGAATTGCAGTCCAGGTAGAAGGAACAGCAAGAATGAAGGTCCCATGATAGGTAAGAAGTTGACAGAAGGGTAGTATACCTTGTTTCTATTGACCAAAGGAAAGATAGTAGTAACTGATATTTATAAATTGTATTACAATTTACAAATCACCTTTACATAACCTTATTTCATATGATCTTTACGGTTATGTGAGGATGTGTACTGTTATTCCCATTTTATAGTTGGGAAACTGCCCATATGTTTATAGCCAATCATTAAAGAAATGGTTGCTGCTTCTATATTATGCTGCCAATCAGATAAATATTGCGTAGTACTTAATAATCAGATAAAATGGTAAGAGTATATATACATTTTGTTTGAATTTTTTAGTATTATCACTTTTTAGCAGTTTTAATTTATTCAGGGCCAAAGGTACTGATGCCAAGGCCAGATTTCTGTACCATTTGAATAGTACAAATTAATTGCATCAGTAAACACAACCTGGTGTGTTATCTTGAGTTAAGGTGAGTGAGATGCTCCTGATAGAGACCTCATTAATGTGATTATTTGTTTGCAGTTCATAATGAGGAAGATTAATTTCCAAGATATTGGCTGGTTTCAGTGAATTTAAATAGAGTATTTTGTGCTTATATATTCAGGATGCCTAGCATTTTAAATTCATATGTGCATATACTGTGACCTTACTGATAAGCAATGTGAAAGTATGATAGATGACTCTGTAAGTAATGAATTACAGTTGAATTTCATAGTCTTGGTAGGGGCTATATGAAAATTTCCTTCTCTGTTCTTCCCTCCCCTTCACTGATTTTCCCCTCCCTGGCATTCTTGCCTCCCTTTTTCTACTTCCTCCCTCCCTTTATTTTACATTTCAGTTTATTTGGTTTTACCAAGTTCTTTAACATAAATAAAAGTTGATTTCAACTAACATTAAAGGCTATTTTAATTTATGACACTATTTTTATTTTTTTTTCTACTTTCTTAAATTAATAAACACATAATTTTATAACCTGCCCTTTTTCCATATATGGAGGCTGGACAGTAAGAAATATTTTAAATAAATTCTGTAACAGTACTTAATTTGAAAAATGAATACAGATCAAATGAGAAGAAATTTAAAGTCTTGGGTGTTTGGTAACTGGAATTGAACTCTATGTACAGGGGCTTTTTAAACATTTGTATTTTATAATGGATAATTAGCTTTTCTCTAAAAGTTTTATTTATGTTTCCCTTTATCAACCTGATCCCTTTAAAGTGCAATAGTTACACTTAACTCCTGCTACATTATATTAGTCATTAATTTGTTTAAATTTGTTTAATAAGTAATTTTATTTTTCTGTTGTATTTTTCATTTATTACAGTGAATTACTTCAAGAAACCATCTATAATAATAATTTGGTTTTTACTTTTTCCAGTTAAGAAAGTAAATTCTTCTAGGAGCGCCTGGGTGGCTTAGTCAGTTAAGCGTCCGACTTTCGCTTAGGTCATGATCTCGCGGTTCGTGGGTTCGAGCCCGCGTCGGGCTCTGTGCTGACTGCCAGCTCAGAGCCTGGAGCCTATTTCAGAGTATGTATCTCCCTCTCTCTCTGACCCTCCCCTGCTCACGCTGTCTCTCTCTCTCTCTCTCCTAGAAATAAATAAAAATATTTGAAAAAAAAAGTAAATTCTTCTAAAGATGACAACTCTCTGAACTATATATTTTATAATAATAATAACTAGTATGTATTTTTCTTAGGGAATTATTATTTGAATATTTGTGGTTATTTCTTTTCTTTTGAGAAAGGGTTAAACTACTAAGAATATTCAACACAATTTCTCTATGGTTTGTTAATTATATTACTAGTGATTTGAATCGATCCTTATTGTTTTTGAAATATGTGAGAAATACAATCTTCACATTACATTTGGATTGAAGTTGATTATTTTAATGGAATAATTACCTTTGAAATTTTTTATTAAAAACAGAATGTACAATGATTTTGCTGAAAAAAGTATTTCATTGATACCCGAGATGCAAGCAACTAATTTAGCAATCTTCAATGATTGACATTTTAAATTACATTAATAAAATGGAGACAGTTTAAACTTTCTCTTAAAATGTTTTTCAACTTTATTGAAGCGTAATTTCCATCAAGAAAATGTACCCATATTAAGTGTACAGTTAGATGATTTTTCTCAAATTTATAACTTTATGTACCTGTCATTCCCCTTTTTAGTCAGTCACTGCTTGTTCCTTGGCACTATGTATTAGTTTCTTTGTTCTAAAATTTCATGTTAATGTGTACTTTTTTTTGTTCTTGGTATCTTTGCCAGATATATTATTGAAATTCATTCATGTTGTTGTGTATATTAGTAGTTTCTTTTTACTGCTGCATACTCTTTTATTATATGAATGTTTCACAATTTGTTTATCCATTCATGTGTTTGGTGATACTTAGATTTTTTGCAAAATTTTGGGTCTTCAAGTAGCTGTGAACATTCTTGTTCAAGACTTTGTATAGGTCTTAATTTACCTTGTAAATACTTAAGAGTGGAAGGCTTATAAATATATATTCAACATCTTTAATAGTTACAAGGCTATATAGTTATTCAGATTGTCTATTAATTTCTGATTGAGCTTTGCTTTTGTTTCTAAGAAATTTATGCCTTTCTTCTTGGGCTTCACACCCAGCATGGAGCTTACTTAAGGAAAGAAGGAAGGAAGGAAAGGGAAGCAGGGAGGAAAGGAGGGAGGGAAGAAGGATGGAAGGAAGGGAAGGGAGGAAGGAAGGAAGAAAGAAAGAAAGATTTGCCAGTTTCAGATCTGACTTCGTATTTTTTGACACAAAGTTGCTTATAATATTCTCTTACCTTTTTGTAGCATCTGTAGTAATGTTCCCTCTTCCATTCCTAATATTGGCAACTTATGTCTTATTTTCTCTCTCCCCTTGATTAGTTCAGCTGAAATATTATTAATTTTATAGGTCTTTTCAAGGAATTTGTATCCATTTTTTTCCTAATGCTTATCTGTTTTATGTTTCATTGATGGGGTTTACATTTTGAACCTTTTACCTATTTCACCAAACTTTCAAATATTGTCATACTTCTTGAAGGATAATGTAGGAACTTAAAAACATATCTTTTCTTTGTCTGCCTGTCATCTTCTATTATTATTGTTTATGACATTGTTATATGTCTCATAATACTTTGTCATTACTTACAAGAATAATTTATTTCAAAATAAATTAAAATAAGGGATTTCATTTATACTTACCATACGTTTAATATGTCTCTTTAAGTCCATTGTTTATGTTCGCATTTCCAACTACAATCAGCCTGAAAAGCATTCTTTTATATATATATGTCTTGTAATTTGTATCTGTCACCCACAAGTGACAGAGTTCTTGAAAATGTTCTTGTTTTGCTTTTATCTTAAAGAAAACTTTTTATTTTGGAATAATTTTAGAATTATAGAAAGTTTGCAAAAGAAAGTACAGAAGTTTCCATACTCTTTGTTCATGTTTCCCTAATGTTGACATCTTACACAGCTTTGGTAATTTGTCAAACTAATAAATTAACAATGGGGCAATACTAGTAACTAAACTACCGATCATATTTGGGGAAGTGTCCCTTTTTCTTCTAAGATCCAATCCAGGACACCATGTTGCATTTATTCATTATGTCTCCTTGGTCTTTTCAACTATTTTGACAGTTTCTTAGTTGTTTCATGTTTTTTATTACCTTGATAGTTTTGAAGAGTATGTATGGATCAAGTGTTTTTTGAATGATCCTCAGTTTGGGTTTGTCTGTTATTTTTCTCACTATTAGAATGAAGTTAGGAGTTTGCAGATGAATACTACAGAGATGATGTGCCCTGTTCTTAGTACCATTTAGAATTGTTCCATCACTGTAAAAATTTTCCCTGTGGCCCCTTTTAATCAGCCTCTCCTTGCATCTTCAATCTTTTTCCATTTATTGCTGAATAGTATTCCTTTGTTTTATCAGAGTTAAATTCATTCACCTGTTGAAGACCATCTCAACTTTTCCAGTTTTTTTCTATTTTATATAAAGCTGCTATGAACATTTGAGTATTAGGTTTTGTGAGAACATAAGCTTTTATTCCTCTTGAGTTGATACCTAGGAGTGGCAGTCTCGGGTAACTGTAGTTTTAACTTTGAATTCTAAAACTACTTTAAGAAAACATAGGAGAAAATATATGTGACCTTGGATTTGGGATTGAACTTTTAGATATAATACAAAACCACAATTAGAAAAGAATAAATTGTATTTCATTAAAAAACTTAAAATTTTTGTTGTGTGCAAGACACTCTTAAAAGAATTAAAAGGTAAGTAACAGATTGGGAGAAAATATTTGAAAAATTGCATACCTGATAAAAGATTTGTATCTAAACTATATAAATAACTCTTAAATCTCAATAATAAGCAGTCTAATACAGAAATGGCAAAAAGATCACAATAAACATTTCACTAAAGAGGATATATGGATGGCAAATAAACCCATGAAAACATAATCACATTTCTTAATGTCATTTATTGTTAGGGAAACTGGATGCAAATTGAAATCACACTAAGATACCACTATACAATATTAGAATTCCCAAATGCTGGGAAGATTGTGGAGTAACAGGAACTCTCATTGCTGGTTGTAACTCAGAACCAGCCACTACTTTGGAGTACAGTATGGCACTTTTTTTTTGTATATAAACATACATTTTCTTTATGATACAGTAGTCCCACTCTTATGTATTTACCCAAGTTAAGTGAAAAGTTCACAGAAAACTGCTTTTTTCTTTGAAAATATTTTCACCACATAACAACGTGTAGTTTTGCCATTTTTTTAATTTTAGCATTTTTAAAATATGTTCCATTGTCCCCTAATTTGTACTTTTTTCTAAGAAGCCCCCTGAAATTCTTTTTATATATTTGTATTTTTCTCTGTGACTACTTTTCCCGTATAAATTATGATTTTATTTGTATTTTAAAATACCTTGGAAATTCTGCATATGCCCATGACTAAGCTTATTTACACTGTTTTCAAGTCCACTTAACTTCTCTTCTGTGGAATCTAATCTGCTCTTTAATCCTTTCCAAGACATTTTTAAAAATCTGATTTTTTATTTAGTTATAGAAGTTTTATTTTTTTTGTTATAGCTATTTCTTTGTCAGTTTTCACATTTATCTTTTTTTAAATGTTTTATTTATTTCTAGGAGAGAGAGAGAGATACAGCGTTAGCAGGGGAGGGTCAGAGAGAGAGGGAGTCACAGACTGAAACAGGCTCCAGGCTCTGAGCTGGCTGTCAGCACAGAGCCCGACGCGGGGCTCGAATCCACGAACCGCGAGATCATGACCTAAGTGAAAGTCGGACGCTTAACCGACTAAGCCACCCAGGCACCCCTCAGTTTTCAAACTTAAATCTTAGCATATATTTTTTGTAATTGTTTCAGTTTTCTTATATGCTATCATCATTTCTGTCTTAGGGATTTGTTTTAAATTAACTGATTTTCTTCTTGATTCTAAGTCACATTTTCCTCCTTATTGGCATCATGGTTAAAACGCAGTTTTATGGGGGTAAAAGGAATTTATAATTTATTAAGCCGTATTTCTGTTGATGGGCAGTTAGATTTTTTTCCAGTATGGAAATATTGGAAAAATGTTGTAAATGCATTTTTTCATGTGTTAAAATGCACCTAGTATCAATTCCTACTAGTGGAATTTCTCATCATAGGGCATGTTTATGTAAATATTTGTTACATGGTACCATATTTCCCTTTGCACAGTGTATAAGTGTATACATACTTATATTAGTTAAATAAGTGCTGATTGATTTTTGAGTGTAAAAGACTACCCTCTTATGAACATCACTCATAGTAGAACAGCCTTTGTTCTGACACTCATTAGTCAATTAGTTCTATAGCATATTTTCATATGCTCATCTTTTGGCCTTGGCAATAAAGTGAAGCCACTTGAATGTAATTCTTGGAAACCTCTGCACATAGTCATATGCTAAAGGAAGTGGCTGTTGCTCATTTTCATATTTGTTAGAGGCAAGAACAGTCCATTTGACAGTGTTATAAGTGGTACTGTATTTGTTGTCGTTTTTAATAGAATGATTAAACTAGTTCTGTCCTTTAGAAGTGTATTAGTGGCATAGTTCATATTCAGTTTCTCGCTGTATCACTGTTGGTTGCTCTAAGAAGAGGCTTTTGTGAGGCTGTTTCTGTTCAATTACTTCCCTTTGTAATTAGAATCCATTAGAATATTACCTCTTAAAGGCAGAAATTTTTGTCTGTTTTGTTCATGGCTACAATCCAGTGCCTAGGACAGTGTCTTTCATATGATAGGGATTTATTAAGTATTTCTTGGGTGATTGAGTGATCGAATCATGGTGTTTTATAGAATTAGGTAAAGTACCTATCTTTGTTTTTTAGCAGCTTTGACTAATTTTAAATTTATCCTTCCAGCAGTTCTCTTCATTTCTTGGATTTGTGGTTTATCATTCATTCATTTTAGAAAATTCTCAGCTAACATCTTTTAAAATATATTTTCTGCCTCATTTTCTGTCCTCTCTGCAGCTCCAATTATATATGTTTTAGATCATTTGATATCCTCTCATAGTTTTTGAATTCCTTTTTTTCACAGTTGTTTTTCCTCTTCACATTTTATTTTTGATAATACCTGTGACCTCTTGTCATGTTCACGGATTCATTTTCATGTCTGTCCAGTTTTCTGATAAGCTTGTTGAAGGTCCTCTGACATTTTATTTTTGTTTATTTGGTATTTCATCTGCTAAGTCCTCCATTAGTTCATGTATGTTGTCCACATTTATCACAGATTTTTAAATGTATCAGTTATAATTCTAAAATTTCTGTCTGATAGTTCTAACATCTGGTTCATTTGTGAGTCTGGTTCTGGTGTTTACTTTATCTAAAAATGGTTTGTTATATCTTGCTTTTTTTTATGTCTCATGATTTATGTTGTGTGCCAGACATTTTAAGTACAGAGCAGTAAAGACTGAGGTGAATGGTATTTATGCCCAGAAATGGGCACCTTTCTTCTTTGAGGCTGTTTCTTTATATATGGATGGGGATGGGGTCATTCCAGCCTGTGATTGAATTGTTCTTTTTGCAGTTGTTACTCTCACTGAATCAGGGACTTAAAACTCTTGCAGTAGTTGAATACTGCTACTTTATTCTTGGTGTGGGGCCTTGGAGTGCTAAGATTCTTTGCTCAATATTCTAGTTCATTCTTAGCCTTTAGTATGTCCTTGGATGCCTGCATCACAAGATGATCTCTCTCAGTGTTCTTTGTAATTTTTGATTAGTTGCTGGAGAGTGTGAACTTTATACCGTTCACTTTCCTGAAAGAATGTTGAGTTTTATTTTGATAGACATTTAATTTACTTTTAGATCACCTTGATCCTTTTGTAGCTTGTTTTTAAGTTTTGTTATAGCTTTTGTCAGCCTAATCTTTATTCTATGGCTAGAGTCATTAAACTTTGGCTCATGAGCTAAATCTGGTCGACAGCATGTTTTTATATAGCTTTTGAGCTAAAATTGGATTTTACATTCTTAAAGGGCTATAATGAAAAATAAAAACAAAAATAATATTTTATGATAGAGACTGTGTATGTCCCACATAGCTTGTGATGTTTATTATCTTTCTCTTTAGAGAAAATTTTCTGATCCCTACTCTAGGGCTTACATAACTTTAACTTTAAGATGTTTTATTTCTTGGCTTTCTGCTGAATGCCCTAGATTTTCTATGTGGCATTTTCATTTTATTTGGGTGGAACTCCTAGGTTTTCCCCTTTATACAATCTCTGAGAGATGTTCATTTTTCAGTTACCTAGTATTTTTCTGTCCTTGATAATTGTTTTTTGCCAGCCTCATGAGACCTCTGCATGTAGAGCTTAGTATCTAGCCAAAGACTAAAGGATCACCCATGCAAAGTTTTGGATCTTTTTCTCTGGGCAACTCCTTCCTCTTTAATATACTGACTTGAGATCCTCTCCCCTTAAACTTTTAAACTTTAGTCTCTCTTGTATCACCTCAGGAAGACAGCTGTGCTTTGCCTGGGTTCTCCCCTTTTGTGAGGGTGTTCAGTAAATTTTAGGCAGAAAGCTGGAGTGATTACAGGGCTTACCTTTGATTGTTAATCTCATCTCAGGCATCGCTATCTTGTCTGACCATTGCCCAATCTCTGAAAACAGTTTTTCTGAATATTTAGGTTTGCTAGTTGTTTACATGTAAGGGCAAATCTACTACTAGTTATTCTGACATGGTTAGAAGTGAAACTCTGTTTAGCAAACATTAATAAAATTGCCTTTAGGCCTTTGGAATATGGTATAAAACTAAGCTATAAATTGAGTTTAATTTTTATAGTATTTGTAAGATGTGTTAGCAGGATGTATAAGAAAATGTGATTAAGATTCAGTTCTATCTGGTATCTTGAATGCCTACTCTGTGCCTTAGAGTTTGTGCAACTTGCTGGGGACAGAAAGAATAACACATGAATTGAAGACCTGGCACTCAGCCCCAGTAGGAAGTAGGCATGTATATTAATTATCTATTGTTATATAACAAATTGCTCTAATACTGTGTGGTTTAAAACAGTTATTATCTGCTGGTTAAGAATCTGGGCATGGTTTAGCTAGATAATCTGAACTCAAAATGTGAACCAAGCTCTAGTCACATCAAAGTTTGACAGGTGCAGGATCCATTTTCAAGCTCACTCATGTGGTCGTTGGCAGATTCAGTTCCATTCCACATGGGCCTTTTCAAATGGCAGCATCAAAGTAAACACGAAGAGAGAATGTGAGAGGTGCCTGACTTCAGCTCAGTTCATGATCTCACAGCCTGTGGGTTCTAGCTCCGCATCGGGCTATGTGCTGACAGCTAGCTCAGAGCCTGGAGCCTGTTTCAGATTCTGTGTCTCCCTCTCTCTCTGACCCTTCCCTGCTCACGCTATCTCTCTCTCTCTCTCTCCCAGAAATAAATAAAAAACATTAAAAAAATTTTTAAAAAAGGAAGAGAGAATGTGAACAAGATAAAAGTATCAGTCTTTTGTAAACTTATCTCAGAAGTGAAATCATACCACTTTGCTGTATTCTATCTAAGAAGCAAGTCACTAGGTCCAGCCCACATTCAGGAGGTGGAGATTACACAGGGCATGAATGCAGGACACAGGAATCACTGGCAGCTATTTTAGGAACTGCCTATAATAACATATGGTATATAAATTATATAAAATATTATAAATGAGTCTATAAAATAATGTAACAGCATTAACATATGTAGCATAAGAACAAGTTGCTAGTGATACGCTGACTGCTTCCCACAGATTATTTTGTGGGAAGCCTCTTCTAGTATTCTGTGGGAGAGGTAGTGAATATTATATCCATTTGGGAAAGGTAGTGTATATTATATCCATTTTACAGAAAAAGAAATTGAACTTCAGTAAGGTTACCTAGCTGTGATATAGCAGAACAAGAATTACTATATCTGTGATATAGCATACTAGAACTCTAGTCTGGCTTTGCCTATTCTAGTACCCATATTTTTAATTTCCATATCTTATCAGCATTAAAATAGTATTAAATAGTATTAAAATAGTATTAACTTTTGTTGAGCATCTCTTACGGGCTTAGCATTATAGTAAGTGCATTATATATGAATGCCATCTAAGCCTCAGAGTACCTTTATTAAAGCTCTCAATTTTACTGATTACATACTTTAGCTTTCAGATTCAAAAAATTACTTTGAAAAATTAACTTTTTTTTGTTTCAGAGACATTAAACAAATATAACCCAAAGAATCTCTGTAAACACCAAAAAAAAAAATCATTTAAATAGCCATTACCTTTACAAAAAGTGGTATTACTAATTAAATAAATTTGTGTAAGGAAACCTGACACATTTCAATCCACTTAATATTCTGAAGAAAATGTATTTTACAGATGAAAGGTGGTATGTGAATCTCAAATAAGAATGAATTTATAAATACTTAATCCACTCCCAGAAGTCTCAGCAAACACTACTATACAAATTTTAGTCAGAAACCAGCTCATGTAGTTAATGTTGAAATATTTTTACTAATAAATTTGAAATATTTTCATTAATAAATTCTTTCACAAATCAATCAAGTGGCTTTCCTGTCAATGTCTGTACATATTTTCTTTAGTCATCCCATTGTTTTTGCAAAGTGAATCTTTTAGATGAGGCAAGTAAGACAAAATAATGAAAAATCATTTTCTCATGTTTGAAAGGTAACCATAAGCTGATGTTATGGACTTTTAGACGAGTTTATTTTAAATATTTGAGGGTGTCTTGTAAGATATGTGTTGATAATAGTAAATCCTAAAGCTTATGAATGAATTTATTTTTGAACTGTTTTCCTTATAATAGCAGTGTCTTACTTTCTACATTCAGATTTGCTTTCTTAAGTGGGGCATAAAATGGCACTTGAAGCTGATGTGCACGAATTGTGTAATATATCATACTAAAGTATGTCATGTATGGTATCCTTCACTCATTCGCTTATTTCTTCAGCAATTTTATTAGTTCCTACTAAGGGTCGAGCACTGCTCTGAGTACTTGGGATTCATCAGTGAACAAAATGGGGAAATATCAGGGAGTTTACATTTTAACAGATACAGTTCAAACAATAGGCAGTAAACACAGTAAGGAAGCAGTCATTCATTATGGATAGGGTAAAAAATTCTATACCAACTTTTAAACCATACTAAGCAAAATTACATAGAAAACTATTTGGTTTTCAGCTCAGCTTTTTTTTTCTTATTTCATTTTAAAATACTAGCTAAGAACAAAAAAACTGGCGAAACATTCTCTCCAAAAACAGAGTGCAGGGGTGCCTGGGTGGCTCAGTCAGTTAAGTGTCCAACTTTTGATTTTGGCTCAGGTCATTACATTATGGTTCTTGAGATTGAGCCCTGCATCAGGCTCTGGGCTGACAGCATGCATCCTGCTTGGAATTCTCTTTCCCTCTCTCTCTGCCTCTCCCCTGCTCACACTTCCATGCTCGTTTTCTCTTTTTCATAATAAATAAATAAACTTTAAAGAAAAAGAATACAAATGATGCTATTAAGAAAATGACCATGTTTTGTTCCTACAACAGTTTTTTAAATGTTTTTATTTATTTTTGAGACAGAGAGAGAGAGAGAGAGAGAGAATGCAAGCAGGGGAGGGGCAGAGAGAGACACAGAATCTGAAGAAGACTCCAGGGTCTGAGCTGTCAGCTCTGAGCTGTCAGCACAGAGCCTGATGCAGGAGTAGAACCCACAAACCATGAGATCATGACCTGAACTGAAGTCAGACACTTAACCAACTGAGCCACCCAGGTGCCCCATCTTCTACAATTTTTAATGAGTTTTTACAACTTATGTAATGTCAATATTACTACATTGTAATGTGTAGTAATTTAATGTTTTGGTTATTTTTGATGATGGTTTATAAAAATTTAAGGTATTTTATATAACAAAATGTATGTTTCTGTAAACTTGTTTCTATTTGAGTTATTATAGTTTTGCTCACTTTGATTATTATAATTTTCATTATAATTTTAATAAAATGTTACAGCATATTTTTATTGTTATTTAAATAATTCCTTCAGAAAGCTATCTTTTCTTTTTTTTTTAATCACAGTTATCTTTCTAAGTTAACTTTTGCTATGTAGGGAAAGATTAAAAAATTTAATATCTTATTGGTATAGCCTGGAATTAACTAGGTTATATTATGGATTCAGTATATGGTATAATAGCAATTTACAATGTTGCATATATTGTCACCCATAGTATTCTTAACTCAGATGTTAATAGTTAGCTTTTTTTGTTGACTTACTGAATTAAATCCATACCTTAAATCATCAGTGGATTCATTTTTTAATTTACTTTTTAACTAGGAATCTCTGAATACCTGAATTTTTCTATATAGCATGAAAACTAGGCATCATATGACTGATCTTTGATCTGCCTATAATTTTTTCTTTGGGGAAAAAACTGTTTTGTTTCTAAAGGGAATTCTAAGCCAGATGATAAAGTGATAAATGAAATACAAGCCTGAGAAAGTATGTGCATTTGTAATTAAGATGCACAGTGACTAAGAACTGGTATAGACATGTTGCAATTATTGGTATTTTTTAATAAATTGAGGAAGGGATAATCTAGCCTAATCTTTATGAGCCTTTGTGATATATGGAATGTTACCAACTGATTAATGGCTGCGATATTCTTTGCTTATTAGCTAATATACCTGTCACTTTTAGAATATATCAGTGACACTTTGCCTATCACTTGCAGGGTTAAGTAGTGCAAAGGCAGTTGAGTAGTGAGATGGAGGGGAATGGAGTCAAGATCTTACTGGAATGAATTCACTCATACAGAGAACATGTTTCTGTTTGAGTTAATGGAAACATTAGACCAAAATATGTAGTTGAATGTATTTTGTTTGGTTTTGACTGCTTCTTCTAAGATGCAGTCTTTTGATCTCCATATATGATCTATTGCATAATGATGTTTGAAGGAAAAGTGATGATGGCACTTAGAGGACTTTCAAGCTTAGAGCTAATTAATTTTTCTGGTAGAGCCCTGTTATACATGGTTGATTTAATAGGCAGATGTGAAAGCTTTTGCTTTTTACTTATTATTAGGCAGTTATGTTATCAACCAGTTAACACCAATGTGTTTCATTCAACTCCATGAATCTCAGTATATGCTATTTTCCATATCCTAAATAATTTAAATATATTTCTTACTCTTTCCACAGCATGTAGAGTCCATGAAGCACAAGACAGTAAAGCTTCTTACTCATACCACCAGGACGATCTCTTTGAAAGATTTACTATAGGACTACCAGAGACACAAATTTTCTGAAGCATGATGTGTTGAAACAACAGAAGGCTACTGCTTACGCTAGCTACAAACAAACTTAAGATGTTTTCAATTCTTTGAGCCTCGGGAAGCCAGGGGAGTGAGTTGAAAATCTGAAAATGCGGCCATGGACTGGTTCCTGGCGTTGGATTATGCTCATTCTTTTTGCCTGGGGGACCTTGCTGTTTTATATAGGTGGTCACTTGGTACGAGATAATGACCACCCTGATCACTCTAGCCGAGAACTGTCCAAGATTCTGGCGAAGCTTGAACGCTTAAAACAGCAAAATGAAGATTTGAGGCGAATGGCTGAATCTCTCCGGTAGGTTCTGAAAAGTGAAGGAAGAATGATGTACTGTACTTTGTTTTTAGTTGCAGGGGTTCATTCACCGATTAAAAAATATTTAATGATTTCTTTAAACTGTTTTTGTAAAAATTTAAGTATTTTGATGAGGTACTTTTTATATCAATTCTATAACATGAGAATTTCTTCATAGTGTTGAATCTTATTTGCATATAGGTTTTAATGTACAAACACCATGCCATTTAATTTATGTTTTTATACTTCATTTATAATTGTCTTCAGCATTTTGAATACTTTTGACAAATTAAATACAAACTTTGTATGATTTAAATAAGTGCATATTAAAATTTTTATTATATGGACTATAACAAAGACATAATAATTCGGAGGCTGAATTAGTCTAATTATAACTTACTAAAATGAAGAAACAAAAATTCATTGTTAAATAAAACAACTGGATCTGGAACCTAGGGCATTGTTATTGTTGCTACTTCTAGTCTATTAAAAAATGTGACATGTACATTAGAAGGCATCACCTGTTTAGAAACATAAAGTCTTGCATTTTCCGGGAACAAATAATTCCTAAATTCTAATTCCTCTGCTTTATGTATAAAGGTGATTATATGTTTAGTGCCTGCTGTCTCTTGAGCTAGAATCTGAAGTTTTGAGATGAAGAGTCATTACTCTGGAGTTGGTAATTGACCCTAAGAGAGGTAGTGTAGAGAAAAAGAGCACAGAGTTCATTTCCTTTTGAGAAACAGATACATTGAAGAGTAGAAGGTGAAAGCATCCTGCTGTGCATAGAGCCTTTAGAGTAATGGGGAAGGAGAGAGGGAGAGTGCTACGGTGTGGAAGCTGAGTAGCATTCTGTGAAAGAAGAATGTAATTGGCAATGTCACATACTCTTGAAGCTTTAGAGAAGACTCCTGTGGTTCTCCCATTTAAGAACTGTATACAATGAATGAAAAACTATCACTGTCATTTGTAGTAGTACCATGCGGTAAAATACAAAGTAATTAGGGATTAGAAAGTGGAGAGAGAACTTCTTGCATTTATATATCCTTTTATTTCCTTTTGGGTGGGGGCCTGAAAGTATGGAGAAGGTGATCTCTCAGTAGAGTCTTAGTCATTTGTTATGAGAAGCAAAGATTGATAATTTAGAGGTTAATAATAATAGCTATCATTTATCAAGTGTATCATGTGCTAGGTACTATGCCAAGGACTTTGCATGAATTATCTCACTGAATTTCATAAATTTCGTTATGAGATGCTGGTACTGTTTTTATAACCATTTTACAGATTGAGGAGTGAAAGGGATATTAATTTAATTTTTCCCAAAGTTATACTTTCCACAAGTGGTGGAGCTTACTTTGCTTCTTAGTGGTATGACATAAAAGCCTGGACTCTGATGAAATGTGTTTCCTCTGTGAATAGAAACCAGAGAGAAGTCACCAATTCAGAAATCTCAACTAAAAGTCTCATGTAGTCCATCAACGGACGAATGGATCAAGAAGATGTGGTTTATCTATACAATGGAATACTACATAGCAATGAGAAAGAATGAAATCTGGCCATGTGTAGCAACATGGATGGAACTTGAGGGTGTTATGCTGAGTGAAATAAGTCAGGCAGAGAAGGACAGCTACCATATGTTTGCACGTATAGGAGGATTAGGAGGAATTTAACGGAGGACGATGGGGGAGAAAAAGGGGGAAACCGTGGGGAGAGGGAGGGAGGCAAACCAGGAGAGACTCTTGAATGTTGAAAACAAACTGAGGGCTGATGGGGGTGGGGGGGAGTAGGGGTGATGGGCATGGAGGAGGGCACATGTGGGGATGAGCACTAGGTGTGATATGGAAACCAACTTGACAATAAACTATTAAAAAAAAAAGTCTTATGTAGGAGATCGCCAAGAGTAGCTGCTGTGCTAATTGATTTTGGAATATGCTTTGATTGTAGTAAAATCTTGTTTTACATGCTGGGAATCATTGCTCCTTGGAAAAGATTTTGCTTCTTAACAATTTAGGCTCGTAAATAATTGATTATTTTTCTCCTCATTCTGACTTTAGTACTGATACTTCATTTGGCTTATTTCTGACTGCCAAGTATCTTGTTTTTATTGCATGAAAGAAAGCTTGCCTTTTATAATAGTTGATTCTTCTGTAGAATAGTCTTTGGGTTTTGTAAGTCACTTTCTTTATATTCTTTGTGTTGAAATTAAATTCTCAACTACTAAGACAACTTAGAGCTGAAAAGTACGTCATGCTGTAGTATTGTAAATATAATCTGAAAACACAGACTGAGTCAGTTTTTATACAGAGAGCTGTAATTTTAGAAAATAAATAAGTAATTATTTTTGCTCATTTGGGATGAAAACCTCCTCACGTCTTTCCCTCAACTTTACGGGTAGGGACATTTGTGTTTCAGCCACAGGTTTTCATTTTAGAAACCCTGGTATAAAAGGAAGAACAGTAGATGTGCTACTGATGTTGGTATTTTTACCTTCTCATTGTAACATTTTGTACCCAATTTTGCTATGTCTTTTTCTCATAAAAAAAAAAATGTGTTCATAAGCTAGACCCAAAAGGAGTAATTCATATGTCTGTAAAACTAGGTCATTTCTTTCAGATGAGACATATAGATTGAGTTTGGAAAGTGACCAGAAGCTTGAAATTACAGTTTTTAAGATTTAGGACCCTAGTTTTAAAAGCATTTAACCAATTCTCCAGCTAGAATTTACTATTTTGTTGATTTGTACTATATATTTAGGAAATTAATTTAAAAATCATTATTATTGAGGGATGCAAATGTTTAAGTACAATGTTTGAGAGGTTGGTGTGTGTGTGTGTGTTTAGACTTATTGATGAATAATTTTTATATGGTAAAATTATTTTCTAGCACATAGGTGTATGAATAGCACATAGATCACTACCACGACAGTCAAATTATGGAAGAATTCTACCTCCCACTAGAATTCTGTTGTGCCCGTTTGTAGTCAGATTCTGTTCTTACCTTCTGTCCCTGGTACCCACCGATTTGTTTTCTGTCTTGTATTTTATTCTGTTCCTAAGTAGAATAATGTGGTATGTAGCCTTTTGTATCTTGGTTTTGTTTGTTTTGTTTTTTTTTTAGTATAATGTACTTGACATTCATTAATGTTATTGTGTGTATTGGTAGTTTTTTTTCTTTTTCCTGAGTATTATTTTAATTCCTTTTTAATACTGAGTAGTATTCCACAGTATGGATATATCACAGTATTGTTGTCTTTTGTTTTTTTAATGTATTGACTAGTTAAAGGATGTTAGTGTTGCTTCTGTTTTTTTGGCAATTGTGAACAAAGTTGTTATAACGTTTGCTCTTTAGGTCCTTGCATGAACATAAATGTGCATTTCTCTTGGGTACATATCTAGGAGTGGGGTTGCTGGGTCATTTGAGTGCATGTTTAATTTTTTAAGAAGTTGCCCAGAAGTTTTCCAGTTTACCTGCAATATTTTGCGTTCCTACCAGCAATGCTTGAGAGTTCCAGTTGCACTCACTTTTAGCACTTGCTATTGTTAGTTGTTTTAGCAGGAATGCAGTATTATCTCACTGTAGCTTCAACTTATATTTCTTTTTTTTCTTTAATGCTTATGTATTTATCTTGAGGGAGATAGCATGAGCAGGGGAGTAGCAGAGAGAAAGGGAAAGAGAATCCCAAGCAGACGGTGCTCTCAGTGCAAAGCCTGCCGCAGGCCAAACTTATAACCTGTGAGATCATGACCTCAGTCAAAATCAAGTCTGATGCTCAACTAGACCAAGTCCCCCAGCTGCCCCTCAATTTGCATTTTTATAATGATTAATGATGTTGAACATTTTTTTTCATGTGCTTAATTGCCATTCTTCAGTCAAGTGTTCATATTTGTTACCTTTTTTAAAAAATTGAGTTTCCTTCTTAAAATTTGTTTTCTTATTGCATTCTTTTTAAAATTGGGTTTATATACAACATAAAATTATATACATACCCATGTATACATATATGTAATATAAGATACTGTAAAAACCCAGTGACTTAAAACAAAATTTCATTAATTGAAGTTGTGCTTAGCTGGATTGTTTTTCTAATCTGGGGTTGCTCTTGTGGCTGCTACATTGTGGTAAGGCAGTCCAGGTGACCTCACTCACATGTTTGATGAGTAGTTGGGGCCATCAGTTACTTCCCTTCCATGTAGCTTCTCCAGTAGGATAGCCCAGGTTTCTTACATAGTGTTCCAGGAGGACAAGAGCAGAAAAAGGCCAAGTATCCAAAGTCACACAGTATCCCTTTCGCCACATTCTGTTAGTGTATGCAAATGAAAGAGACACTCCATATTCAGGAATAGAACGAGGACTGCAAAGAATTTGTAGCCGAATTTAACCTACCATTCTCCTTTCCAGAAGTAATAGATTAAGCCAAATCATTGTGGTTCTGACAGCTTGAGTTTAGTTTAGACTTTGTTGATAGATAATAGGGTTTTTAGCAGAAGAATGACACATTGAAAATGGTTGAGTAAGATTTAGATTTTCAGATGGATTTGGGGCATGTTCTTCTTTGGAATGAAATTAACTAGGAAACATAGTATTAATCTAGACATGAGGTGATGCTGACCTAGATTAAATTAATTATTAAATATTTTTGTTTGGGAACCAAGGTACATCTGCTTATCTTCCCATGTTTTCTCTATGCTCTTATTTGGCTTTCTGCAGACTTCGCTTTCTTACTTGTTAATTGGCCAGCACGTTAGGTAAATGTGTGGTAGTCTTTCTTTTAAAAACTTCAGAGATCTTCACTTTCTCAGCCTGCCATACTATAGGAATGCCTTTACATGCTTCATGTTTGTTTTATCTCAGCCTTTAATAATGTGAAGTTACTGTCAGTTCACAGAATCATTGCTTCTTGGAATATGAATCTGCCACTTTGCCTATCAGTCAGGGTTGACATTTAGCAGATAATACCTGGAAAATTATTGTAAGTTGTTCAAAACCCCTTGAGTAGTGCACCATAAGTGGGCCAGATGTTAGAAATGGACAGAACTTGTAAAATCTAAAGAATACTTAATTAACAGCTTTCCTTTTAACGTAAATCATTTTGTTCTAGGTCCATTTATTTTTGAGATTACAACTTAAACAAAATTCAAATGTGACCTTATGACCTATTAATAAGATTGTTTGATTCAGGAAAACAGAAGAAATTTCTTCTGGAATTTAGATGCTAGCTGTAAACTGCAAATTTACAAACCACAAAGAATATAATTAATTTATGGATTATCTATATTTCTGAGCTATGCAGTAATTTTCCCAGATGGATTAGCGCCAAAGCATGACTCTTCTGATGGAAAAATTTGATACAGCAGAAGTGTGGAATGCCGACATGGGTAGAAAGGAAACTGATGGTGGTGTTTCATAGGTCATAGAAGTAAGATATTCTCCTGTTCGAGAAGTTGGTATTAGAAAGTGGGGATGCCTTTGTTCTTGTTGGTTGATTGGAAAATTTGCTCTAGGTTCTCTTCTCTGTAACTGCTCATCTCTACTGTAAAGAGAATCCTTATAGTCCTAAAACAAGTGAAAGGATTGGAATGTATAGAGCATCTGCTATCTACTTGTAACCTTCCCTTATACATGTGGTTTTCATTTTGCAGCCCTGCATCCATTATCCCTTATGCTATTAAGAGTATCTTATTTTTCCTTAGGGAAACTACTGCTTCCCTGTGTGACAGTATTTTAATGAGATTTGTAGTCAAGATTCCTAGCCTTTCCAGTCTGACAAACAAATGCTTTCTCTGTAGAGTTTTTACTAGCCTTTTTATATATTGCTGGAGTAAATTTGCCAGTGTTTTATTTTGGATTTTTTTTATGTTAACAAGACACGTATACCTGTAATTTATCCTTCTTATGATGTCTTTGGGTTTTGGTAGCAAGGTTATGCAGAGCATTTCTGTTCTCTGGAAGGTTTTGTATAAAATTGGCATTCATTCTGTTTTAAATCTTTGTTAGAATTCTACCAGCAAAGCCCTCTGGGTCTAGAGTCTTTGGAGGAGGGTGCAAAGGTTCACTTGGGGATGAAAGAGGACATGGAAAGGTTTTAAATTCTGGTTTTGATCTTTTTAATAGAAATTGGACTCTTCAGATTTTCTATTTTTTCTTATGTCAGTTTTGGTAAGATGTGTTTTTTAAGGAATGTATCCATTTTATCAGCATTTTCAAATGTATTAACATAAAGTTGTTCATAATGACTTTTTAATATTCTTCTCCATACCTGTGGTACCTGTAGTAATGTCTCTCTTTTCATTCCTGATACTATTATTTTTTTCTCCTTTTTTCTTGCTAAGAGTTTATCATTTTCATTTACCTTTTCAAAGAATTAGTCTGGTTGTTTTTGTTTTACTTTTTTCTTTAATTATATGTTTGGTTTTTTAATTTATTGATTTCTACTCTTAGTTTGATAAATTATTACATTCTCTATTTTTTGTGAGGTTTTTTTTTTTTTTTTGCTGTTTTTAAAGCTTTTTCAGAAAGAATTTATATCATTGATTTTAAACTTCGGTTCTTTTCTAATATATGCCTGGTGAACTTTAAATGTCTCTCTAAGCACCAGTTTTAAGTTGCATCCCATAAGTTTTGACAATGTCCTATTTTAATTTTTATTTATTTATATTTATTTTTAACACTTGTGTGGCTCCCTCTCTACCTTTCTCTCTCTCTTTCTCTCTCTTGTTTTTAAATTTATTTCTTTAAATTCAAGTTAGTTAACCTACAGTGTATATTGATTTTTGGAGTAGAACCTAGTGATTCGTCACTTGCATATAATACCCAGTGCTCATCCCAACAAGTGCCCTCCTTAATGCCCATCACCCATGTAGCCCATCCCTCCACCCCATCTCCCCTCTAACAACCCTCAGTTTGTTCTCTGTCTTTAAGAGTCTCTCTCTCTTTTAAAATGTTTTTTTTACTTAAAATTTTTTTTAGTGTTTATTTATTTTTGAGAGAGGGACAGAGATAGAGGGTAAGCAGGGAAGGGGCAAAGAGAGAGGGAGATACAGGATCTGAAGTGGGATCCAGGCTGTGAACTGTCAACACAGAGCTTGACACGAGGCTTAAACCCATAAACTGTGACATCATGACCTGAGCCAAAATTGATGCTTAACTGACTGAGCCCCTAAAATGTTTTATTTCTGAGAGAGAGAGAGAGAGAGAGAGGGAGAGAGAGGGAGAGGAAGAGGGAGACACATACAATAGCCAAAGAGAGAGAGAGAGAGGGAGAGGAAGAGAGAGACACATACAATAGCCGAAGCAGGCTCCAGGCTCTCTGCAGTCAGCACAGAGGGTGACACAGGGCTCGACCCCACAAACTGTGAGATCATGACCTGAGCTGAAGTCGGTCATCTAACCGACTGGGCCACCTAGGCTTCCCTGTCTTTACGAGTCTCTTATGGTTTTTCTCCCTCTCTGTTTTTAATCTTATGTTTCCTTCCATTCCCCTATATTTATCTGATTTGTTTCTTAAATTCCACCTATGCATGAAATCCTGTGATATTTGTCTTTCTCTGACTGACTAAGCATAATATACTCTAGTTCCATCCACATTATGCAAATGGTAAGATTTCATTCTTTTTGATTGCCAAAGTATTCCATTGTTTATGTATACCACATCTTTATCCATTCATCAGTTGATGGACTTTGGACTCTTTCCATAATTTAGCTATTGTTGATAGCACTGATATAAATATTAGAGTACATATGCCCCTTCGAATCAACGTTTTTGTATCCTTTGGATAAATACATAGTAGTGCAATTACTGAATTGTAGGTTTTTACATTTTTAAATGGTTGGTGAAGAAATAAATTTCCAAGGAGAACATGCAACAGAGGCCATATGTAGCCACAAAGTCTGAACTATTTACCATCTGGCCCTTTGTGCAAAGTTGGCTGATCAAAAGTTTGTGCAAATAAGGATGTCCTGATTTTTAACTCTTGTCTCTCTTAATCTTTGAACTGTTACACATGTTGCATGTGAGTTTTAACATGCTCTGAAAGTAAGCAAAAGTCCAATCATTGAATTATCCTTAAGTTTTTGTTTACTATAAATCTGTGTATACTTACTTTATACCTTTGATTTTCTCTTGTTTTATGCTTTTACTGTATGTTCACCTATTCCATATTTTCATCAGTCTGCCTCCTTGAAGCAGCTTATGTTTAGAACTGAAATGGGATTTATGAGGAAGAGATTGAATATATTTAGAAAGAACAGTCTGGTGAAATGAAAGGATTGTGAGTTTCTCAGATTTGGATTTGAATCTGAAGTATAGTACTTATTAACTGATCTTTAAAAAGATATACAGTCTTTCTGATCTTCAGGTTTTTCACTTGTAGAATAGCAGTAATAATCTGTACTTTGCATTGTTGTTAAACTTTAAATGAGATTTTAAAACTTTGGAGAAGACCTCCTTTGTAGTTCATCAATAAATAGTAATTTTAGATATTGGTAGTTGACAGTCTAGTTTTAGCTAATGGTAGCTGCTAATCTATAAAGTGCATGACCTTATATACTTTTCACAGTACTCAGAATACTTGTTTCCATTTTTTTAATAGAGAGAATTATCTTATGTCACATATTTAGCACAATGGATTAGAATTCAGAAACCTACATATTCTTTAGAGTAACTCCTTACCTTGAGAAAATTATTCAACCTTTATGGGCCTAGGTCAAAACTATGGGAAAGTCGATTGGCTAGGTGATCACATTTGATAGATCTGTCTGTCTTTGCAGAGGCAAAATAGTTAAATACACTAAGTTAAGTAGAAGCATAGAATGGGCTTTATTCCTTGTAATTTGGCTCTCATTACAGAATTATATATATATTTTTAGCTGGTTGATGCTTTTAGAAACGGGAATTATAATTCCTGATCTTAAGCTTTATTTAAAATGTCAGAATTTTAGTTATTAATTATCACTGTCTAAAAGGTCTCTAGGGAAGAATGGATTATTTTTTGAGAAAGGTATCACATAATAAAAATACTAAAATCTTAAATAAGTCAATTGAAAAAATTTAAACTTTGTGTTTGAATTATTTTCCATATATAAATGCTATAGAGGAGTGCCTGGGTGGCTTAGTCAGTTAAGCATCCGATTTCAGCCCAGGTCATGATCTCATGGTTGTTGCATCAAGCCCTGCTTTGTGTGAGCTCAAGGCCCACTCTGGGTGAGCTTGAGACCCAGTCTGGGCTTTACTTTTTTTTTCCCCCCTCTCTGTCTCCCTCTCTCTGCACCTCATGGGTTTCTCTCTCACCGCCCCTTGCTCATGTGCACTCTCTCTCAAAGAATGAGTAAAAAGATTTATAAATTCTTTAGAGACACAGTGAATTTTAAGACATATGAATATTTGAGTTTAGGGCTAGATTACACATTCTTTACATATTAGCCTTTATTGTTTTATCCTGGTATTATGGAACTGATAATAGCTCCAAGTACTTGTTGATAATTGAAGATAATAATAGCAGGAAATATGGCTTAGTCATCCATTTCAATGTCATCTGATTTATATAGGTGGCACATAATTTAGTAGTTGTTTAGAAAACAACTTTCTGGGCTTTTTCTCCTATTTATTTTGGGAAGAGTTTTATTTCATTATGAAGATGCTTGCTTTATTTTTGAGATTGTCATATTGACATTTTATAATTGATTCAGTTTAAATCATGAAAAAAATGGTTGTTTAGTTTCAGTGATTAATATTCTAGACAAAGCTGTCTGAAAGAGAATAAATACAAAAAGTTTTCAACATTTTATAGTTGGCCTGTGAATTACAATAGCTAGAAGGAAGTATAGTATAAAATAGCACACTGCTTTTCTTGTTGTTGCTATTTCAAATAAAATAAATTTGATGGTCGGTTTTTGTTGAATCTAATGAGAGTCCTCAATGCTTCCTGGATTTTGATGTCTGTGTCTTTCCCCATATTAGAAAAGTTTTCTGCTATGATTTGCTCACATAACCCTTCTACCCCTTTTTCTTTCTCTTCATCTTCTGGGACCCCTATGATTCTATTGTTGTTCTTTTTTAATGAGTCACTGATTTCTCTAATTCTTAAATTGTGCTCTTTTGCCTTAGTCTTCCTTTCTTTTTCTGCTTCATTATTCTCCATAAGATTGTCCTCTGTATCTAATCTCCATAAGATTTGCTGCTCTGCCTCATCCATTCTTGCTGCTGTGGCATCCATTTGAGAATGCAGCTCAGTTATAACATTTTTTATTTCATCTTGACTAGCTTTTACTTTTTTTATCTCCACAGAAATGGATTCTAATCTATTTTCAACATAGCTTGATTCTAAATTCTGGTTAGTATTCTTGATTCTAAATTCTGGTTAGACATCTTGCTTGTATCTGTGTTGATTAAGTCCCTGGCTGTCATCTCTTCCTGCTCTTTCTTTTGTGGTTAATTCTCATTTTGTCATTTTGAAGGAAGAGAAGTAATTAATAAGGAAAAAAAAGTTAAAATAAAAAATTTAAAACAACTCACACACACAAAAATCAAATAAATGATGCTAGATCCTAGGTGTGTTTTGGTCTGGGTTTTGAAAGGAGCTTGATTGATTAGAGAAAAAAGGGCAAAAGAAAAAAAAGGAAAATGTTTGAAAATTTGAAAAAATGAATACAATGAAATAGAATAAAATGATATGATGTAGGTAAAATAGAATTTGAAAGACTTACAAAAGAGTACAAATATAGTAGAAAAATTTAAAGAAAAAGATTTTTAATAAAATTGAAAGTGATAATTTTTTTTCTGTATTCAAGAAAAGGAAAAAGGAAAAAAAAGGAAAATGTTTGGAAATTTGAAAAAAATGAATATACAGTGAAATAGAATAAAATGAATTGATGTAGGTAAAATAGAATTTGAAAAATTTACAAAAAAGTAAAAAATATAGTAGAAAAATATTTTTAATAAAACTTGAAAGAAAAATAATTTTTTTCTCTTTCTTCTGAGTTCTGTGGTTCAGGTTGTGCAGATTGTTGTGTTAATCCTCAAATCAGTTTTCTAGGTGTGCAGGATGGTTCAGTGTTGATCTAGCTGTATTTCATGGATGCAAGATGCAAAAAAAAAACAAACAAAAAAAAAAACCCATGCTCTTCTGCCATCTTGGCTCCTCTTGTTGGTTACTTCTATTTCTGTGTAGGGCTTTTTTTAAAACAAGAAAATTAATTTAATTACTCTTTAAGTTTGATGTAGCCCCATTTATTAATTTTCCTTTTGTTGCTTGTGCTTTTGTTGTTATAGCTAAAAATCAGTGCCAAGACTGATGTAAATTAGCTTTTCCTCTATATCATTTTCTTACCTAATTGCTCTGGCTAGTACTTCCCCTACTATGTTGAACAGAAGTAGTGAGAGTGGGCATCCCTTTCTTCTCGCTGATCTTAGAGGAAAAGCTTTCACCCTTTCACCATTAAATGTGATATTTGCTGTGAGCTTTTCTTNAACCGCGAGATCATGACCTAAGCGAAAGTCGGACGCTTAACCGACTAAGCCACCCAGGCGCCCCTCGTTGGGTGTTTTTTTATATGAAATGATGTTATAGTTTGTCAAATACTTTCTGCATTTATTGAGATAATTATATAATTTTTATCTTTCATTTTATTAATGTAATATATCACACTTAATGATTTGCATATGTTGAAGTATCCTTGCATCCCAGGGATCTCCTACTTGTTCATGGTTCTGATCCTTTTAACGTGCTCTTGGATTAGATTTGCTTATACTGAGAAATTTTTTTATCCACATTCATTGGTCTGTAGTTTTATTCTTGTAGAATCCTTTTTTGTCTTTGGTCTTAGGGCACTACTAGCCTCATAAAATGAGTTTGGGAGTGTTCTCTCCCCCTTTATATTTTGAAAGTTTAAGAAGGATTGACATTAATTTTTCAAATGTTTGGTAGAATTCATTAGTGAAGCAATCTGGTCCTGGGCTTTTCTTTGTTGGGAAGTTTTTGATTACTGATTCAGTCTCCTTACTTGTAACTTGTCTGTTTCTTCATTATGCAGTTTTGGTAGGTTGTATGTTTATAGTAATTTATTCTAGGTTATTCCATTTGTGTTGTCATTTTATTGATAATAGCAGTCCTGAGATCCTTTCAGTTTCTCTGATATCAGTTGTAATTTCTCTTATTTCATTTATAATTTTATTTGTTTGATCCTCCCTTTATCCTAGACTGGCTTAAGGTTTGTCACTTTTGTTTTTTCAAAATACTAGCACCTAATTTCATTAATATTTTCTATAATTTTTCTGATCTCTTTTACATTGATTTCTGCTCTGTTATTTCCTTTCTTCTGCCAACTTTGGACTCAGTTTGTTCTTTTTTGTTTACTTGCACTGTAAAGCTAGATTGTTTATATCAGATGTTTCATTATTCTTAATGTAGGTGTATATTGCTATAATGTTCCCTCTTAGAACTGCTGTTATAGCATCCTATAAATTTTGATAAGTTATGTCTCCATTTTTACTTGTTTGAAGATATTTTTAAGTTTCCCTTTGATACCTTCTTTGAATCATCATTCAGGAGTGTATTGTATAAGTTCCACGTATTTTCCTAGCTTTTCTCTGTTATTGATTTCTAGTTTCATACCTTTGTGGTCAGAAAAGATACTTAGTATGATTTCACTGTTCTATTTTTCTGACCTATTCTAATGATCAACTCTGGAGAATGTTTCATGTGCACTTACTTGAAAGATATGTGTATTCTGCTGCTGTTGGATATAATATCTGTATGTGTCTATTTGCTCCTTTTTGTCTAAAATATGATTCAAGTCCAGTGTTTCCTTAACTGAATTACTGAGTGAATGATTTGTTCATTGTTCAAAATAAGGCATTAAAGTATTCTACTGTTACTGAATTGTTGACTGTTTCTTCCTTCATTTCTGTTAGTATTTGCTTAATGTGTTTCAGTTCTTGATGTTAGGTGCTTGTATATTTACAGTTATTATATTTTCTTAATGGATGGATCTCTTTATCATTTCTAATTGCCTCCTTTGTCTCTTTTAAGTCTTTGAATTATAATCTATTTTGTCTGATATAAATATAGCTATCCTTACTCTCTTTTGGTTTCCATTTGCATGGAACATCTTTTTCAGTCCTTTCATTTTGAGCCTCTTTATGTCCTTAAAGCAATGAGTCTCTTGTAGACAGCAGATAGCTGGTTTAAAAAAAATTTTTTTTAATGTTTTATTGAAAGAGAAGAGATCAAGTATGAGCAGGGGAGGGGCAGAGAGAGAAGGAGACACAGAATCTGGAGCAGGCTCCAGGCTCTGAGCTGTCAGCACAGAGCCCGATGTGGGGGTTAAACTCATGAAACATGAGATCATGACCTGAGCCGAAGTTGGACATTTAATAGACTGATCCTCCCAAGCACCCCTGACCTCTGGGTTTTGTTTTTTTTATCCGTCTTGTCATTATGTTTTTTGATTGGAGAATTTAGTACATTTACACTTAGAGTAAATACTAATATTTAAGGAGTTACTAATGCCACCTTATTAATTGTATGGGCCAAAACATTAAAGAGGAGAACATACTCTCAAAACTTATTTTATGAGGCCAGCATTACCCTGATACCAAAAGCATTACCCTGAAGGACTCTACAAAAAAAGAAAAATAGAGACCAGTATCTCTGATGAATATACAAAAATTTGTCAGCAACAAAATATAAGCCAATCTTGAAGGGCTTATTCCCTAATAAAATATTTTATTACTCCTTAAGTGTATATTAGAACATACATACACTAGTATGCACAAATACATTCACTGCATACACCATTTGCTAAGGTATTTTAAAGTTTATTACTGACATTGTAGTATAGCTATATAGAGACTGATTAATGTATTATTGATCATCCTTTAAGGGAAGTCACATTTGGTTTTCATTTTATTTTGGTTTCTCTTATATTTCTAGTAACCTGTATACAGAGACCACTACTTCAGAGCAGATGTCATGCCTAAGCTATTTCATTTAAAGAAAATCAGGTTTTGTGGAAATAATAAATTAGGTAAATGGTTCTTTTAATGACCATTTATCTTAACTATGGTATACAATATTATATCAGTAGAACAATCATCTGGGGATTATCATAAAGGGATAATCTGTAGTCAGGCAAAATATCTTAAGTTTGATGAGCAATTAGTACTAGTCTAGCAAGTGAAAATAAGCAGGCATATGCTAGCTGAATTTTGGGCTGTATTAATATTCAAAGATATAACAGACTTAATTTAAATATTTAAAACTTCTGTATTTAGAAAACAAGACAAGTAAAAAAATTTGTATCTTTCAGAGCTTAAACCCAAAGAGAATGCTGTCTCTGATATATGCCTCTGTGCATGTATAAATGTTCATATTCATACTCTCCCTCCTTCCCCTCCGTTTTCTCTGTCTATTGAGGCTCTGTTCATTTTCCATGGCCTCTGTCCAATAAGGTTCTTCCTAAAGACTTTCCTCTTTGCATAAAATTATCTTTTATAGTACTTGTTGGAACCTCTCAGGTGTTTTACTTGTTTTTATCTTAACTTCTTTAGCGCTAACTGCCTTGAAAGTAGGAGCTATTTCATTCATCTTTGTATCTCCCGCAGTATTAAACAGAGTACCTCCTATGGAGTAAGTTTTGAGTATATTTTTAGGAATGCATTTACTTAGAGTTTTAATCCCAAAATATCCCAGAGAAATTCATTGTAAGGATGTTTCTTATCTCATCCTGATTAATCTGACTGGTTTTTATTTACTTTATTATTATTATTATTATTATATATTATTATATTATATATTTTATATANGATTCTTAGAATTAATTTGGGAAGCACCCTGACATTTTCTATGGAGTATTTGGACTTTAAGAAAATTATATCCATATCTTTATATCAAAGTATAAAAATTGGAAGGAAATGATGGTAAATATAGGAGGATGGATGTTTAAAGTGCATGCCATGTAGGTTGCTATTGTGCGTCTTTTGTCTTTACTGAATCCCGTTTCCCCATCCCCAAATATCCAGTCACTAAGAAAGAAGATATTAAGCTAGGCTAACATCATTAGGTTAGGAGATGTTTCTTTGACTTTAACTTCTAAGGTTATTAATAATGTTTAAATTTTAAAAGCTTCATAAGACCATGGTTTGCTCTTGCAGTTGATGAATGTTTTTTTAACTTTATAAGTGAGAAACAGGATGGTTTATATATTATATTTAAAATTTTTTGATGTTTTTTTTATATTTGAGAGAAACAGAGAGACAGAGTGCGAGTGGGAAAGGAGCAGAGAGGTAGGGGGACATAGAATCTGAAGCAGGCTTCAGGCTCTGAGCTGTCAGTGCAGAGCCCAGTGCAGGGCTTGAACTCACAAACCAGGAGATCATGACCTGAGTGAAGTTGGATGCTCAACCAACTGAGCCACCCGGGTGCCCCAATATGTTATGTTTAATGTAAAGGAAAACTTGAAAATAATTTTATCATACTCTGTGTTCTTCATCTGAGCAAATTTTTTTTCTTTTTGATATTAAAAAAAATTGGAAGAATGATGCTATATTTGTTTATAATTAGACTCTGTTTTCATGGAACCACCCCCAAACAGTGCTTTTCAAAGTGTGGTTGGTTTTTGTTTGTTTGTTTGTTTGTTTGTTTGTGTGTTTATTTCAAGTATAATTAACATATAGTGTTATATTATTTTCAGATGTACAATATAATGATTCAGCAATTCTATACATTACTCAATACTCATTAGGATAAGTGTCCTCTTAAACCTATTTCACCAATTCCCCCACTTTCCCCTGAAAGTATGGTCATTTGACAGTAGCATAAAATTACATGGGAACTTCTTACAAATCCAAATGCTCAGGCCCCAGCCCCCAGGCCTGTTGAATCACAAACTCTAGAGATGTGGCTAAGTAATTTATTTTAACAGTCTAGATAGATCTGATGTATACCTTTAATACATAGTTAATAAAATGGCATTAGTAAGTCCTTACTTATTAATAATTACTCTCATTATCAATGTATTAAATTCTCCAGTCAGAGTGACTAGATGGTTGAAAAGACAAAACTCAACTATATGCTACTTACAAGAGACCACTTCAGCTTTGACACACATGGCTCAAAGTAAAGGGGTGGAAAAAGATGAAGAATGACTGCCCTTAAAGTATAAAAATTTGATTTTTAAGTTCCTGGCAGAGAAAATTGTAACAGAAAAAGAAATAGTTAACTACCAGTGAATCATTTTCAGGAGTTTATCATGACCAGCTAGTCTCAGACACCTGGCAGAGTTTATTAATGTAATATTCACATCTTGTTTCCCCTTAAATGTAGAACTTCATATAATATTATGGACGTGAGGTTTATGTTAGCTCAAAAGCACTTATTGGGAACCTTCTGTTTATTCATTTTAGGAAGATTGCTGCTTTTGCAAAATTTATATTGACTCATTTATGTAGCCAAAGCTTTTATTAAGAGCAAGAGCCTTGAAAGGAGAATGTGAATAAAATATTGCTGTACTTGGTTATGTCAAAGAATATAAACCAACATGTGTAAATTTCAGGTTATCTATTCCAGCCTTGTTTTCCGGTTAAAACCTATTAGGATTGGTTTTTCATAATTCATCTATGCATGCTATGTGAGTTGGCATGTTTTATTATTAATAGATGTCAGTCGTTTTTTACCTGTTTTGTTCTACCCATTTTTCCTTCCTTGAATGATGACATTACTGCCAAATCAACAAGGAGATATTTATTTATGAGTTCTTTGCTTTTTAAAAAAAATGTTTAATTTTTTGAGATAGAGAATGAGCGAGAATGAGTGGGGTTGGGCCAGAGAAGAGAGAGGGAATCTCAAACAGGCCCCACACTGTCAGCACAAAGCCTGACATGGGGCTTGATCCCACAAACTGCAAGATAATGACCTGAGCTGAAATCAAGAGTGGGAGTCTCAACCAGCTAAGCCGCACAGGTGCCCCAAGTTCTTTGTTTTGCTAACAGGACTTTTGCACATTTACACAAAAATTTGGTTAGGGAAATGTATGTGTTGACATTTGGACAGAATTTTATTTTCTCAGTATTGAGAGGATATTTTGTGCATTACATCTGGCTGAGGCCATTAGAATCTCATTGCTGTAAGTGTAAGTCATGGTATGACTTACCACTTTCCTATATTTGAGGTATAGGAATTTGAACCATGTACTTGAGTGCACTTTTTTCCACAGAGACATAGCTTGAGAGGAAGGTAAATGTCAGAATGGTCAGTTTAACCAGATTTTTTCTTCTATCCAATTAAAGTAATATTTAAAGTTATGAATATTCATTTTTGGTTGCATATCCATATTTTATTCAGGATGAACACGTGATTTCTTTAATTTTGAGTTTATATGGGTTTTTATGCTATTCTGAAATTTTATGCTATTCTGAAATAGTTTGATATAAAACATACTTCATTATTTTTGGATAGATTTATAGCAATATTAGTATTTCATGCTCTCTGCTTACTTCGCTAATCTTTATTCTCAGTATTTCTAATTTGTATTATAAACTTCTGCTTTACTGAGCAATTTACAGTTCTCCAGAAGCACCATGCTTCCTGCCTCTGTTCCTTTGCACATTTTACTATTTTGATGAGTCAGCCCCCATCTTTCCTAAGCATTTTTAGTGGGTCCTAATGTCCTTTAGGATTCTCTGAGAATCCTTTCCTGATCCCACTCATTTTCCTGATCCCACTCATTTTTCTGTGTGTCAGTGTATTTTCCTAGTACTTGTGGTTAATTCTAGTCATTTTACTTACCCCAGCGTGATAAAGCTTTTTACAGTTGTCTCTTCAACTGAATCTTATGTACCTTGAGGGTTTAGACCGTATCTTACTCATCTCTGTATTGTAGTGCCTACTTCAGAAGTTGGTACCTTTAATAAAATGCCCTACAAATGAGAATGAGTAAGTAAATGAATGTGACTGATTTGGGGAGCATTTGTATCTGACTGAAAATCATTCCTATATTCTCAGCTCATAGCTGTCATCTTAAATATGCTTATCATGCCTATTTTATCTTTGACCTCCTGTTTACCTTGGACATAGTGAATGCTGTATAAGTTAATTGGAATTTAGGATGCTATTTTGTATAAATCATACGATAGACATTTATTTGTAGATATGGTAATTTTATGATTGAAGGTTAGCATCCTTAGATACCATCTTTTTTTTTCTTTTAAAGATTTTATTGATCTGCCTTTTACCCCATTGGCCAAAATATTCCTTTTGCCTATTTGGGCTCCATTTAAGGCTGTGGGTTCTTTTGTATTGTGGACTTTTTTGTGTGTTTATGATCTAGATAGAGAATTCTTGTCAGCAATTATATAGTTCCTTCTGAAATTTAGTATTCTCATGTCATTGTGGAAGATATTAACCATGGTATTTTTTGTAGGTTAGGTAACTATGACAGCTATCACTGTGATAAAATATAAAAACCTACACTGCTCTTTATAACCAACAGGAAGACTTAATAAAACTTTGACAAATGACTTATGGACTCTAGACAATATAAATGATATTGAATTATTTGTTTTTTTTTAATGTTTGTTTATTTTCGAGAGACAGAATGTGAGTGGGGGGGGGAGCAGAGAGAGAGAGAGGGAGACACAGAATCCAAGTCAGGCTCCAGGCTCCGAACTATCAGGACAGAGCCCGACGCGGGGCTCGAACCCACAAGCTGTGAGATCATGACCTGAGCTGAAGTCAGAGGCGTAACCAACTGAGCCACCCAGGCGCCCCATATATTGAATTATTTGAATTGCTGAACATAATAAGCATAAAAGAGAAAGGAGAACACTGAGTCAAATATAATGCATTCAGCATCTATAATAACTTTTTTTTAACGTTTATTTTGAGAGAGAACACACAGGCATGCAAAAGTGGGGAAAGGGCAGAGAGTGAGCACAATAACTTTTTACATCTTTTTCTTAATCTTTATTTTTGAGAGGGAAGGGGTGAGGGGCAAAGGTGGGGAGGCAGAGGATCCGAAGCAGGCTCTGTGCTGAGAGCAGAGAGCCCATTGAGGAGCTTGAACTCATGAACCATGAGATCATGACCTGAGCTAAAGTTGGACACTTAATTGACTGAGCCACCCAGGCGCCTCAGTAACTCAGTTTTTAATGACTAATCAGCACAGAGAGATCATTGGTGCTTTCCAACCCCTTCTTTAGATATTGAGGGTCTCATCTGTTGAGGTGTTAAACATTTCTTGACAGATTCTGTAAACTACATTTAGGTATTTAGTTCAGTCTCCTATAAATACATTGTAACTTTCAGAATACAAAACAATCTAATACCTTTTCTTACAAAACTTACTACCAAAGTTTCCTTTTCAAGCAACTGTTAGAATGACACATTAAACGTTTAATCTAAACTGTCTATAATACTAGAGTTTGAGTCAGTTGGCTTAGTTGGTGTCAGAGGGCATGATGTTAAGGAAAAGGTAATGAATTAGTCCCCACCCCAAATTGTTAGATTTGTATGGAGAAAAATTGTTTTGTAGTTAGAGATAGGCACTTTTTAAAATCTTATATACATATATGTATACATGTCTACTGATTCCTTATCCCTCTTTGAATAGTGCCCAGTTGAGAAGCATGTTAAATTTTGTAGGAAAGAGAAAAAAAAAGAAGTTACTCAAAACATATTGTTCCTTTATCTTAGTTTATCAGTTAGTTATCTGTTTCTTTGTAGCAGATTGTTACCTTAGAATTATTTTGGGGTGTTTAATGACATGACAGCTGGCTGCCCCCAGGGCAAGTGATTTCAAGAAAGTTAGAAGCTACAGTGTCTTATATGACCTAGCATCTGAAGTCATACTTCATCATTGGCAATATCATATTAGGTACCACATAGGGCATATCTAGTCACTGTGGAAGAGGAGTATGAAGAGAGTGCACACCAGGATGTGAGAATCATTCTGGGCCATTTTGTAAGCTTGCTACTACCGTACCTCGTACCATAAGTTACTTACATGTTCCTAGAATTTGATAACTAAAGAATTTCAGGTGTTGTCTCTATTAACTATCACATTTTTACAGCTGAAGGAATGGAATAGTAGTTGACCTACTGAGTATTTCCCCCAAGGTGATATGGCTAGTTCATGGTAGAGCCCAGACTAGAACCTAAGCCTGTGCACTTCAAGACAAGTTGTTTTTTTAGACCTTATGTCACCATTGATTGGCTCTACTACCATATTACTGCTACAGGAGGGTGGGAAAAACGCTGGTCCTTGTCTCACGGAGTGGAATAATGAATCTCATGGACAACGGAGTGAGCAAAGCAATAGAGTTTATGGAGAGAAAGTATAAAACTCTCAAGAGTGAGAGGGCTGAGACTGGGTTAGTGCTGAGGATTTTTGTCCCTGACTTTTTATTGGGACCTTATCAGAAAATTTGTTAGATTTCATGCATGGCACCTAGACTGGGCAGGTCAGAAACACGTTTATCTTATCCTCTTTTTCCCTAAACTCTGCTGCCATTGCCAATTCCTCAGCCAGCTTTCCCCTTGTAGCTGCAGCCTGCCTCCCTGAAGGTCCCTTATCTCTTCCTACCTAATTTTAACCCTTTCCCCAACTCATTACAATTTGGGTATATATGTAAACTAAATATTTGTTTTCACAGATACTCTTAACTGTTTATATATTTCTTGGTTAATTCATAGTTTAATTATAGTTTATAATTTATAAATACTTCTATTTCATTCGCTTCCCAACTCTCTCACTTTGTCCCCTACTTCTTCCCTTTCCTGTCGCTTCTAATTTTATGGTTCTCTACCTGAATAATGATTGATTTGAAATGATAGCCAGAGTAAAGTTCTGGCTATATGAGTATGAAGTAATAGGAAATAACATATCGTGTACTTCTAAAAATATAGATATTTTTAAGCTGCTTCTCCTTTGACACATGTATACATTACTTATATTTTTATTATAATTTTAGACAAGAAGCAAAAAATGTATAATTAAAGTGATTTTCTTATATTGTTATACGAAAGTGAAGATTGAGGAGTAGCATGAATAGTTACCATATTTCCTTAAGAGATAATGGCTTTTGATTTCCTGGAAGCTGGTAGAACTCATCCTATGGTAGTCAGGTTACGTTACCTCAGAAAGATACTTGATTCATAGTATCTTGAAGCATAATTATTGAAACAACAAATAAAGTAGAAATAAAAGGATAGAAGCAATAGATAAAAATTAAATTATTGACATTGAAGAAAGGCTCAACATTATCACAGAATGCAGGTTAAAAAGTAGGAAATTAAAGCACAGAGAATATATTAGATATGGAGAAACAGCAGAGATCCAACATTAAGATAATTGCATGATACAGAGAATGGAAAATGTGGAAGAAATAAATTATTCAAAGATATAATAAAGAAGTTTTCTCTTTATTACACTATTTAATCATCAAGAAAAGAATACACAATTTAATCATCAAATCAAAATAATATTTTGGGTCTTAGGGAATTTGATTGCTTGACATATCTAGGTTAAATGATAGAATTAGAGTTTTGATATTTCTCCAAGTATCCAGAAAGAAGGGCTTATCATTTCAAAGAGGGGGAAACTGGGCTCTTAGTAAATGTCTTCCCAGGAGCAGTGAATACTTCAAACTATTTTATCAGTCTGTGTACACTTCTAAAATAAAGAAAATGTCATCAAAGAATATTATTCCCAGCCAAGATACCATTCAAGTATAAATGCAGTAGTCACATACTCCCAAATACCCATGGGTACTCTTGAGACAAGTTCATTTAATTATGAAATCCAGCCAATTAAAAGATAAAGCAAATTGGTAACAAAATGGGCAGTGACTCCATTTAAAATGAAATACTAGACATTTATGCAATTAATGATTATGGAATTTAATATATTTTTCATAAAGTTTGATAGTGTGAATAATAGCATGCCCACAGAATTTGTAGTGGAAATGTGAGTACTCTTATGTTTCAGTTAATAACCTCTAAAATTAAAACTACTAATGAAGACATGATTATTCCAGTCTGTTAATATTTTTTCACAATTTTTTTAACCTTAGACTTTTAGAAAATATCAGTTTGAAATTGAGAAGTTCATGTCTTTTCATTGAGGTTGTGCTTCTATTAAATTCAATGTATTCTTCTATTAAGTTAAATGTATTATATTTTAAAAGCACAAACAATATCATTTGGATACAATTTATATAAAAACTTTACTTCTGCATATGCATTAAAGTGGCTAGAATTATGTTAACTTAATGTAAATGATAGCTATTTTTATATGATGGTATTTGAGGATTTTTTCTACATTTAAAGATTACTTTAGCCCTTTCAAACAGTATGTACAGACTTACACAAAAATTGGTAAAATATTTATAAATATTCAAAAAAGTTAACTTACTATAAAATAAAATGTTCATATATTTAGGAAGCAGCTATGACTCTTACACATTGAAAAAAAGGCCCAGAAATGATGTATTTGGCTCTTTGTCTACTGCTGTTTTTACTCTCTTATGTGAGTAGTAATACATGGAATTAAAGTGATTCTAGGGTATTGGTATATAGAGCCACAGTGTTACAAAGAAAACAAATAATAGGCTCCATGTACTTGTATGTATTCATGTGTAAAATAGGCTGAAAATTTTTAGAAAGGCAAGCTTACCTATTTAGTACATGTACTATTAATATTTTGTGAATGAAATTATATTGTTTAGGTAACATTTAGAAAACAAAGTAGGCATAAAAGATGGCAACATAGTCATTTTTTTTAATGTTTATTTTTGAGAGAGAGAGAGCACAAACAAGGCTGGGTCAGAGAGAGAGGGAGATAGAGGATCTGAAACAGGCTCTACGCTGACAGCTGAGAGCCCAGTGCGAGGCTCCAACTCATGAATGGTGAGATCATGACCTGGGCCCAGTGGGACGCTCAACTGACTGAGCCGCTCTGGCAGCATAGTCTTTAACACTGAGTCTCCTGGATTGTTGGACTTAAGATATTGCTAAATATGAATATTATTGTGTCTTAGATTTATACAACTAGTTTGTGTATAGCATTGCTGATTTTATAAAATTGTATGTGTGGTGTAGTTATACATTACAATTTTGTTTGTTGACAACTGTGAATTATATGGCATTTGATGATAAATGTAGCTGTACTGCTTTCAAATTTTTGTAAACCAAAATAAGGATGACATACTATTTTCAAGTAGATAGTCCCCTGGACCTGATATAATTAACAAGTAATAATAATTGGTTAATAGTACTATCTGTTTATACAACAGTAATTAGTATACTTGTTTTCTGAAAAAATTGCTTTTATAAGTTAAAATACTACTACCAATCTTCACCTCATGGAATATTTACCCAATTTATTTTTTTTTTAATTTTTTAAATTTTTTAAATTTTCTTTTTTTTTTTAAATTTCTAGGAGAGAGAGACAGCGTGAGCAGGGGAGGGTCAGAGAGAGAGGGAGATACAGAATTTTAAACAGGCTCCAGGCTCTGAGCTGGCTGTCAGCACAGAGCCCAATGCGGGGCTCGAACCCATGAACCACGAGATCATGACCTAAGCGAAAGTCAGACGCTTAACGGACTAAGCCAGCCAGGTGCCCCCCCCCCAATTTATTTTTAAAACAGATATTCTTCCACTCTTTAAGATCTGACCCTATCCACTGTTTAACTTAATTTCCCCTATGCCTCCTTTCCCCTTAACTTCCCTTTTCACTTTTACTTCCTATTCTCCTGTGTACCATACGCTCCAGCCATATACGATTATACTCATGTTTCCTGGGTACAGTGTACTCTTTTATACTGCTGTTCCTTTGCTCATGCCCTTCCTTCTTGAAATGTCCTTTCCTTCCTCCATCACCCAACAAACTTTTCCTTATTTTTTGGGCTGGCTTAGATGTGGCTGCCTTTTTAAAGCTCCTCAGCTACATTGGACGTTATTTGTCTCGTCTTGGTCTAATCCAAACCCTCATACCAAATCATAACTTATTACATGTAGTGTAATTTGTAATTCATAATTTGTGTCTGACTTTTTCCACCAGGTTGTGTCTTCCTTAAGGATAGTAACTATTTCTGATTCATGTTTGTGTCCTTAAGTACCTGGTATGTAACAGGCACTTGGCAAATAATGGAGTTTTTTTTTGAGAGTTTGTTTTGTTTTGTTTTGTTTTTTAGTGAATTATGATTCTTAATCCTGTAGAGATCTTATTATCATTTTTTTTCTTTCTCCTTTTTCCCCCTGATTCTTCTTATATCTCTCCATCCCCTTTTTCATTCCTTCTTCCCCTTTTCCCTCCATCTCATTTTTGTTCTTTAGAAAAGAAACTTCCCTCTTAAATATCAGTGTCTGTTAATAACATTATTTAACTGTGTGCACATAAAAAAAAAAAGGAATAATGAGCCTATGTAAACTTGAAAGTAATAATTTGGCACAGAGACTTACAATTCTAAAGAGAACACCATGGTACCTCCCAAATATTTACTTTGACATTTGCCCTTTACTTGTCAAGGGCCTTGCCTTCCGTGTAATTATTCAATGTTGTTCACCTTCACTCATTCAATATGAAGATCTCTTTTCTCATTTCTTTCCCTTCCTTTCACAGTAATAAAGGTATATGTAATTTACTTTAATAGTTTTGGACACAACAGGTAGTTCCAGTTTTTTAAAAGGTAATTCATAGACATGGTAAAACATTCAAATGGTATAAAAGCGTATACAGTGGCAAATAATTTTCTCCACCAACCCATTCTTCAACCCTTGGCTACCTCTTCCCATAAGCAATTGCCTCTATCATGATCTTGTATGTCCTTTCGGAGATATCCTCCGTGTAAGGGAAGAAACAAATATATGATATACCGATGGGTCACTAACCTGTTGGTGGTATCTCTGATCTCTGTGTTAGGTGTTTGAGAGCTCTGCCTACTTGCTTTGGTCCTTATAAATTCAATTTTTTTTCTTTATTACTTCACAAAAATAAAAATCACTTGTTGACCATAAGTTCATGGGCAGAAAATTTAATATTTTAACAACCACTTAAAACATGAAAACATTAATTCTAAGTCTTTGTAATTGGAAATGACTTTGCAATGATTATGTTTTAAAAATAGCAGAGGCAATTCCTTTGTCACATGGGGTAAAAAGAGACAGGAAAGAGGTAGAGTTTAAGCTTTTGCTGAAAGCTGAACGTCCTGACTTAATCTGCAGAATTGTTTTTGCATCATGGAGCCAGAGAATAGATACTACTGGGGAGATCCGTTGAGAGGTCTCTCTCTCTTTCTCTCTCCCTTCTGTAGCAAACAATGGGGAATAATAATAATGGAAAAGGTTTTATTGTCTAGATGGCAGTATGATTGAACCCAATGTATCATTCATTCACTTCCTAAAAGTGGATCAGTGTCTGGAATACGTTTAAGTGTATGGGAGAACTGCAGTTCTCTTGTGAAATAGGAACACAGTAAAAATGTACAACTCTTAACTCTGGACAGAAGGTTTTAAGACACTACCACCTAATGATGTTTGGCTTCAGTACCTCAGTAAACTCCTACTTAAAACATTGTTTTAACAGTCTCCTAGTGTTTGTTGGAAAGAAGTTTCATACTTAAGGCTGGAATTATATGCCTGAGGGCAAATGATAGTAATGTTCTTTCACCTCCTTCTGCCACTCCATCTGTCTTGATAAAAATCTCCATGGGGAGAAGAGGTGGTGTTAGTGATATATTTTGGAGAATTTTACACATTTGTCCTTTCATTGTAGGGGAAAAACAAACAAAAGCATTTCAGTATTTACTTGGGAAAATGTTATATCCTGCAGTTTGGGTTATTTTATCTATATTAAAACACACACACATATATGACATAAAGTGCTGTGAAATAATGGAAGAAAATAGAAACTACTTTGTTAATACTTTTAAACAAAGCCCAGTCTTTTAGCGGAAATGTTCCCTCATAAGAATTGTTATGTGAATACATTTGTTACTTAAATAAATATGCAATTAGTAATTTAAAATATTCCCACTTCAATATATAGAAACTCAAACTTACCTTTGAACTTGTTATGAATAGTCTATGTAGCTTTCTCTTGGCCTGTCATTTGTTACTATTTTCTGTGAAAAGCAAAACAAAAAAAAGTTGACACTTAGTTCAGGATTAGGTAGAAGTATTTAAGATCATGAAAGGGACATAAAATTATGCTTCTGAGAGTTTATAATACATTTTATTTTATACCTCAGCTAAGCAGCAAGATGACATGTAAGTAAAATCTAAGTCTTTCTTCAAAAGGATTAACCCTCCATTGTTGATAATGTTTACCTCACTGGGGTTTTGTATAGCTTAGTTAACATTGGCAAAACAGTATCAGGTGCCTTGATACCATTGGATTAAATGCAGTTAAGTTATTAAGGTTTGTAGTGCTATTACAATTGTGGTTTTGCAAACCAATGATCATTTTTTCATTGGTGACTTGAGTGGAAGCCGAGGAGAATCTTTTGGTCTTAATCTCTAGGGTAGTGCAGTTTGAGGCCAGAGGGCTTTGCTTTATCCCATCTGTGATATCTCAGCTGAAAATCAGTTGTCATCTTTTTCTGAATTCTGGTACATTAACTAAGCGAAATATGCATTGTTAAAGTAGGCTTTTGTGGTGTGTGTGTGTGTATGTGTGTGTGTGAATGTGAGAGAGAGAGAGATGTATCATGTAGCAGTTTACTGATATGGTTAACACTGCAGGCAAGTTGTAGATTGATTATAACAATTCTTTGCATGACTTGGGTGTGACTAAAAGGGTGTAAAATTTATTACAATACAATTTTTAAAAAATTAACTGGAAATAAACAAAAGATCATTGCTTCTGGATCTCACCTCCTAGTTCTTCAGGAAGTTTATAGTTGCTTGTTAATGCAGGGATTAATTATGAAGTCTTTTCTACAGCCTTGTGCATTTGCAGCCATATGTGCAAATTGTTTTTTGTCAGCCCCATTTAAAAAAAATTTTTTTAATGTTTTATTTATTTCTAGGAGAGAGAGAGACAGCATGAGCAGGGGAGGGTCAGAGAGAGAGGGAGACACAGAATCGGAAACAGGCTCCAGGCTCTGAGCTGGCAGTCAGCACAGAGCCTGACGCGGGGCTCGAACCCACAAACCGCGAGATCATGACCTAAGCGAAAGTCGGATGATCAACCGACTAAGCCACCCAGGTGCCCCTGTCAGCCCCATTTTTAAAACAGGCACTGAATGAATGCCTTTGGATATATATGAGGATTTTTTACTTTGTTTTTGTGTCATAATTTTTCCCTGTTGGAAAGTAGTTCACAAAAAATGATCATGAGTTTGACTTGAAACACAAGTATACATTTGTAATTCATGGACAAAAGCTTGAGCAGATTTGGTGAGGTAGAGAGAGTGACCTATGACCTATTTTTCCCCCTTAATTCAAGTATTGGCTTTTTATAGGGGATGTAATTATGTTCTTAGGTGATGGAAATACACAAGTGGTGAGGTCTTCCTTAGTTACAAAAGATATAAAAGGTTGCTCAAACCTCAACCTTAGGTGGAAAGCAAGAGGACTTTATCAGAAGATGGGCTCCCATTTAAGAAATGTCATTCTTTCAAGCAAATAGCCTAGTTCTATCTAATAATGATAGTAACGGACATTTTAGTTTGTCATAGGACAGTTCATCCTCCAGGATATAACCTCAAAAATTTTCAGGCATACTTAGTCACCTTTCCTCCTAGAATGATCCTTATGGATCTGCTATCAGTTGATTTATTGCAACTTTATTTGAACCTGAGTGGGTTGTCAGCATTGGGAACAGTGCATTTCATATATTTCTATCTTTTGTGGAAAATATCCCTGTTACTTGTTGGGAAACTTTCTAGTCATTCTTTAAAAATTTTTTTTAATGTNGAATCTGAAACAGGCTTCAGGCTCTGAGCTGGCAGTCAGCACAGAGCCCGACGCAGGGATCAAACCCACAAATCGTGAGATCCTGAGCTGAGCCAAAGTCAGACGCTTAACCGACTGAGCCACCCAGGCGCCCCTCTATAGTCATTCTTTAATGCATCATTTGATAAGCATTTCTTGAGCAGTTACACTGTGCCAGCACTTGGGCTGGGCCATGCCATATTTATGGAATTGAATAAGAGAAAGTAGCTGCTTTCCAAGCAGAGAATTATTATTTGTGAATATATTGGGTGCTGTTTTGTTTTGCCCTCCTCCCTTCCCTTCTTTTCTCCCTTCCTTCTTCCATCCCTTCCTCTTATTTTCAAGCAACCGATAAAATTTACAGTTATATTATTTTTAACCTGTTGCTGTAGAGTATCTTCACTGAGTCTTCCAGAAACTACTTAGTGATGATAAGATAGGTATTGTTTATAAAATGCCTTTTGTTTCTCAAATGCAAGGCACTCATATTCCACACATTATATTTCTTTTTATTTAACTGGATAGGCATAATTGTTTGATTTCTTGATCAAAAAACAAAATTCCATTGAATAGTTTTAGGATACCTTTTTTGCTCTTGTAAGTACACTAGTCACAACTAGTGACTGGATGCAATCTACCAACACCTTTTCCTTCCGTCTTGTGAGTAGGTTGCCCTTTTGCCCATTTTCCATGTCTGATTGGCAGTTACCAAGTAGGTCCCAGTGCTGAGTCTTAATGCCCACCTTGCTATTCAGAAGACTGTTTGGCTCACTTAATGGCTCTCAGCTGAGTACCAAATAGGTTAGGCATTATGAACTACCAGTATATGGTATAATTAATTAAGTATGATATTAACCTGTTCCTTTAAAAAAAAATGTTTCTTTCTTTCTGAGAGAGAGAGACAGAGTACAAGCAGGGGAAGGGCAGAGAGAGAGGGAGACACAGAATCCCAAGCAGGGTCCAGGCACTGAGGCTGTCAGCATAGAGCCCAGTGTGGGGCTGAAACTCATGAACTGCGAGATCATGACCTGAGTCAAAGTCAGATGCTTACCTGACTGAGCCACCCAGGCACCCCCATTCCCTCCCCCTTTTTTAAATATTCTTTCATGTTAGGTTCAGAATCGATTTAAAATCTGGCTGATCATCAGAATTAACTGGAAGTTTATTATTACTATTATTATTAAATTTCTGTGCCATTTTAAAGGATTAATATTGTTTGTGAAGGGAAAAACCCTGATTGCCCTGTCCTTTTCTATTCATTGTTTTTCTTCTTCTTTTTTTTTTTAATATTTTTATTTATTTCTAGGAGAGAGAGAGACATCATGAGCAGGGGAGGGTCAGAGAGAGAGGGAGACACAGACTCCGAAACAGGCTCCAGGCTTTGAGCTGGCAGTCAGCACAGAGCCCGTTGCGGGGCCCGAACCCACGAACCGTGAGATCATGACCTAAGCGAAAGTCGGACGCTTAACCGACTAAGCCACCCAGGCGCCCGTATTCATTGTTTTTCTTCTATAAGAGTCCATCAACTGTTATTTAAAGGCAGTATCCTTGATTGATAAATTGATTAGAGACGGAATCTCCTGGAATCTCAACTCTTTTATTTTTTGAACATCATTTCTCTCTACTTCTATTATTTTTGATAATTTTATTCTAGATTCATAATGAAAGTGGAGGAGCAGAAAGATTCTTCCCCTGATTCTTTCTTACATAGTATACCATCAAACTCCTCAACATTTCTAGCCATAACTGCTCCCTTAGTTCTCTCACTGCCATAGTGATGGATGTCTCCCTTCCTGCCTTCGATTCACTATAATACAGCTGATATGACTGCTTTTGACAATACTGTTTTTCCACAACTTGTTTAAAACCCTTCAATGGCTCCCCATTGCATATAGTAATAGACATCTAACTTTCTTTGCATGGTGTAAGAGGCCTTTATGATCTGGCTTTCACCTACTTTTTTTGCTTTCATTTTCCACCACTTCCAGTATAATATCAGTAGTACTCAACTGCTCTGCCATTCCATTTTACACCATCAGTCCTTTGCACATGTTCTTTCTGCCCAGTATATTTTCTACTCCCTTTGGCCTAGTTCTAGTTTATGTTTCTTAAAAATTTTTTAATGTTTTATTTATTTCTGAGAGACAGAGAGAGACAGCATGAGCAGGGGAGGGTCAGAGAGAGAGGGAGATACAGAATCTGAAGCAGACTCCAGGCTCTGAACTGTCAGCACAGAGCCTGATGCAGGGTTCAAACTCACGAACTGTGAGATCATGACCTGAGCTTTAGTTGGATGCCCAACCGACTGAGCCACCCAGGCGCCCCAAGTTTATGTTTTTAAAATACAGTTCATGCATTTTCCTTTCTGTAAATCTGCCCTTGCCTCTCCTCCATCTTTTCTAGTCCCTCCAGTGTTGATCACTTTCTGCTACCTAGATACAAATTTGCTATGAGAGACAGGGCACAAGCAGAGGAAGGACAGTGAGAGAAGGAAGCACAGAATCTGAAGCGGACTCCAGGCTCTGGAGCTCTTTCAGCACCAAGCCCCATGTGGGGTTTGAACCATAAGATCGTGCCCTGAGCCCAAGTGGATGCTTACCAATTGAGCCACCCAGGTCCCCCTAAAATGCACTTCAGTAATGAATTTTATACTACCAATTTGACTTTTAAGAAATCTTGGGACACCTGGGTGGCTCAGTCAGTTATGCATCTCTTAATTTAGGCTCAGGTCATGATCTCATGGTTGGTGAGATTGAGCCCCACCTTGGGCTCTGCACTAACAGCATGGAGCCTGCTAGGGATTTTTTCTCTCTCTTTCTCCCTCTCTCTCTGCTTCTCTCCTGTTTCTGCATGCATGTTCTCTCTGTCTCTGTCTCTGTCTGTCTCTCTCTCAAAATAAACCTTTTTTTAAAAAGAAATCTCTATTAAAAGTAACTAGAAAATAAAGTGAAAAGTTGCTTTTAAATGTAAAATCATAAAACAAATTAAAATATTTAGTCTTTGTTAATGCATTTATCTAGCATGTTATATTTACTTTGACATATATTCTTTATCAAAGAACTTGGTAAGAATCATCTGTTTCTCTTCCACAGAATTTTCTTCTATCATTTCTGGTCTAAAACATTACTGGTATGGCTGATAATTATTCTGTGTTTCATCAAGTATGAGCATAAATCATATTATCTAGGCTAGAAAGTATAAAATTATCTAATAACAGTGGAAATGAAGTTTATAAATGACCTGACAAACTGGTAATCTGGAATCTAAAACCTTTTCAATTGAATTGAAATTAATTTTTGGCCCCTTTACAGTCTGTTAATTTTTTTTTTTTTTTTGGCCTTTAGGATGGATTATTTTTTTAACTGGGTTAAATAAATGTACACAGAGATGATCACATGCACATATATATATGCAAAACGGAGAGTTATAATTTTGAAGTGTTATGATTTTAATTAGAGATCTACTATAATAAAAACCACTTTTTTTACTTAGATGTGAGTATGCATAGTTTGAAGATTAAATATACTTATCATTGCTTTGACAGCAGCAGTGTTCAGTTAAAATTCTTAGTATTGTCATATAATTTATGTAGTATTCTTTTCAAAGCTATTAGTTCATTTATAGCAGTTATTAAGACTATTGTTCTGGAGAAGGATTGTCTTCCTTTCTTATATGATAAACTATTGTAATGTTACTGAAGTTTTTAAAAGCCATCCTTCTTTCATGTTCCTTCAAGTTTTCTTAGTAGACTATGGTGTAGGTGTACAGAATAGCTAGGGAAGTTGCTAAATTGTTCTTTTGATAGTTTTCAGCTAACATCTCCAAGATGCCATAATAAGAAACCACATGAGAAACTACATAATTAATTGTTTGATGACCCAAAAGATTCTTTTGTATAGAAAAATTATAGCTTAATATGTGTGATTATTTTCTCTCATAGGACTTACTATATTCTAGTATATTGAGCATGGTTCTATGTAAACACTTAGTTTGATATGCAGAATTTTATTATTATTATTATTATTTTTGTAGACCAGTCATCCTAGTTAGCTCAGCCGCTAACTATAAGATGTAATCATATTCTTTATAATCTTTATAAAATTTGGGGGATGTACCATAAAGATATTCCACATTGTTCAGTGCCATTCCACAGTAGAACACAGTATAAATGTTAATAGGTAACATTTATTGGGCCCCTACTGTTTTGGAGCATTCAGTCCTCAAAATGAGTCTTTGTGGTACTATTGTTTTTGTTTGTTTGTTTCCTCTCTTTCTTAAAGCTTTCACTTTGAGATATGATGGACAAATCTTACAAGTACACATGGAAAAGTAAAGATATGATCACAGTTTGTGTTATTATTGTTATTTTACATGGTACAGATGAGGAAACAGGGGCTTCGAAAGGTTAAATAACTTGAGCCACACAGCTAGTAGGACTGGGATCAAGTCCATCTTACTCTAAAACCATCCTAATGCACCTAACTAGCAGGTGAAAAGGCACACACTGATTTGGATGATCTTTACAGTGATGGTAATGAGAATTCATCTTCTTTATCCATACTTATTAGAATGATGTATATCCTAGAGTAGTTTGCCTTGGGATAAAGAGCGTGATAATGTAATAAAAGTTTTTGTGGAGGCCTAGAAAGTCTTTACACCTATCTTAAAACAGCTGAGGATATTTGGCCCTAGTCACTGACCAACATGGGGAACTAAATCAGGGTAACATTGAATCAGCTATTGATAGTTCATGCCATCTCTTATTAAATTGTTAATAGGTCTATTTCATTCTATAACTAACAGAAAGGAAGGATAATAAAAGCCTGGATTCCAATTCTGGCTGCATAGCTTATTAGATTTGGAACCTTGAACAAAATTGCTTAACATTTATGAAGCTCCATTTCTTTATCTGCAGGAATACCTCCTTTTTCATGATTTTTATGAGTTGTAAATGAAATTATTATCTTAAAACCTAAACACAATGCCTTGAAGATAATAGGAGTACATATATGATAATAGCTGTTATAACTATGTTGTCATTTTAAATTTTTTTTAGAGATAGAGAATGATCATGTGTGAGCACGTGCACAGGGAGAGGCAGAGGGCGAGGGAGAGAGAGAATCTTAAGCAGGCTCCATGCCCAGCGCCAAGCCCAACACAGGGTTAGATCTCAAGACCCTGAGATCATGACCTGAGCTGAAATCAAAGGTTGGATGCTTAACTGATTGAGCCACCCAGGTGTCCCTGTATTGTCCCTATATTTTAATTATTCATGTTAGAAGAAACAAGAGTAGGGAATAAATTTTTTTAAAGCTTGCTTTTTAAACTTGAGCCCTTTGGAAATAAGCATCTTAGTGATGAGCATTCAGAGAGACTAATGTGCCCTACCCTTACATTAGAAACATTATAGTCATAGCAATCTGCCATTTTATTTAATTTCAGATAGTTCTATTATGAATCTAAATGTATATGTTTCTACTTTTAGATGTACACACACACACACCACATTTCTCTCTGGGGAGAAAAAAGTATCTGCATCTATTGAATCTAGACTAATTTAGCTTTTAGTGTTTTTGTTTGGTAGAGTCTTACCCTCATTCCTTGCTTTATTGTCATCACTGAATTGTGGACAAAAATAATGTTATGTTTCCATAATAGTACACTTATTTATTTCAAAGACTAAACTATTGTCTGAAGATATAGTTTATTCAAAAATTAAGTAAAAAATTACAAATATTTTAATGGATTTTAAAACAAGTTTTACAAGCCTCTTAAGATAAAACTTAATTTTTGCTTGAGTTGTTTTTCACCTTATAAATAAGACATAAGCAAAAACACAGCAATCATCAGCACTGGTAAATAGAAAACATGTTTTCAGAAAATATTGGCTATTCTAGTATCAGGGATATAAATAAGATAATCATTTTTATTAAAAGAAATTGGAGGAAGAGAAATGAAAACCTAACCACTGAAAATTACTTGTAGTTTCCTCCTTTCCTTGCATACTTTTAACAGTATTTCTTTTAAACATTTCTTAAAAATTGAAGATGAACCTGAAAGGAGATAAGAAGTACCCTTTTAGAAATTTGTTTTCCAAAAAATAATTTTATTTACTTTAATATATTCTTAGTTTTGGTATGAGTATTTTCTGAAATGTTCTAAATTCTTACTCATGCTAGAGAATGGCTGGTCCAGGGTTGTAACCAAACTACTAAAGTTTGGCCCTATGTTCATATAAAGGACTTACAACCTTGTAGGAAGTCTATGCTTAGAAGAATTTGAGGCTACGTTTCTGGGCCAGACATCCAGAGATACTCTCTGGTTTGCAAGGCTTCCAAGTCTCTTTTCAACATTTTGTCCTAAGGGTTTTGCTTCACTTAGGAAACTAGTAATTGTTATAGTGTTACCATTTTATTCTCCCTTCAAACCTTGCATCTGAAAGATTTGTAGTAGCATGAATTGACAGATAACCAAAGTCTTTCCATTTGTTAAGCCATTCACTTCTTCCTTGATTTGTAAGAAGAGATTTCCAGTAATAGTTTATCATGTTTACATAGTGGATAATCTTTGACAAAACTTCAGTAGTCTCTAAATCTTCTGCCCAGAAGATACTCTCATCAAAGATTCTTGCCCTTTTGAGTATATGAAGGAAATTAGCTGTTACTATTAAGAAATGTTGGAGTATAGAAATTTCTCCAAAAAACAGTAGATGTTAACAATAGAATAACTTGATAATTCAAGGGCAGTATTGGACACTCACCTTAAACAAAAAAACCTAGAATAAAATGTCTAAATTTTTATAACAACCTGTATTTTGGGCATTCTCTTCCTTTAAAAGCATTCATTCTTAATGAAAAGCATGAATTTGTTAAACACAAACAAACAAACAAAAAAACAAAACAAATGCAGCAATTAGATTTTTAAAGAAGTAATTGGATTTTCTGTTTACTCCTATTTCAATTTTACAAATGCTTTATTTTCACTTCTCATTGATCTTTAGCTGGCTATATAACAGAGCTTTGTTGCTTTCCCCTTCCATTACCACCTTCTTCTTTTTCCCCTTGGCTCTGATAAATGGTGATTTGCTTGTTTGTTAGTTCATTATTAAAAAAATATTTATGAGGCAATTATTACATGTCAGAGAATGTATCAGGTGCTAGATATAAAATAATACCCTCACAGGTTTGAATGTAACAGAGTGGAGAAACAAACAAGCTTTTACTTTAAATAAGTGGTTATAGAACCCAAATCACCATCAGTAGGGGATGGATTAAATAGATTTTGAGGCTTCATAAAATGTATGTTTTGTAGCTGTGTGTGTCTGTGTAACATTTTTAGAAAAATGCATAAGACACTGCCAACAGTGGTTGTTTCTACCGAGGATCCGTGGGGATTGGATTGTTATTCATTATATATAATCTGTACCTTAAAAAAAGAAACGAACCTCTATTTATGTACTATATTTTCAAAGCTTAAGTAAATAAGATTTAAAGAAAATTAGCAGTACAATAAACAAGCAAATAAATAAGCAATACACTTTTGTTTAAAAAAATCTGAAAGTAACACCTCGATTTATTAAAATAATCACTCCTTACCCTAATTTCTAAGTTTTGTCCAAAATGCCCTTTTTAAAAAAAAAAAAGTGGGGTGCTGTTGTCACATTTGAAATGAGCAGGGACAACTATCAATTTAGATTGTTCTGTTTTTGGCTATTGGATGATGAAGGAATGATCTAATTTACACTTTCTCACTTGTCAAAATAAACATGGTCACAGATTTCCTGGGAGAATTGAGCCTGAAACCTCTATTTAATGTTGATATTATAGTATCATAGAGCTGAATTTGGAGACAGATTATCCCATATGATTATTCTGTTAAAACTGATAGGTTGCTTGACCCATCTACTCCTTCTTGGGTTCCATTTCATATTTCTGTACATTAGGTAAAATGGATAGGTGTAATGACAAGAAGCAGTTCATTTGAATAAAATGGTATTTTCTCTTTGTAGATAGAGGGCCTGCCTCATTTTTGACAGAACCTTGGCAGAGCTTGACATTTGAATAAATGTAATTATTTTTTTGTGCTTTTGCTGGGAATATTTTAGTCCCATGAAATTCTAACTGAAAAAAAATATTGTGCATCTATGAGTTACTGAATATAACTCCAATTTTGAACCAGTTTAATTCATATTTATAAGTGGTACAAATTTATGTTAGTCATAGTGGTTTATTGATAGGATGCCACTATCATAGATTCTCTTTATAGACTATTTTATTTCTTGCTTTTATTTTGAGAGGGAAGGACAGAAGGAGGGGAAACAGAGAGAAAACGAGCACGGGAAGGGGAGAGAGAAAGAGAAAGGGAACCCCAAGCAGGCTCCATCCTGTCAGCACAGATCCCAACATTGGGCTCGATCCCATGAACCATCATGACCTAAGCCAAAGTCAAGAGTTGGATGCTTATCTGACTGAGCTACCCAGGGACCCTTAATTCTTTGTATCTTAACAGCTCTAGTCCTATATAGCAATGACTCAAGTTACTAAGTTTAGTAATCAACAACTATGTTGGTTACTCTCTTTTAGAAAAGGACATTCCTCATGATTATTTTTATACCAGTATTATAATATGTGGTATTACATGATATCAGAAGTTGGGAGTTTAATAGCATTAATAATGAGCATCTACCCAATTTTTATCTAGTTTTTTCATTAAGGGTTGTCTCTGCAGTTAATTAAAGAATATTTCTAATACACACATGACAGAAAATAAGGTAATCCCATATCCCTGTCACTCACATTGAATAAGTGTTGATATTTTGCTTTGGATTGTTAGAAAAAATACAGATATTAATCCCTTCCTCAATTCCATTTTTATTCCTCCCTGTCCAGAGGTAACCACTGTTCTGAGTGTCATATATATCTTCTGTCCATACTTTTATTCTTATATTATGTGTGTATGCATGAAAGTATGTTTTATGTGTTTTAAAGATTTATATGAATGTTTCATACTTCATATATATGTATTCTTCTGTGACTTTTTTCATTCAGCATTTGTGATACTTGTGCAGGATTTTGCTTAAGTGATACTTGGAGATATATCTGTTACTCTATTGATGAATAGCAAGTATCTCCTTATGCATATCTCCTTGTGTTCATGTGCTAAAGTTTCTGTAGGGTGATTATCTGGAAGGACATATGCTGCGTCTTAATATATGTGCACCTTTGACTTTGGAGTAATGTCACAGTGTTTTATAAATGAATTCTTCTAATTTTACTTCTTTACCTTTATTATATGTTATGGACTAAATTATGTCTCTCCTGCCTCTCAGATTTATATGTTGAAGTCTTAGCCCCTGGTAGCTCAGAGTGTGATTGCATTTGGAGTAAGGCTTTTAAAGAGGTTATGAGTTAAGACGAGGTCATTAGGACTGGCCCTAAAACAATTTAGCTGGTATCCTTATAAGAACAGGATATTTGGATAAATAAAACAAACATCAGGGAGTCACTCACACAGAAGAAGGACCATGTGAACACACATGAGAAGGTAGATATCTACAAGCCAAAGAGAGAGGCCTCAGAAGAAACCAAACCTTGATTTTGGATTTTTAGCCTTCATAACTGTGGGGAAATTGTGTAAGCCACTAGTTTATGATGTTTTGTTATGGCATTCCTTGCAAAGTAATATAGTAGTTCCAAACACTGCTCTGTATCCTCACGAACATTCAGTATCATACTTTTTGTGTGTGATATAGCAGAGACATGGTATCTCTGTATCAACTTTAAAGTTGATCACTTCTCAAGAGTATTAATCAGGGAAGCCCTTATCTGTTATCACATACTTCGCACATTTTTCGATGANTCCATGAGATTTTTTTTTTTTTTTTTATATTTGAGGTTCTGTTTATAATCTATATAATAATTAGGTATTTTCCATTCTGTCCATCTGTGATTTGTGCATAAACTGTATTGCAGAGAAATTCTTATTCAGGGAAGTCAAATTTATCAGTCTTTCTTTTTATGGTTTGTGCTTTTAAAACCTTATTTTTAAAATTTATCTCTTTACCAAGATCTTGAAGAATGTAAAACTTTAAAATTTTAATTGTCAGATTATTTAATTTTTATATTTTCTAAGTAGGAAGCCAGAAATCTCAGTGATCATTTGTTGAATAATTTATCTTTTACCTAGTAGTTTAGAAGATACCTCTGTCATACATGCTGGGGTCTATTTCTAAGAGCTTTATTCTTTTCCATTAGTCTATTTATCTGATCTAATGCCAATACCACACTGTTTTAATTATTATTTTGCAAAATTACATAATCTACTTGGGGATTTTGGTTTTTCATATGAATTTTAGGATTACCTTGTCAAAGTCAATTAAATTTTTAAGTAATTTTTATTAGTATTGTGTCTAATATATAGATCAGTTTGGGGAACAATTCCTTTTTCAGAAAAATGAGGAAGTTTTTGTTTTATGTTCCTCCCCCCCATACAAATCATATTGCTCTTTTGTTAGATTTATTCCTTAGTACTTTATTATTTTTTGTTACTATTTTAGATTTGTTTTTTAATTTTTTTTAATGTTTGTTTATTTTTGAAAGAGCCTGAGCGAAAGAGGGGCAGAGAGAGGGAGACACAGGATCTGAAGCAGGCTTCAGGCTCTGAGTTGTCAGCACAGAGCCCGTCGTGGGGCTCAAACTCACGAGCTGTGAGATCATGACCTGAGCCGAAGTCGGATGCTCAACTGACTGGGCGACTCAGGCACCCCTTTAAAATTTTTTCTGATGTTTCATTATTAGTGTATAGAAATGCAATTTTTTTTGTATGTTGCTTTTATATCCTACTACTTTACTGAATTTATTGATTAGTTCTAATAAGTTATTTTGTGGTATCTAGGATTTTTTATGTACAAAGTTATATCATCTGCAAGCAAAGGCAGTTTTACTTTTTCTTAAAAACTATAGGCTATAATGAGCTATAAGCTTGTCATACAATGGCCTCAATTATGTAGAGGTACATTTCTCCTATACCCACTTTGTTGAGACATCTTACCATGAAAGAATGTTTAATTTTATCAAATGCTTTTTCAGAATCTATTGAGATAATATGACTATTATATTTTATTCTGTTAATATGATGTATCACATTTACTGGTTGCATATATTGATCCATCTTTGCATCCCACAGATGAATCCCAGTTGATTATGGTATATGATCCTTTTAATGTGCTGTTTAATTTGGTTTGCTGGTATTTGGTTGAGAATTTTTTCATCTATATTCATCAGGGATATTGGCTTATAGTTTTCTTTCCTTGTAGTGCCCTTATCTGGCTCTGGTAGCAGGGTAATGCTGGCCTTGTAAAATGAATTTAGAAGTGTTCCCTTTCTTCAGTTTTCTGGAACAGTTTGAAAAGGATTGGCATTAATTTTTTTTTAATGTTTTATAGAATTTGTCCTTGAAGCCATCTGGTCCTGGACTTTTCTTTGTTGGAAGGCTTTTGGTTGCTTACTCAATCTTCTTACTCATTATTAGTTTATTAAATTTTTTATTTCTTCTTGATGCATGTCATGACAGGATGTATGTTTTTAGGAATGTATTCATATCTCCTCAGTTGTCCAATTTTTTGGCATATAATTATTCATAATAGTCTTACAATTCTTTGAATTTCTGTGGTATCAGTTGTAATGTCTTTTTCCTCTCTTAAGGTTTTAAATGTACTTAATTTCTTCAGTCATTCTATATTTTAATGGGTACACAGTGCTTTTACTTGGCATCAGTTATAAGTTGGTTTTGAAACAATTGAGTATTACACCAGCTGGGTGATTACTGATCTCTCCATTCCTTTGGATGACTCTGCCAACAGGGGACAGGTTCCCTTCTTTTCTGATTTGTATTGTTGCAACACAGAAGGTGGCTCCACCAGCTAATAGAGCATTAACATATTTGTCATGGAAACCAAGTGGTCCTTCTGGTGGCTCTGCCATTGTTGCCATTGTTGGCTGAATGCTTTGAAACTGGGAGACCACCTAGAGGGTATTTTGGCCATGGGAAACATTATGAAGCTGAAGACAGAACATGGCAACTGCAGCTGTTGGTCTGCTACAACTTCTTACCAAATCTCCTTGCAAAGAGCCCTGAGAAACCTCTAATTTTTCTTTTAGTCTTTTTATTTTCTTGGTAAATCTAGCTAAAGATTTGTCAATTTTATCTTATCCAAAAACCAACTTCTAGTTTCATTGAGTTATCTTATTGTTTTCCTCTTCTCTATTGCATTTATTTCTGCTCAGATCTTTGTTACTTACTTCCTTATGCTTGCTTGGGGTTAGTTTGTTCTTTTTCTGTTTTGTTAAAATATAAATTTAGATTGTTTATTTGAATCTCTTTTCTTAATGTAAGTATTTATCACTACCAACTTCCATCTTAGATCTGCTTTTCTATATCTCGAATGTTTTGGTATGTTTTTCCATTTTCATTTGATATTTTTTATTTCCTTTTTAATTTTTTCTTTGGCCCATTTTTTGTCCAGGAGTGTGTTTTTTTTTATTTCCACACACTTGTGATTTTTTCAGTTTTTCTCCTGTTACCTAGTTCTAGTTTCATACTATTTGGTCAAGAAAGATACTTGGTATGATTTCAATCTACTAAATTTGCTAAGATATTTTTTGTGACCTAAAATATGATCTGTCCTGGAGAATGTTCCCTATGTGTTTAAATGTGTATTCTGCTGGTGTTGGTTGGAATGTTCTATAAATGTTTGGGGGGGTACATTTTGTCTAAAGTATAGTTCCAAGTCAAGTCCAATATTTCCTTGTTAATTTTATGTTCAGATGATCAATCTGTTGTTGGAGGTGGAATCCCCACAATAGTAGTGGGACCTATTTTTATTGCTATCTCTTTCTCCCTTCAGGTTTGGTAATATTTGCTTAATATATTTAGGTGCTCTAATGTTAGGTGCATATAAATTTACAATTGTTATATTCTCTTGAAGAATTGATCCCTTTACCATTTTATAATGAATTTCTTTGCCATTTGTTATAGTTTTTGACTTACAGTCTGTTTTGTCTGGTATAAGTACCCCTGCTGTCTTTTGGTTACCATTTTTATGGAATATCTTTTTTCATCCTTTCACTGTAAGCCTGTGTATGCCCTTAAATCTGATGTTAAGTATTGTAAGTGGCCTGTACTTAGATCTTCTGGTTTTGCTTGTTTGTTTGTTTGTTGGTTGGTTTGTTTTTAGCCATTCAGCCACTCTATTCCTTTTGATTGGAGAATTTAATCTATTTATATTTAAAGTACTTATTGGTAGGTAAACACAATTTCTGGCTATTTTGTAGGGGTTTTTTCCCTTTCTTCCTCTCCTGCTGTCTTCCTTTGTGATCAGTGATTTTACTTGGTGGTATTCTTTGATTCTTTTCTCTTTTGTATATGTACTGTTGGTTTTTGTTTTATGGTTACCATGAGGGTTACATGAAACATCTTATAGGGATAACAGTCTGTTTTAAGCTGATTACAACTTAAGTTTGATCATACAAAATAGAACCCCAAAAACCCAACTGTACCCTGTTACTCCCTCCCCACATTTTATGTTTTTGATGTAACAATTATACCTTTTTATATTGTGTAGAGGTTAACAAATAATTGTATTTAGAGTCTTTTAATTTTTATACCATAATGAAATTATTAAAACACTACCATATTATAGTACTGTAGCATTCTGAATTTGGTTATATACTCTCCTTTACCACTGTGTTTTATATTTTTATATTACTAATCAGTATCTTTTCAGCTTGAAGAGCTTTTAGCATTTCTTATAAGCCTGGTCTGGTGGTGATAAACTCCCTCAGCTTTTGTTGTTCTTGAAAATTCTTTATCTCTATTTCATTTTAGAAAGACTGCTTTGCTAGATAAAGTGTTCTTAATTGGTACTATTTTTCTTACAGCTCTTTGAATATATTATCCCAGTCTCTCCTGACCTGTAAGGTTTCTGCTGAGAAAGCCACTGATAGCCTTGTGGAGGTTCCCTTGTATGTGAGGATTTTTTTTATTCCTCTGTGGCTTTTAAAATGTTCTGTCTTTAATTTTAGATAGTTTATCATAATGTGTCTCAGAGAAGATTTTTTTGGGTTGAAACTATTTGAGGTCTTTCAAGCTGCATGAACATGGGTGTTCAAAGTCTGACCAGATTTGGGAAGTTATTTCTTTAAATAAACTTTCTGTCTGTTTCTCTTTTCCTTCTGGAACTTCAATAATTATAATTATTTCTCTTATGGAATCTCATAATTCATGTAGTCTTTCTTTACTTTAAAAAATTTTTCCTTCTTGTTCCTTTGACTGGATAATTTCAAATGACTTGCTTCAGATTCACTCATTCTTTCTTCTGGTTGGTCAAGTCTATTGTTGAAGCTCTCTGTTGAATTCTTCTGTTAAACTATTGCATTTTCCACCTCTAGGACTGCTTTTTTAATTTTTTATGGTTTCTGTTTCTTCGTTGAACCTCCCATTTTATTTATGTATTGTTTGCCTAATTTTGTTTAGTTTTCTGTGTTATCTTGTAGTTACCAAATTCCTTTAAGAGGATTATTCTGAATTCTTTTTTACTGTTAATAGATCTTTATTTCTTTAAGGTTAGTTATTGGAATTTTTTTTTTTTTTTTTGAGAGACAGAGAGAGACAGTGCGAGCAGGGGAGAGTCAGAGAGAGAAGGAGACACAGAATCCGAAGACAGGCTCCAGGCTCTGAGCTAGCTGTCAGTACACAGTCCGACATGGGACTCAAACCCATAAACCATGAGATCATGACCTAAGCTGAAGTTGGACGCTCAACCGACTGACCACCCAGGCGCCCCAGTTATTGGAACTTTATTAGTTTCCTTTGGTGGTGTCATATTTACCTGATTTGTCCTGATCCTCATATTCTTATTTTGGTATTTGTGCATTTGAGGAATGAGCCTTTATAGGTTTGCTTCAACAGGGAAAGTCCTTCACCATTTGGCTCAGCTGGAGGTTCTAGACGCAGCTTTGGGCAAGTAGTGCTTGCTCTCAGGGTCCCTAGTTGGATGTGGTCAATGTCTGTGCTTTGAAGTTGGTCAGGGGACCTGCCATTATTCTGTAAGTCAAGTGGGTCTGATGGCTGGGCTCTGCATTCAAGGATAACTTCTGGTTTGTATCTGTGTTCACATAGAACTACCTCCTGGGCTTTGCAATCACATATGGTTGGGCAGATTGCAGGCTATGTTTCCTGGTAGGATGGTGCTGCTGCCTGCAGTCTGAATGAGTAAGACCACATGCTGAACTCTGTGATTACCTCTGGTCAGTTGAGGTCCCCAAGCTGTGTCCTCTGGCTTGATGGTGCCACTGGCTGGAGTCTACATTAAGTGGCCTCTGTGTTAAGGCCATACACAGCTTTGCAATCAGGTGGGAACTCAGGCTGTGTTCCTTGATCAGATGGGGCTGTAGGCTATACACCAAAGTTGGATGGGGCTACAAGGTGGGCTCCTGTGATTGAGCAGGCTACTGGCTGTGCTCTGATATTTGACAGTGTCTTTTGCTGGGCTTCCTGTTAGGGTAGGGCTACCAGCTACCCAACAGTGGGATGGAGCTGGAAGCTGTGCTCCATGGTCAGGCAGGGTTGCACTGGATCCACTGGTCAGGTGGAGCTATGCTTTGTGATTAGGTAAGGTGGCTAGCTGGGCATTCTGACAAGGTGAGTCTGCAAGCTATGCTCAGCAATTGGATGAGGCTGTAGGCTATCTGTGCTGCTGGATGGGGCTGTCAGGTTGGGCTCCAGAGCTGGCCAGGGTCTTTGGTTGGGCAACCTCGTGAGGCGGGGCTGGAGGCTATGTTCCACAGTAGGCTGGTGCTGCTGCTGGGCTTGGCTCTCTACCTGATTGGAGCTGTAGAATGGGTTCTGTGGCTGCTTCAATCCCTGGTCAGGATTCCTGATCAGGAATGGCTGAAGGCTATGAAGGTTATACTGAGCAGCTTGGTGGGGCTACTGACTTGCTTTCCTGTTTAGGCAGGCCATAAGATGTATTGTATGCTGTCCACGTCTTTGGTTAGGCTTCTCTGTTGGATGTGGCTGGAGGCAACGCCCAGCAGTTAGGTGTGGCCACCAACTTGTTTCTCTGCTCCGGTGGGATCTCTTCTCAGGCTTTACCACCAACAGGAATGCAGTCAGCCAAGATCTGCACGTTTGTTGCTGTGAATCCCTCTTTCCTTCTCTGCCTGTAGCAGATTCCCCCAGTAGTCTCCATGAGGCAGTAATTCAGTGGAACTCCTAGGAAGCATCAAGAATGCTGGGGAAGCTTGATTTCCACTTTGCACTCTTCCTTTTCTCATTGGAGAAGCTGTAGGTCCAGGGGGAACCCCTTGTGTAACACCGCACTGACCTGGAGGAGGAGCAATGCAGTCAGAGTGAAATTGCTTCTCTTACCCTTCTAATATTTTTCTTGGTTTTTGTTGTCCAGGGGGGCTGCATCAGCCTCACACCCATGTTCTAGAATCTTGACAAGTATTGATAGATAGTTGCTAGTTGCACTTTCCCTGAAGGGGACCTAAGTCGGGAACCACCTATTTTGCTGTCTTTCTGATATCTGTCTCCTGATTCCAGTCAGGAATTTAACCAGTTTATGAAACTATTGTTTCATATGTTTTGTCTGGGTTTTCATTTGTTTTGGGCATTATGGTGAATTTAATCTTTGTTGCTTCATCTTGGCCAGAAAATGTCCTATATACCTTTTGCAAAGTGAGTATGATAATAATTTTAAAAAACCACCATTCATTCCCAAATATTCAAATAATGTCCTTTCAGATTGACTCTTTTCTCGACAGGTTTTAGAAAGAATAGTCCTTATTTTGTACTGTTTTTACACTGGCTTCTCCATTACTTTTCTTTATCTACAGTTTATCCACAGT